>NC_136270.1:16022427-16392427 GCF_964187855.1 Myxine glutinosa | reverse complement strand
AATGCAGAGATCTAAGGATCAAAATCAGGGACTTCATCCGAACCACTAGGACCAAACACCCGATGGGTAAACATCCTCGGCACGTGGATTGTCTGGAGGCCGGTGACGGTGAGAGCAAACCGCCATGATGTGATAACTGATAACACAGAGAGATTGCATCGAGATAACGATGGGCTAAAGGCAAACGGTGGTAATTACTTTTACACCCTCCAGGGAGTAATGCATTCGATCGTGTCCGTCCGTGTGTGTATGTGTGTGTGTGTGTGTGTGTGTGTGTGTGTGTGTGTGTGCGTATGTGTGTTCGTGTGTATGTTCGTGTATTCGTGTGTTTGTGAACAAGATATCTGGAAAAGTTCTGAACGGATTTGGATAAAAGTTGGTGGGATGATTGCCCTTGGGATAAGGAAGAATTGAATAGTTTTTGGTGAAGCTCAGGATATTATTCCGTATCCAGGAATTTTTTATGCGAATTTTTTTTTTCTCTTTTACTGCATTAAAGCTGTTATTCTTATTCTTAAATGATGTTTTTCTCCTCTAATTCCGAGATATATCAAAATAAATTCTCTGACAGTTAGGGCCTACTTTCTTTTCCATTTATTGTTTTGGGGAGAGGGGATGTTAAACAAAACGTATTATTCCAACTAAACCCACGGCGGGAGTATGCGCTCTACTGAGTAGCGTTCTAGTTCGGTCTTGGTCTGGTAAGGCGACCTGGGCGTGTCCACAAATGCAACCAATCAGGGCATAGTTTACTCCATCATGTGTACGCAGACATCTCCATGGCAGGGCACAGTCGTCTCCATGGCAGAGCCCAGTCGGCTCCATGGCAGGACCCAGTCGGCTCCATGACAGGACCCAGTCGTCTCCATGGGAGAGCCCAGTCAGCTCCATGGCAGGGCCCAGTCTACTCCATGGCAGGGCCCAGTCGGCTCCATGGCAGGGCCCAGTCGTCTCCATGGCAGAGCCCAGTCGTCTCCATGGCAGAGCCCAGTCGGCTCCATGGCAGGGCCCAGTCGGCTCCATGGCAGGGCCCAGTCGGCTCCATGGCAGGGCCCAGTCGGCTCCATGGCAGGGCCCAGTCAGCTCCATGGCAGAGCCCAGTCTGCTCCATGGCAGGGCCCAGTCGGCTCCATGGCAGGGCCCAGTCGGCTCCATGGCAGGGCCCAGTCGGCTCCATGGCAGGGCCCAGTCGGCTCAATGGCAGGGCCCAGTCGGCTCCATGGCAGGGCCCAGTCGGCTCCATGGCAGGGCCCAGTCGTCTCCATGGCAGGGCACAGTCAGCTCCATGGCAGGGCCCAGTCGTCTCCATGGCAGGGCCCAGTCGGCTCCATGGCAGGGCACAGTCGGCTGCATGGCAGGGCCCAGTCGTCTCCATGGCAGGGACCAGTCGTCTCCATGGCAGGGCCCAGTCGCCTCCATGGCAGGGCCCAGTCGGCTCCGTGGCAGGGCACAGTCGGCTCCATGGCAGGGCCCAGTCTGCTCCATGGCAGGGCCCAGTCGGCTCCATGGCAGGGCCCAGTCGGCTCCATGGCAGGGCCCAGTCGTCTCCATGGCAGAGCCCAGTCGGCTCCATGGCAGGACCCAGTCGGCTGCATGGCAGGGCCCAGTCGTCTCCATGGCAGGGACCAGTCGTCTCCATGGCAGGGCCCAGTCGCCTCCATGGCAGGGCCCAGTCGGCTCCGTGGCAGGGCACAGTCGGCTCAATGGCAGGGCCCAGTCTGCTCCATGGCAGGGCCCAGTCGGCTCCATGGCAGGGCCCAGTCGGCTCCATGGCAGGGCCCAGTCGGCTCCATGGCAGGGCCCAGTCGGCTCCATGGCAGGGCCCAGTCGTCTCCATGGCAGAGCCCAGTCGGCTCCGTGGCAGGACCCAGTCGGCTGCATGGCAGGGCCCAGTCGTCTCCGTGGCAGGGACCAGTCGTCTCCGTGGCAGGGCCCAGTCGCCTCCGTGGCAGGGCCCAGTCGGCTCCGTGGCAGGGCACAGTCGGCTCCATGGCAGGGCCCAGTCGGCTCCATGGCAGGGCCCAGTCGGCTCCATGGCAGGGCCCAGTCGTCTCCATGGCAGAGCCCAGTCGGCTCCATGGCAGGACCCAGTCGTCTCCATGGCAGGGCCCAGTCGGCTCCATGGCAGGACCCAGTCGTCTCCATGGCAGGGCCCAGTCGGTTCCATGGCAGGGCCCAGTCGGCTCCATGGCAGGGCCCAGTCGGCTCCATGGCAGGGCCCAGTCTGCTCCATGGCAGGGCCCAGTCTGCTCCATGGCAGGGCCCAGTCGGCTCCATGGCAGGGCCCAGTCGGCTCCATGGCAGGGCCCAGTCGGCTCAATGGCAGGGCCCAGTCGGCTCAATGACAGGGCCCAGTCGGCTCCATGGCAGGGCCCAGTCGTCTCCATGGCAGGGCACAGTCGGCTCCATGGCAGGGCCCAGTCGTCTCCATGGCAGGGCCCAGTCGGCTCCATGGCAGGGCACAGTCGGCTGCATGGCAGGGCCCAGTCGTCTCCGTGGCAGGGCCCAGTCGTCTCCGTGGCAGGGCCCAGTCGCCTCCGTGGCAGGGCCCAGTCGGCTCCGTGGCAGGGCACAGTCGGCTCCGTGGCAGGGCACAGTCGGCTCCGTGGCAGGGCACAGTCGGCTCCGTGGCAGGGCCCAGTCGGCTGCGTGGCAGGGCCCAGTCGGCTCCGTGGCAGGGCCCAGTCGGCTCAGTGGCAGGGCCCAGTCGGTTCCATGGCAGGGCCCAGTCGTCTCCATGGCAGGGCACAGTCGGCTCCATGGCAGGGCCCAGTCGTCTTCATGGCAGGGCACAGTCGGCTCCATGGCAGGGCCCAGTCGTCTCCATGGCAGGACCCAGTCGTCTCCATGGCAGGGCCCAGTCGTCTCCATGGCAGGGCCCAGTCGTCTCCATGGCAGGGCCCAGTCGTCTCCATGGCAGGGCCCAGTCGTCTCCATGGCAGGGCCCAGTCGGCTCCATGGCAGGGCCCAGTCGGCTCCATGAATGCCATTGCAATGGAAAGTTTGCTCGATGTCACCTTTCTGTAACGTGAATGCCAGGTTACACAAACAGTCCCATTGACTACTGTGCGCAGTCGCCATTGTGAAGCCGTCGACCAACCATCGACATCAGGGAAGAACAAGAGGATGAATCTCACGAAATCAATTAAACCATCTGTCTATATATTACGTACCCGTAAGTGTGGCTCATATGCACTGAGGTGTGGGTTAAGGGAGGAAGAAGCTAAGTTGAGATTATTACACCGCGCACCCGAAGGGAAAAGCGGGGCTAAGCAATTGGTTCACTTTGTCCGTCTGTCTACAAACGTCAGGTTATGACCAAGGAACATCTTGATTTCAATTGAGTGTTATATTTTGAACACAAATTGGAACATTCATCAGAAAATGAACCTGTAGTTTAACAGCACTTTGGCTCTGAATTCATCCTGAATTATGACATAATGTGTCCATTATGACATGCATTGCACACAGAAGATTTACTGTCTGCCTGTCTGACACTAAAACAAAAATGAAAATCATTCCAAACAGGAAACTTACTCTTTTTAAGGACGTCATAATGGACACAAACAACAGGCACGAAGAACGAATGTAAAGTGTTAATGAAAATAATGTGGTGTAAGACGCTGCATCAACGGCAATAAACCTCCGATTTTTTTTTATACGAACATTTAAATCTTTATTTTATTTCAATAAAATGAAGATGCAAAGCGCCCCTCCTTTATATAAGGGATCGTTTCTCTGTATGCATCTTTAACATGGGGACTGAAAATACGTTTCTCGGCTTCTACTGGACGAAATCTGCTGCAAATTTCAGAAGTAAATGCTTTGTACGTTGAGGTAATATATTCCAAATTTCAGCAACGTCCGTTTCCGCATTCTTGAGTTGTATTTAGAAAACCCTCAAAATCACGTTGGTGTCTGTATGTCCGTCTGACCGTCCGTCCATCCGTCCACCCAAATTGTGTTGGCGCTCATATTTCAAGGACTATACATTGAAACTATCTGAAACTTGGAAGATACATCGGCCAATACCTCTAGTTAATGGCTTTCAAAACAAATTCCACCTAAGTGCGATAGTTTTTTCTTTAAAATTATATATATATATATATATATATATAAAAATATACATAAATAAATATATAAAAATATATACACACTTTATAACTCTTAAAAAATACGTTCTTGGAGCCGATAAAGACCGGTCTCGGTCGGATTGCCAATCGAGCTTAACACTCCAACGCGTTCCAATTATAGCGGAGTTAATCCGTGCGTGGGGAAGGGCAAAGCTCTTACCTTCACGGGTCCCACCGGACGTCTTCGAACCTGTGATAATTAATGCCAACCGACACTGATTTAAAATGTAAAAAATACCGGCTTTATTGAAGAAATGCCGGTGAACAAGGAATGCACGATAAAATAAGATTCCTAAATGGAGCGCTCCCATACCGACCCGTATACACACAAAGGGAAAAATAAAGGTGAAAACAAAGGTGAAAATAAAGCGTGTTTGTTTTTAGGTACTTAGCTCTGAGCATCTCCTGAACCCCCTCGGGAATCGTCAAAACCCCCGCAATACCGACCCGTATACACACAAAGGGAATAATAAAGGTGAAAATAAAGGTGAAAATAAAGCGTGTTTGTTTTTAGGTACTTAGCTCTGAGCATCTCCTGAACCCCCTCGGGAATCTTCAAAACCCCCGCGTCCTTGGCGGGAACAGCACAGGCCTCCGTGCACAGTTCGCACACGGGAAACGTAGGCCTCAGTCCGCAGTTCGCTCCTTCTCACGATCACGATGTTTATGTCGGAACACGAGTGTTCGCCACCAAACCCCACAGCCAAGAGCTCGTAAACTTAGACCGTTCGTTGAGACTGTCCCACCACAAGAGAGCTTATCGGCGACCATTCACCTCCAGATCCAGAAAATGAGAGAGAAAATGTAGGTGCCCCTTTATATGAACTTTTCTAGAGTATTACTTGGTTCTTCCTAAGAACACAAGGGTAGTCCAGCATGTACACGAGATTTTTGGAATGTCCCTTATTTTGTATTGTTTGCCATTTTCTACAAGCCATGGAATGTCCCTTGTTTTCTGTACTTTGCTACATGGCACATACCATATAAAGGGGCCTTTTCTATGCACCTGGCATTTTACCCAAGAATGTGTTCTATGAAATCTCTATAGTAAAAATTGACAAAAGTAGGATAAGGGAAAATGTTAGTAGAGAAGGAAGGAGGGCTTTGGAATGTGAAAAGAATGGAGAGAGATGGAAATAAGTCTCAGAGTTGATGGGAGTAAGGAAAGGGAATGAAATGGCCTGTGTATTCTGGGAATGTCAACGGTATTTCGATACGTAATAATAATTCTGATAGGATGGCTGGAGGTAGTGCACTTACCATTGAGCTGTCTAGTCTTGGTTCGATTCCGACATTAACAGGTGGAAACTGCTGGATTGCTCTTCTGCATGTAGGGCGTTGCACCACAAAGAATTTGTCGTGCTATTTTATGTACGTAATAAGTAGATGGCGTCTAACATATTTTATACTTAATCCAGACGTGCATCTCGCCTGAGCGCCCATGCTAACAGCTTGGAATTTGTCCACAGGTTACCGGTGCCGCCTTGAGCACATCCGCTTGGCTCATGCCTCTCATTTTACTGCTGCTTGGAGAGCCACAGGTGAAAATTATTTGTCCATTTTCTTTGTTTGTCATTCATTAATTGTTTCAATCACAGCAATGGTTTCATTTATGGTCTCGCTTCGACATTAATGTCTCCTTTGCTGTATGTAATCCATGATCATTCAAGGCAATCTCGGCCCAGGCACATCATCGGAACACCCCATAGGCCCCGTCATAAGCACCTCTTCATTCAGCAGGATAACACTCACTTTATCTTGTGTTTGTCTGCAGGTTAAAGACGAAAATGGGTTGATGCTTCAAAGACACCGTTTCTCACTTGCTGGTGTGTCCGTCGCTACAGCTGCCAGCACGGTTTGTCTCCAACTGTCTATCGTGTGTCCTCATCTGTCTAACATTCCATATGCTTGTGTAACATGCTCTCGAGGCAATGTCTGCGAAGAGAATGTCCAATGACGCAACCGAAACACAGAGCCAGGGATGGGCAGGACAAACATGAACGTGATCATTATGGCTTTCCACCATTCAACAGTTCCCATTGGAGGACGGAACTCATGGCCACGCCCCCTGTGACGTAAATTGTGAAAACTAGTGAGATACCCGTGCTACGCACGGGTGGGAGGCCGGAAGCAAACAGGCAATGCAGATACGGCTTATGCTAAAGCATGAAACCAATAAATTCCACATTTCTGTAGCACCCTCAGTCGCACGTCAGACATGGACAGCAAGTTCGTGAAGGACTTCCATGAAAAACGTACCCGTTCACAAACAAATGTTTACGTTCACGTAGAGAAACATCGATCATGGGTCCGTGGCAAATCTGCATATGGCGATCCGCGAAGTTCACGTTTAGAAGTTAGAAACCATCACGGCATGTCGTCATTCACTTGAACTCGACATCTCTTTTTTCATTCTAAACAACATATCTCCAATCACAAAATAAACTTTTAACAACATTGTTAATGTTTCCTTCATTGTAAAAACTACCAAGTCAACGGTTAAAAGGATATTGAGCCGATAGGTGTTACAGCCTTGGCAAGATCGATGGAGACAGCGATCTGTTGGCTTATATACCGCCCAAATAGCTATGTGGAATTCTCTCATGTAGAGATGAAACCCGCGTCGTTTGAACTTTGGTTGAGGTCATTATTTACTTTTAATGATGTTTATATACGAATCAAAAATAAGATAATTGGTTTTGGGTCGTCCTTTCCGCATATCTCGTGGGACTGTGAGTTGGAGAGACGGCGGTGATGGTGGGGAGGGGGTTGGCATTCTCTCAAGCAGGGATTCAACCCATGTCCTTATAAAAGGTCTTTGTCCGAGGTCACAGAGTCTGATCGGTGCAGCTGTGCAGCGCAGCCGTGCAGTGATCGGTGCAGACGTTTGTGCGGTACCACCGTTAACGGGAGTTATGCGGGAGTTATGCGGGAGGAAAATAACGTTATGCGGGAGTCCAAACCTGAAAATGCTGGAGGCCAAAGCTGAAATTGGAAAAACAATATACCATATTTTACTCCATGAGATCCCAGGATTACCCACCCGAAATATCGTTGCGATTGGTTCAGCCGTTTTTGCGGTACCTTCGAACGGACGGACAGACAGACAGACGGACGGACATTTGGTGAATTATAGTAACATGAATGCAGTATAGAATTGGAGCTGTAGGTTGAGGGATGTAATTTAGTTCAAAGTTTGTTTGTGTTTGGATTCTATTATTTTGTATTTGATCAGCACGTTGTCATGAGCACCAGACAACAGAACCCCACCGGTCACGTAAGAGAGTCGTCGCTTGGATGTTAATAAATAATAACAAAGGGTTCGACTGTTCAGGATCCCATCTCAATTTCCTGGTTCTTGATGCAAGGGACGCATGTTAGAATCCCATATACCATGTGTGTTTACATCTCATTCCCTACTTCTTCTTCTTGCGTATGACAATTTACAGCTTACAGATCTAAGTCTTAAGTTGGACAGACAAGTCACAGCACTGTCTGTTGCTAGTGACACATTCGTTCACAATGTGATGAATAGTCTGATCTGCGTGACCACAGTCACATGCTGGGCTGTCTTTGAAATTACAATTACCTACTAATAATGTTCTTGGAATTCATTTAAAAGTGCATTGATGTCGACTGATGTTTTTGCCCCACATGCCATTTATGTACAAGCTTTTTCACGAATCTTAAATCTGTGTAAAGATGACATCCTGGTGATCAGTGGAGAGGAATTGTTTAAAAGTTGTGAAATGTTCAATAATAGCACGAAACAAACATGCAAATGCAACATTAAGCTGGCTATCTTAAGCACAGTCCCTGCAGACTATGATTATGCTCGTACTCTGTGCGATAAAAATTTGTCTGAAAAATAATCTCGCCCCTCTCCTCCTCTACCCCTGCTGCCCCTCTCCTCCTCTACCCCTGCTGCCCCTCTCCTCCTCTACCCCTGCTTTCGTCCTCTCGTACCCCTGCTGCCCCCCTCTTCTCCCTACCCCTGATGCCCCTCTCCTCCTCTACCCGTGCTGTCCCTACTCTCCCCCCCGACAGATCTTCTCTGCTGTTGCTTCTCTCCTTTTGCTCAAGAGACTGGGGAAAGGCAAGACCGAAGAACACAACGCTTTGCTTGGAGCTTGATCGATTCATTCTTTTATTCAATCATATTGTATATCCACGGGTTTCCCTCATTCCAAACTAATCCCAACATATTTACTCACAATCTTTCATTCTTTAATCATTTATATTTCATTAAAAAAGCCCCAAAAAAATGAACAAAAGTCTCCTCGTTTCTCATGATACATATATAGTGCTTTAATTATTCATTCGTTGTTTTATGCATTCATTCCATGTTCACTTTTCAAATTACGGATCATTCATTGATGATCGAATGCACTTTTCTTCATTCATTCTCATTTGTTGAGCACTCATTGTGTTTTACTTTTCACATTGTCATGTATGAACCATTCACTTACTCATGTCTTTATTTTGTGACTTGTAATCCATCGATATTCGTTACACTGTGTTAACAAGTTTAACTTATCGTCACATTTAATGACTATCGAAACACTAAACACGGAGTTTCTGATTTATCAAAATTTCTGATTTTTATTTAAATAAATGCATTTCAAAATAAACTTTTTAATTTGACATCCTTGTGAATTGTGTCAATTAGTAATGATTTATATCACTTTAAATCACCTATTTTTCCTTGATGTAATATTAAGGAGTTAATTAATTAATTATTAATATTAGTAATCAATAATTTATTTATTAGTTATTAATATTAAGGAGTAACTTACTAATATTATTATTGATGTAAAGAGTAAATGATGATATGTGCTTCTACAACTCAAGAGTTCATAGAACACCCAACCCCACGCAGTGTTGAGAGAAGCACATGGAAAGGTTGTTTCAAATCTTGTTTTGCATTTCCAAGCACCATTTTGTTGGTGAACTTTGAATAACACCCGCAATGTAAACCATACAAAGCTGATGGATCAAACGGAGCAGGCCGTAGCTGAACATCCTACCAACTCTTCTGGGAGAACTGAGGATTTTGGAACAATCTTTTAGGAAAAGATGAAATTAAACAAGCAGATCCGTTGGACGGAGTTTTATCTGTGATTGCATCGTTAGGACACGCCGCGCGGCAAATTTGATTGGTCGAAAGATTAATCGTGGAGAAACCGTTGTGGCCTGTTCCAAGGCGAGCTGTTTTTGAGCAGGCTGACACATAGCTTAAGACCCCTGCGAGGGATAGCAGGCTGACTGAGGAACCTGTTTTTGTTTTAATTTAATAAGCCAAGTAATTATCGTCAAAAGGGGGTGTTTAAATGTACCCAAACACCCAGTTTTCATTCATGTACTCCCTTGGAGTTCCCTTAGTATGCATGCAAAGTTTCGGGCCATTAGGTTTCATGGTTTTGCAGCTACGGAGGAGACACACACACTAACTGACTGACACATTCTCTTATTTATAGATAATAGGATAATATGACATCCCTTATAAGGAACTTCGACGCAGGTGGCCATGAGGCCAATCGGAGGCTGCGCTATTATCAACTTATGGTTGTTTATCCGTGCTCTGTTCCTTTTAAAGGCTGAGCATAAAGCAAGGAAGCAGCACATCCCATTTTAAAAGTTTTTTTAAAATGTGACTCGACCAGGGTTTGAACCATCGCCTTGCCAGACTCAGAACCGACGTTCCAACCACATTACACCTCCGAATCTGGATAAATTCATAGGTAAGGTACAGGTTACTGCGAAACTGAAGCCGATTCTTGTTCTACAATGTTCAAAATATGGAATTCCATTTAAACTTAGTTCCTTAGTTCCTCACTGATTGACTGACAGACACACAGACAGAACTAACCTATTGCTTACCCTTCCTTCCCCTCCTTGTATTACGCTCGTGGGGTTAAAACTATACAGATGAACATTTATATACATCTCATAATCCCTGAAAGTTTTATTCGTGAATTACAGCACCGCATTTGGAACATTTGGGATTTCATAGCTATATGAGGACAAGTTACTAAACTTTTAATTTTCTGGGCATGTTATTGTCATTGAAGAGTGTGGCAATGTGAACACCGAGGCCGAATGGGTGATTTCTTTATTTAGTTGTAATATTTCACGATATACGGTTTCTCTGTATAATTATTACCTCCGCCACCAAAGGTGGATGGAGGTTATGTTTTCACCCCTGTCTGTCTGTTTGAGCGTTTGTTTGTGAACTGGATATCTCAACAAGTTGTTGATGGATTTGGACGAAATTTGGCAGAGATGTAGCGAATGTGAGCGGGACGAAATGATTCGATTTTAGTGAAGATCCGGATTCGGATCCGGCTAGTAGAATTTTTAAGTGATTCTTCACCATTAGTAGATAGGGACAAAAACGATACATAGCAGGATATCTCAAAAAGTTATGGATGGATTTGGACGAAACTTGGTGGAGAGGATGTGTGTGTGACAAAGAAGAATCTATTAAATTTGGGTGAAGATCTGGATCCGGATCCGGCTAGTAGAATTTTTAAAGTGATTCTTCACCATTGAGTGATATGGCCAACCAGGTGGAGGTACGCTCTCTACTGAGTGCCGGTCTAGTTTTGGACTGCGAGGATGGCCTGGAGTCCGAGACGTATGCACAATCCACTCAGAGCTGTCAAGCTTGGGGTTTAATGCCGACCCAGGTATAAACTGTCATCCAGGTGTTTTTCATGGAGGTTGAGGCATCAATTTGTGCACCTGGAAGATCTGCAGTCCAATTGTCCAAAGCGTCATGGCATGCTCCAGACAAACGTCCTGAAGCAGTATATTGTTATAGATCGCGGTTAGGATGTTATAGACCGAGCGGTGGTTTAAAACCGCGACCTAACAAAACTCACCCGATTCCACCCGAACGTTGGTTGTATCGCACCCTAGCTGTTCAATGAGGGAAAAGACAAAAGCGACGCAATGCAAGAGGAAAACGGAGACAAAAAAAAGGTTTGAAATATTACTACTGAATTTATTTCTACTATTTACACACAAGCAACAAAAAGCAATTCAGTTTATTTACAAGTACAAGACGCAGGTGACACAGTGCAAATTTAGCTTATCTACAGACTTAACTTATTACCCAGGACAGAACAAACAAAGACGACTCACACGGGGAATTGCAGGAATCGCAGGATGTGGATGGCTGGAGGGAGAGGGAGAGGTCCAAGGGGGGGTCCCGCCGCACAACCGGCGCGTTCAGCAGCCGCCGTTCCTGCCCCCTTTTGCGGTTGCCGGGTGTCGCTGCTGCGGCGGCCTGCAGTTGCCTTGCCAGGCCTTGTCTTACTCGCTTCTCACCACCGACTTCTCACCACCGCAACCAACTGTGACCACTGACCCTCCTTTTTGGCACCCGACTCAGACCAACTCTTCTCTCTCTCTTTCTCTCTCGGTGCAACCAACTCCTCCTCTCTCTCTCTCTTTCTCCGACCAACCCAGAGTGCATCTCCCTTTCTTCTTCTTCTTCTTTTCCACTTCCGGTTGCGCCCTTTTATAGCGCCCCCAGCGATCACGCCCCCGGCGCTTTGGACACGCCCATCGGGGCGCTCACCTCGGCCCTGGCTGGTCGCACGACCCTCGGGCTCCGCCCCGGACGACGACGGGCGGGCGCGCCCCTCCCCTCCTCTGACGAGGTGGAGACACGCCTTTCTTCCCTGACTCGAGCCTCGTGGTCAATGGCGGTTATTGGAGGGGAGGAGGGGATGGAAAGGGAGAGTTTTTGGGGATGGGAAGGAAAGGGGGTCTATTCTCTTTCACTGGTGCAATGGAGTACTTTTAATTAATGGGAGACACAGCCTTATCCTAAAACACAGAATAAGAGATAACTATCGAACATGAATATCCTATGATTGGCTGACGTGTATGCTTGTGGACTATGGGACGCCCTTTTGATCTTACACAGCTCCGGAGGCAGGAGGCACAGCACAACAACAATAATAATAATCATACAGCACACAATAAAAAAAAATTATATACAGTCCTCATATCCACAACACTGCACTCTCCTCCTCTTAGGCACGTCCCGGGCCTACAACTTTTAGCTTTAGCGTGACACGTAGGTGTAGTTCCCTCTATTTTTAACCTGACCCTGAGTGCGACAGTTTAAACATAAATAAATGTGTCCCGCTGCTCCATTGCACCCTGCCTAACAGACTTTCGCCCACAGTTAACCGAATTGCGGAATGGTCTTCAAACTATACACTGACGGTGGGGAGCATTATTTACAATGACTCTGCTTTTATTTACAAAACTAACCCAGGACCTGTAATTGTTCTTTCTGGGGGGAGGACAGTCTGCTCTGCATCAATGCACCATTAAAGCACCCAAAAACGCACCAATACACACCCAAGCACCAATCGGTGCAGTCCCCATTGTTCAATGAATAAAATAAAACCAACAAACCCAACCCTGCAGGTGTCTCTTGCTCTTCGGCTCCCTCTGCTGGTTATCATTATTTCTTCCAGTTGTTGTCATTTTCATTTGCTTTGCTTACTGGCGGCCTATTTGCAATAAAGCTTGCCCAAACGTGTCCATTTTATTTATCTTTATTTATGGCCCACAGGGCCGACTACGTGTGGTTCACCTGTGGGGCATCGGTGCCCTGTGGCCAAGGTCCGCCAGCAAGATTTCGGGCCCTCATGGCCGGTTCTAGCAGAGGGGCCTTGCCCCAACCCATGGGGTCCATAAGTGGTGCTCGGCCACTCACATGTGGTCCATAATGTGGTGCATCGATGCAGACAGCTGGTTCTGGGAATTTCGGGCGCACAATGGCCGACCCACGCACGCTCCCCTCGGCGCCCAACGGCGCTCAGGTCCTCATGTGGGAGACAAAAGGGGGGACAAGACAGATGAGCGAGGGTTTAAGGTCTCAAGGGTACACATCAAAAAGGCAATGCAAGGCGAAATGCGTACGGAGGGCGAAGTGAGAAAGCTCGTCCCTACCGTACGTCACCCCCCTGTTACCTAGCCCACCCTTGCCCTTACCCCATATGTACAAAACCTACACATTACCAATTCGTCACTACTGTCACGTCTTCCCCATATTTCCCCTATATCAAATTCGTCACCACAATCCCTCTACTTCAAAAATTTGCCATCATCAATTCATCATCAATCCTCATAAGGAGGCAGAGATGGAACATCAAAGCACAATGTCACACCCACGTCATGATGCGTCTCACATTCCAAACATTTGCACAATAAAAAATAATAAAACATGGCATGGTGTGGAGTTACCTGTCACCTCCGGTGAGTGGGTGCAGATGGTGCGAGGAGATCCTTCATCCTAACTATCCTCTAAATGACTTTAACACACTTTACACTACCCGGGGTCTTGCTCCGGCCAAACCATTGGCCCTCTTACACTATGGGTTCTAAAAACCAATTCCCATTGGCCAAACTGTGGTGCTTTTCAATTTGGGGTCTCACTCCCCCGATTCATCTCCCGGTGCCCTCGCACAATTTCTGGGCCGCGACGTGTAGCTCTCCCAACAGGTCTACCCACCTGCACACCTCCACCACTGTAGTTGCCACCCGAGCTTACCTAGCTCCTCACCCTAACCTATCTAACTGGGGGCAGCCCCTCTCCTGGCTCTGTCACCCCATGGTGCCCTCTGGCACTGGGCTACCCGGGTCCGTCCTCCGGATCCTCGGGCCCCATCCACAACAACTACTACCGGCTCCCAGAGCCCACCTGCGGCCTCACCTGGCCGACATCCTCACAGTGGTGGAGTGCCCAAACCAACTACACACACTAACAGGCTACACGCCCAGCCATTTCCACAACACTAATGCACCCATCCAAATACCATTCTTTCACCTCGCACCACAGATGCCAATATCCAACCACAATTTACCTGTACCCTCTACCTAACACTTACACTACCCGCCCCGGGTATCCGTGATGGGGGTCCACTCTTCCCCCATTCACACCATCCACTCCACCACAATTTCCACCATCCTCACTCCACGACCATCCATTCCAATCCTCCAGACCATTTATTCCATACACCTGTCTTTCATTCACCTGTCGTTGCACACCTGTGCAATCTCACCTGGTGCCACCTGCACCCTCCTCCTCTTTCTGGACCAGTTGGTCAACACAACACACAATCACCACTACTCCCTCATACACTGCTCCATTCACCTGTTCAGTTGCACACCTGTGCAATCACACCTGTTCAATTCTCACCTGTTCAATCCTCACACACACGGCATCATCTCAGCTAACTTCTCCCCTCTGAAACTTGCGCTTCCCAGTCGTCCCTTTAAACTATTGCGCTCCCACGTCATTATAATCCACACTAATCTACCTGCGTCCCCACTACAGGTATCAGTCACTAACTAAACTTAACGTTACCTAATGTCAATCTCTTCTAGATCCCTATCATTATCCAAGCCCTCCCTGGCTCGGTTGTCATAGCCACCCCATAAACTATTGCGCATTTGCCCCCACCTGTGAGGGATGGTGGATTTGCCATCCCACCACATCGGGGGTCTCTCACTACCAATTTCGCTCGTCCAAATCCAACAATCAAAAATTTTCCATTTACTGCCAATTCTATTCACTTTTCTAAATTTTGTATCAAATCACTACTATCACTATCACCATCACCCGTCTACTTATTACATCCTCTCGGTGCGCCAATTCACATCTACAGCCCGGCTTCGTACAGCCGAGCAATGAATGCGGGTTCTTTTGTGTCCGCGGCTGGATACGTCCCGCATTCGGGGCAGGGACGGAGGCTTACCCGGGCCGAGATCCCATGCACCACCTCGGCGTGAAGCCATCCAATGTCCCGATCTCGACCTGCCGGCACGTCTCAATAGAAAGTGGTCGCCATGACGACCCTTCCTATCGGGCTGCCCGCTCCGCCTAGTGGAGCCCGGACGCGGCCGCTCCACGCGAGGCCCAGCGTGGATCGCGCACGGCGGTCCTTTCGAACCCGCCGTGGCTCGGATCTCCGCTGGTTCTCGCGGCACGCGAAGCCCGGCACGCACCGAGGGCCCGATTCGGCTAAAAGTCGACCTAACCTTTAACCCGGTTATCGTCGACGCCTCACCTACAGGCTTACATGCATACGCTACCCCTTTCGTGCTCATACATGCAGCCGTTCCCATTCTCCTCGTACCTTTCCTTACACACCCAGGTACACTCACTCCGCCCATCGACTTGGTCACACACCTGACCACCGAACACCTTGGCACACATTCGTCGCTCGCACACCTCACCAATACACCTCTTCGCGCCCCTTTCTCGGTCACCTCCTTTGTGACAATCACAGGTGTGCTCTCACCCGCACACCCAACCACGTGTCTCACTACCAATTCCAGCGTGCATTCCCACTCACGCTCTACCATTCCAGGTGTGTGTAGTGAAATCGTATCCGTACTGAACCCGGGTGGGGATGCTCGCTGCTCGCTGTCATTGTTGTCACCGCTAGGGGCGTGACTATAAGACCCGTTGCTGTGTCAGTGCTCCGAGACTTCTCCCTTGTGACATGTTACATCGGTAGCCTCGTTTATGGTACGCCTTTATAGAATAACTAGCTTGCTTGCATTGACTGATATGAATGGCTTTATGAGATGTCGCATCGTATGCTTATTGTGTATTTCTACTTACAGGAATGATGTGATGATCTAAATGCAATTAAACCAAACCGTTGGACTAAAGTTGTGTGGACCTGCATGGTTTTCCACAACACTTAATTGCATTTAAGATCTGCTGACATGGCTGGCAACAAGACGTTGACGGTGTCCATTTTCAGCGCCGACCCACAAGCCACGGACGGAGGCTTGCAACTCAAGCACTGGCTCCGACAACTGGAGCATCTCTTTGACGAGCCTGAGACCGCTCCGACGCCTGCCGCGAAGCTGGCGATATTACACTCAAAAATCGACTACCGGGTCTACCACGCGGTCGCTCAATGCACGACGTATGATCTTACCATCGCGGAGCTCAAGCGGCTTTACATAAAAGAAAAAAGCCCTGTGTATGCGCGTTATTTGCTGCAGACGCGACGGCAGCAGCCCAACGAGCCTATGGATCATTACGCCCAGGAGCTCCGGCAGCTCATGCTGGACAGCGTCAAGGAGCCACGGACTCCCGAGCAAGCTAAAGATGATCGACTTTTAGATGCCTTCATAGCAGGGGTCTCCTCCCAGGAACTACGTCTCAAACTCTTGGAGAAGACCGACCTGACCTTCGCTACGGCGGTTGAGCAAGCGACGGTGTATACCGAAGCGCGGATGCAATCGAACGCCTATGATCGCACGCGCCTTTTGGCGGGCACCTCACTACACGCCCGGCCGGAGAGTACCACTGACGAGGACGTGGATCCGCCTGCTGAACTCCGGGATGCTCCGGAGGATGACCCTACCCTGACAGCTGCCGTTACGACCAGCAGACCCAAGGCCTTGCGCGGGGCCGCATGTTTTTTTTGTGGAGGGCCTCGTCATGCCCGAGTCGTGTGTCCGGCACGTGACGCTATTTGCCATTTGTGCTCGCTAAAGGGACATTACGCGAAAGTGTGCAAGAAATCGGCACGCGGCTCGCGGCCCTTCGACTCGCGCAGCCGCGGCCGCGCGGGCGCAGCAACCTTGAACGGGCTCGTAGCAGAACCCACGAGCCCAGCACCTTACCCGACTTCGAAGGGGAGGGCCGCTCTCTGCGGCCCGCTGGGCGCTCAGACGACCTTGATTGGCGCCACCGGACAGCCACCACCGTCTCATTCTCCATCGGGGACAAAGGCCGCGTCCTTGGCCAAACCACGGGCCACACTTCACCAAGCCCCTCGTACTCCTCGAGTCGCCCACGAGCTAACGGCGGCCCCCGCCCCGTCAAAAGAGTTAAGGCAACTTTCGAATACTACGGAAGCCTTTGTAAAATGTAAAAAGGCAATTTCGAATACTACGGAAGCCTCTTGTCAAAGCGACCAAAAATGTAAAAAGGCGATTTCGGATACTACGGAAGCCTTTATCTGCCAGGAGTGTCAAAAGGCAATGTCAAATACTACGGAGGCCTTTTCTCGTCGGATTTTGAATCGCGAAACACCGGAATGCTGGGGAAAGCCCTCTGATGACGATAATGGGATCCCCATGGCCAACACAGCCTCCGGCCACGCTCGCAAAACTGCTGCTGGTGTAGGATCCACCCGCGAGGCTGGACCGACCCATTCGGGGGGCTCAGTCCCGCTCCCA
This sequence comes from Myxine glutinosa, assembly GCF_964187855.1. NCBI lineage: Eukaryota > Metazoa > Chordata > Myxini > Myxiniformes > Myxinidae > Myxine > Myxine glutinosa. The sequence continues at coordinate 16,375,061 of NC_136270.1, read as the reverse complement.
GCTGCCTCGTCTGGCCTGGCTCAAGCCCTTATTCCCCTTATGGTTGAGGGCCATTGTGTTCAGGCCTTGGTGGATACCGGATCTACGGATAGTTTTATCGACCAACGACTTGTGCTCAGGCATGGATGGCGGATCGGGCGGTCTACGAGACGGATCTTCATGGCTTCCCAGGGACTGCGGCTCAGCACGAAAGGGGAATGCCGATTGAAACTCGTGCTAAAGGGACGGGTTTTCCCTGATGTACACCTTATGGTTTTACCCGCATTATGTGCTGATATTCTGCTAGGACACGATTTTCTTAAGCTGCATGGACGTCTGGTAATGGAGTTCGGTGGGCCTGACACTCTTGTTGTGGGGCCGGACGACGCGCTAACGGTGTGCGCCCTAGCGCAAATGGACGTCTGGCCGCTTTCGCTGTTCCCCAATCTAACCTCCGACTGTACCCCCGTCGCGGTAAAATCGCGACGCTACTCTCGCGCGGACATGCAATTCATTGCGGACGAAACGGCTCAGCTCTTGAAGGACGGCATCATAGAACCTAGCAGGTCGCCGTGGCGCGCTCAGGTCTTAGTGGTGCGCAGCGAGGCCCATCGCAAACGCATGGTAATCGACTATTCCCAAACGATTAACCGCTTTACACAGCTGGATGCCTACCCCCTTCCGGGGATGGACGCGCTAGTGCAACAGGTATCCCAGTATTCGGTCTATAGTTCTCTCGATCTCCGTAGTGCGTACCACCAGATCCCTATCTCTAGGGCGGATCGTATCTATACCGCTTTCGAGTCGGGGCAGCGGTTGTACCAATTTACACGATTGCCCTTTGGGGTGACGAACGGGGTCGCTTGTTTCCAGAGGGCCATGGATGACCTCGTTGCGCGGGAGCACTTAACCGATGTTTTCGTCTACCTCGATAACCTTACGGTTTGTGGATATGACCAAGGGCACCATGACGCTAATCTGAAGCGCTTCCTTGAGGTCGCGCAACGGTATCACTTAACTATGAACGAGGATAAGTGCCGATACTCCCTACGCACCATAGATCTTCTGGGGTACACCGTGACCCATGGCTCTGTCTCTCCGGATAAGGAACGTCTGCGACCTTTGCTCGACATGGCCCCTCCCTGCGATCGGGCGTCCCTGAAACGCGCCCTTGGGCTGTTCGCCCATTACTCCAAATGGGTGCAAAATTTCTCCGCGAAACTTCGCCCCCTTGTGGCCTGCGACACTTTTCCCCTGAGTTCGGCCGCATTGACGGCCTTTGAAGGTCTTAAGACCGACATCGCCCGAGCCGCCGTAGCGACCATCGACGAGAGCGGCTCGTTCGTCCTCGAAAGTGACGCCTCGGATCAGGCCATCGCGGCGACCCTCTCCCAAGGGGGACGTCCCGTGGCTTTCTTTTCACGGACTCTTACCTCCGCTGAGCGGAGGCACTCGTCCGTTGAAAAGGAAGCGTATGCGATCGTCGAGTCTATTCGGCGATGGCGCCCGTACCTACTCGGGCGGAGCTTCCAAATCATCACGGACCAGCAAAGCGTTGCGTTCATGTACGACACCTTACACGCCCAGCGCATTAAGAACGAGAAAATCACTCGCTGGCGTATCGAACTCGCCGACTTCTGTTACACCATCAAATATCGCCCAGGGAAGGATAACCAGGCCGCCGATGCCTTATCACGCCCGACTACATGTGCTGGTATCACCTCGTTGGAGGGCCTACGGGTGCTGCATGCTACTGCGGGCCATCCCGGCGTAACGCGTTTCGCTCATTTCGTGCGGAGTGGGAATCTCCCTTACTCGATTGACGATATCCGCCGTATCTGTCGCGACTGCGCTATCTGCGCGGAAATCAAACCGCGTTTCTATAACCCTCCTATGGGGACTCTGGTGAAGGCTACACGCCCGTGGGAACGCTTGGCGATGGATTTCAAGGGCCCTTTGCCGGTGTCGAGCGGCTCTCGCTATCTGCTCACTATCGTTGATGAGTACTCACGATTCCCCTTTGCTTATATGTGCGCGGACATGACTGCTGCCACGGTGATGCGATGCTTACAGAACTTGTTCTCAATGTTCGGTTACCCGGCCTATGTCCATACCGACCGGGGTGCAGTCTTCTTGTCTCAGGAGGTGCGCGGCTATCTGCTCCAAAACAACATTGCGTCTAGTTACACCACGCCGTACAGACCCCAGGCTAATGGGCAGATCGAACGCTTCAACGGGATTATCTGGAGGGCCGTCATGCTCCATCTCCGGACCCACGGCCGGGGCCTCGATAAATGGGCTTGGTCGCTACCTGCGGCGTTGAACTCAATCCGGGCACTCCTGAGTACGGCAACTAACCAAACTCCCCACGAGCGACTTTTCCACCACCCCAGGAGCTCGGGGTGTATACGGTCTTTGCCCAGTTGGCTCGCTGGGCCCGGGCCGGCCTACCTTAAACGGGCGGTTCGCGCGAGCAAGTACGACCCCCTTGTGGACAAAGTGCAGATTCTCCAGGCTAATCCTGAGCATGCTCGTGTGATGACGTCTGATGGTCGTGAGACTACTGTCTCCGTTCGTCATCTTGCCCCTTGCGGGGTCGACGACCTTAGTAGGGAATCGGACGAACCGGTCGAACCCATCTATGAGACTATGGCCTCTCCCGACGCTCCCATCGCCGACAGTCCACCGACCCTCCCCCCGTCGAGACTGCCCGGGTCCGACGACTTGGCGTTACCCCCTTCATCACCCGACCCTGTTGACGCCTCTGACACCGGGGATACAGGGTTACGAGACGCCGTACCCGGGGAGTTTCGAACGCGTGCTGGCAGAGAAATTCGCTGCCCGGCCCGCTACGGTTGGGCCGACTGATACTCCGCGCCCTATTCATGCTGACGCTCACTCGCTTTTAGCCACGCGGCCGTATAATTCTGACGGGGGGGTGAATGTAGTGAAATCGTATCCGTACTGAACCCGGGTGGGGATGCTCGCTGCTCGCTGTCATTGTTGTCACCGCTAGGGGCGTGACTATAAGACCCGTTGCTGTGTCAGTGCTCCGAGACTTCTCCCTTGTGACATGTTACATCGGTAGCCTCGTTTATGGTACGCCTTTATAGAATAACTAGCTTGCTTGCATTGACTGATATGAATGGCTTTATGAGATGTCGCATCGTATGCTTATTGTGTATTTCTACTTACAGGAATGATGTGATGATCTAAATGCAATTAAACCAAACCGTTGGACTAAAGTTGTGTGGACCTGCATGGTTTTCCACAACAGTGTGCATCCTTCTATTCCAGGTGTACATCCTCGCTCACCTGCCACAACCAACTCACGCTCCGTTTCACTCTCACTACTCTCACCTCCACTCTCGGTCGCGCACTCACCCTTACTCTCGACAGCACACTCTTTCCTCATGCACCCGTCCGTTACACACCTTTCTCGCGCGTCCTCCCGCGCACACTTTTTCGTTACTTCCTCCGTAACACTCACCACACCGCGCTTCCCTGTGCTCCCTCGCACACGCGCTTCGACCAACTCACTCTTGACGGCACACTCACTCCTCGGCGTGCACTTTTTCCTCACACACCCCATGGTCGGACATTCTCGCACACCTCTTTTTTCGCACACCAGACCTGTCGCACACTTCACCAACGGCCTCTCACGAACACCCGGATCCAAACCAATCCCCAAGCCGACTGAAGCTTTCCTCACATCATATACATTGCCACTCACCTCCGTACTTCGTCTCACCTCCTCTGCCACCTGCAAACTTTTTATTTGGTTAGTGAGCATCACATCATGATTTGAACACAGACCTTGTACATATTCCATGACTTCCTCCTTTATCTCCCTCTTAGTTTCTGTCCGTCCCTTCTTAATTTCACTCACCTCTTCTCCCACTTCCTCTAGTTTTTGTTTAACCTCTTTTATTTCTCGGTGCGTCCCCTCAAGTTCGTCCTCTAAGGCTACCGTGACCGTTTCTATGTGCGTCCTTACCTCCCGGTCCTTTGTCTCCATTATCTCTGTCACCTCCTCCACCCTCATTGTCAGTTCCTCCCGTACCATCTGACATTGCCTCTGCGTCGCTATTAATTCGTTTTTAATTTCTTTTTGTGTCGCCTTCAACCCTCCTAGTACCGCAGTGTTCTTTTGAACCTGCTCCACTAACTTCGTTTGTCCCTCCGTCAGCTGTTCCACCTCCTCCGTCAGATCTTCTATTCCCCCTTGTAACTTAGCCGTATTATTCCTCACTTCTTTCTCTATACGCTTTTCGCCTCGCTTTACCTCCTCGCGTAGCCCCGAGACCTCCTCACTCACCCCTTGTCGTATTTCCTCCATCTGGTTCCCCATCTGTTCGATTTCCCGGGCGGATTGTTCCCCTATTTCCCGCAATTTGTCCTCCATCCTATTTTCTAACCCCATTAACCCATTTTTCACCCCCTCTAACTGATTCTCCTGGGCAGCCATTCTATTTTCCACCCCCATTAACCCATTTCTCACCTCTTTTATCCCGTTGTCTAACCCCTCAAAATTATTGTCTAACTTCTCACCGGTACCCCTCGCTTCGTCCCTCATTACCCCCATTTGGTTTCCCATTACCCCCATTTCGTTTCCCATTACCCCCAATTGCTTATTCTGAGCCTCCATCCGGTTCCCCATTTGATCCATTTTTGCATTCAGTTGGGTCAAGAATAATCTGAGGTCAAACCCGGTTTGCCCAGCGTCCCCAGCCGCCACCGCGGGCTCGCCCTCCGCGGCGCCGCTATTTTGGGACCCTTCAACCACGTGAGCGAGCGCGCCATTTTGCGCGCCTGATATTCCCGCAACCACATTGCCATTTTCCTCCTCCCTTTCTTCCCCGAAGTCCTGGGTTACTTCTAACCCCTCTATCTCTCCCACCGGCATCCCGTCGCCTTGGACAGCCATGGCGCGATTTCAAAATTCGGGCTTTTCCTTTAAAACAAAACAAATTTCGTACTTTATAATTTTGAGCGCGTGAAGCGCGCTCCGGGTCGATCTCACTCCCCGACACCAATTGTTATCGTACTAACACAATTGGTGTCCAAAATTTGGGCTAAATAAATTTAGTCCCAGGTTCGAATCCCACCTCCTGACTACCAATTGTTATAGATCGCGGTTAGGATGTTATAGACCGAGCGGTGGTTTAAAACCGCGACCTAACAAAACTCACCCGATTCCACCCGAACGTTGGTTGTATCGCACCCTAGCTGCTCAATGAGGGAAAAGACAAAAGCGACGCAATGCAAGAGGAAAACGGAGACAAAAAAAAGGTTTGAAATATTACTACTGAATTTATTTCTACTATTTACACACAAGCAACAAAAAGCAATTCAGTTTATTTACAAGTACAAGACGCAGGTGACACAGTGCAAATTTAGCTTATCTACAGACTTAACTTATTACCCAGGACAGAACAAACAAAGACGACTCACACGGGGAATTGCAGGAATCGCAGGATGTGGATGGCTGGAGGGAGAGGGAGAGGTCCAAGGGGGGGTCCCGCCGCACAACCGGCGCGTTCAGCAGCCGCCGTTCCTGCCCCCTTTTGCGGTTGCCGGGTGTCGCTGCTGCGGCGGCCTGCAGTTGCCTTGCCAGGCCTTGTCTTACTCGCTTCTCACCACCGACTTCTCACCACCGCAACCAACTGTGACCACTGACCCTCCTTTTTGGCACCCGACTCAGACCAACTCTTCTCTCTCTCTTTCTCTCTCGGTGCAACCAACTCCTCCTCTCTCTCTCTTTCTCCGACCAACCCAGAGTGCATCTCCCTTTCTTCTTCTTCTTCTTTTCCACTTCCGGTTGCGCCCTTTTATAGCGCCCCCAGCGATCACGCCCCCGGCGCTTTGGACACGCCCATCGGGGCGCTCACCTCGGCCCTGGCTGGTCGCACGACCCTCGGGCTCCGCCCCGGACGACGACGGGCGGGCGCGCCCCTCCCCTCCTCTGACGAGGTGGAGACACGCCTTTCTTCCCTGACTCGAGCCTCGTGGTCAATGGCGGTTATTGGAGGGGAGGAGGGGATGGAAAGGGAGAGTTTTTGGGGATGGGAAGGAAAGGGGGTCTATTCTCTTTCACTGGTGCAATGGAGTACTTTTAATTAATGGGAGACACAGCCTTATCCTAAAACACAGAATAAGAGATAACTATCGAACATGAATATCCTATGATTGGCTGACGTGTATGCTTGTGGACTATGGGACGCCCTTTTTATCTTACACAGCTCCGGAGGCAGGAGGCACAGCACAACAACAATAATAATAATCATACAGCACACAATAAAAAAAAATTATATACAGTCCTCATATCCACAACAATATTATATAATGCACACAAGGGCTAAATTATAATTTTTATCCGTGGTATTTACCTGCATATTTTACTGAGAAAACCAAATGGTCACTTTTATTTAGCCGCATGACCGAAAATAAAGGAGATAGCGGGACATTTGGACCGATCTAGCCAATTCGCACCCTCAACTGTTGAACACTATTTCTCCATATGTTTGGCAAAAAATACGTGAGATGGTTAATAATTTATTTTGGACAAAGGGGATACAAACCCATGTCTTTGTAACGCACATTTCTGGTTAATAACCATTTTCTGTAACGTTTGAAACTGAACCATTAACAGCGGTAAATGGTGTTTTTGTTTCCGGCAAGAAAGCAAAATCAGCTTCTAGGTTAAAATGTAACGATGAGTAAATGAGGATGAGCCGATGAGGGGTTTCACTGTATTGTTTAAAAAAATTACAGGAGAAGCTCGGACCCCTCAACGGACCCCGGGCCCCGAGGCAGCGACCCCTGCAGACTCCCTCTCTCGACACCCCTGTCCACATCCCTTACCAAACCACATCCACAACCCTTACCAAACCACATCCACAACCCTTACCAAACCACATCAATAACCCTTACCAAACCACATCAATAACCCTTACCAAACCACATCCACAACCCTTACCAAACCACATCCACAACCCTTACCAAACCACATCCACATCCCTTACCAAACCACATCAATAACCCTTACCAAATCATATCAATAACCCTTACCAAATCACATCCACAACCCTTACCAAACCACATCCACAACCCTTACCAAACCACATCAATAACCCTTACCAAACCACATCAATAACCCTTACCAAACCACATCAATAACCCTTACCAAACCACATCCACATCCCTTACCAAACCACATCAATAACCCTTACCAAACCATATCAATAACCCTTACCAAACCATATCAATAACCCTTACCAAACCACATCCACATCCCTTACCAAACCACATCAATAACCCTTACCAAACCATATCAATAACCCTTACCAAATCACATCCACAACCCTTACCAAACCACATCCACAACCCTTACCAAACCACATCAATAACCCTTACCAAACCACATCCACATCCCTTACCAAACCACATCCACAACCCTTACCAAACCACATCCACAACCCTTACCAAACCACATCCACATCCCTTACCAAACCACATCAATAACCCTTACCAAACCATATCAATAACCCTTACCAAATCACATCCACAACCCTTACCAAACCACATCCACAACCCTTACCAAACCACATCCACAACCCTTACCAAACCACATCAATAACCCTTACCAAAACACATCCACAACCCTTACCAAACCACATCAATAACCCTTACCAAACCACATCCCTTACCAAACCACATCCACAACCCTTACCAAACCACATCCACAACCCTTACCAAACCACATCCACAACCCTTACCAAACCACATCCACAACCCTTACGAAACCACATCAATAACCCTTACCAAACCATATCAATAACCCTTACCAAACCATATCAATAACCCTTACCAAACCACATCCACAACCCTTACCAAACCACATCCACATCCCTTACCAAACCACATCCACATCCCTTACCAAACCACATCAATAACCCTTACCAAACCATATCAATAACCCTTACCAAACCACATCCACAACCCTTACCAAACCACATCCACAACCCTTACCAAACCACAGCCACAACCCTTACCAAACCACATCCACAACCCTTACCAAACCACATCCACAACCCTTACCAAACCACATCCACAACCCTTACCAAACCACATCCACAACCCTTACCAAACCACATCCACAACCCTTACCAAACCACATCCACAACCCTTACCAAACCACATCCACAACCCTTACCAAACCACATCCACAACCCTTACCAAGCCACATCCACGACCCTTACCAAACCATATCAATAACCCTTACCAAACCACATCAATAACCCTTACCAAAACACATCCACAACCCTTACCAAACCACATCAATAACCCTTACCAAACCACATCCACAACCCTTACCAAACCACATCCACAACCCTTACCAAACCACATCCACAACCCTTACCAAACCACATCCACAACCCTTACCAAACCACATCCACAACCCTTACCAAACCACATCCACAACCCTTACCAAACCACATCCACAACCCTTACCAAACCACATCCACAACCCTTACCAAACCACATCCACAACCCTTACCAAGCCACATCCACAACCCTTACCAAACCACATCCACAACCCTTACCAAACCACATCCACAACCCTTACCAAACCACATCCACAACCCTTACCAAACCACATCCACAACCCTTACCAAACCATATCAATAACCCTTACCAAACCACATCAATAACCCTTACCAAAACACATCCACAACCCTTACCAAACCACATCAATAACCCTTACCAAACCACATCCACAACCCTTACCAAACCACATCCACAACCCTTACCAAACCACATCCACAACCCTTACCAAACCACATCCACAACCCTTACCAAACCACATCCACAACCCTTACCAAACCACATCAATAACCCTTACCAAACCACATCAATAACCCTTACCAAAACACATCCACAACCCTTACCAAACCACATCAATAACCCTTACCAAACCACATCCACAACCCTTACCAAACCACATCCACAACCCTTACCAAACCACATCCACAACCCTTACCAAACCACATCCACAACCCTTACCAAACCACATCAATAACCCTTACCAAACCACATCCACAACCCTTACCAAACCACATCAATAACCCTTACCAAAACACATCCACAACCCTTACCAAACCATATCAATAACCCTTACCAAACCACATCAATAACCCTTACCAAAACACATCCACAACCCTTACCAAACCACATCAATAACCCTTACCAAACCACATCCACAACCCTTACCAAACCACATCCACAACCCTTACCAAACCACATCCACAACCCTTACCAAACCACATCCACAACCCTTACCAAACCACATCCACAACCCTTACCAAACCACATCCACAACCCTTACCAAGCCACATCCACAACCCTTACCAAACCACATCCACAACCGTAACCAAACCACATCCACAACCCTTACCAAACCACATCCACAACCCTTACCAAACCACATCCACAACCCTTACCAAACCACATCCACAACCCTTACCAAGCCACATCCACAACCCTTACCAAACCACATCCACAACCCTTACCAAACCACATCCACAACCCTTACCAAACCATATCAATAACCCTTACCAAACCACATCAATAACCCTTACCAAACCACATCCACAACCCTTACCAAACCACATCAATAACCCTTACCAAACCACATCCACAACCCTTACCAAACCACATCCACAACCCTTACCAAACCATATCAATAACCCTTACCAAACCACATCAATAACCCTTACCAAAACACATCCACATCCCTTACCAAACCACATCAATAACCCTTACCAAACCACATCCACAACCCTTACCAAACCACATCCACAACCCTTACCAAACCACATCCACAACCCTTACCAAACCACATCCACAACCCTTACCAAACCACATCCACAACCCTTACCAAACCACATCCACAACCCTTACCAAACCACATCCACAACCCTTACCAAACCACATCCACAACCCTTACCAAACCACATCCACAACCCTTACCAAACCACATCCACAACCCTTACCAAACCACATCCACAACCCTTACCAAACCACATCCACAACCCTTACCAAACCACATCCACAACCCTTACCAAGCCACATCCACAACCCTTACCAAACGACATCCACATCCCTTACCAAACCACATCCACAACCCTTACCAAACCACATCCACAACCCTTACCAAGCCACATCCACAACCCTTACCAAACCACATCCACAACCCTTACCAAACCACATCCACAACCCTTACCAAACCACATCCACAACCCTTACCAAACCACATCCACAACCCTTACCAAACCACATCCACAACCCTTACCAAACCACATCCACAACCCTTACCAAGCCACATCCACAACCCTTACCAAACCACATCCACAACCCTTACCAAACCACATCCACAACCCTTACCAAACCACATCCACAACCCTTACCAAACCACATCCACAACCCTTACCAAACCACATCCACAACCCTTACCAAACCACATCCACAACCCTTACCAAACCACATCCACAACCCTTACCAAACCACATCCACAACCCTTACCAAACTACCCAACATAACCCCAAACCAAACTATGGCCGCCATATTATTTTGTCCAGGTGTCATTGTGGGTGGAGTTAAGCAACAAATGCGTGTGGGGTCCGACTCCGACACCTGTCCAACCAATAGGTGCACATTTCAAAAATCGACCCCACAGCAACAGCAACAACCACCATCCACCACGCGGAACTCTTGTCGTCCTCCAGATAGAAATCGACCCCCAATGCGTTACGTCACAGGTAAAAATACTCCTGAGAATACGTGTCCAAGCAGTTGGTTACGGGGTTCAATATGGTGGCTGAGTGATCGTTAAGGAGGGACTCGGCTTGCTGATGTTGTCAATTTAAATGTGCTTGAAGTTATCAGTTTGAATATTTTCCATTGTTTTATCATCAGGAACATGTCTTGGGAGCATTATAGTATACGATTCGCGTTTTGCATTGTGGGTAAACCCCAGTTGGCTCACCGATTTCCATCAAAGAGGGGCATACACTGTCGCTTGCACCTTTAACACATTGCACATGGACCTGTACATACCCCCAATGGAGGACAAAAACACGAGTACACATGTGTACCTTTGCATGGCTAGGTACACGTGTAAATTGACATCAGCAGCACCCTCACCCAAGGACATTAGTAGAAAATGGACCAACGCTTATGGTATTTGAACTGGAGTTTCCCATATAACGAGCCAGGGGTTCAGGTGGGGACACCAACAGGCCCACCTGGTCTGCTCTGCATGTGATGCGACGAAAGCTAGTCCTCATTTTATGGTCGACTCTTCACTCCCTTTAGGGCTGGCAGGGTAGAGGTGCACACACACACACACCTCTCAGCTGTCAACCGTGGGTTTGAATGGAGACAAGTTCCAAATCCCTGCTCTAACCTACAGAGGGCATTGCATCAGCAGCACCCTCACCCAATGATGCATCAGCAGCACCCTCAGCCAATGATGCATCAGCAGCACCCTCACCCAATGATGCATCAGCAGCACCCTCACCCAATGATGCATCAGCAGCACCCTTACTTACCCAATGATGCATCAGCAGCACCCTCACCCAATGATGCATCAGCAGCACCCTCACCCAATGATGCATCAGCAGCACCCTCACCCAATGATGCATCAGCAGCACCCTCACCCAATGATGCATCAGCAGCACCCTCACCCAATGATGCATCAGCAGCACCCTCACCCAATGATGCATCAGCAGCACCCTCAGCCAATGATGCATCAGCAGCACCCTCACCCAATGATGCATCAGCAGCACCCTCACCCAATGATGCATCAGCAGCACCCTCAGCCAATGATGCATCAGCAGCACCCTCACCCAATGATGCATCAGCAGCACCCTCAGCCAATGATGCATCAGCAGCACCCTCACCCAATGATGCATCAGCAGCACCCTCACCCAATGATGCATCAGCAGCACCCTCACCCAATGATGCATCAGCAGCACCCTCACCCAATGATGCATCAGCAGCACCCTCAGCCAATGATGCATCAGCAGCACCCTCACCCAATGATGCATCAGCAGCACCCTTACGCAATGATGCATCAGCAGCACCCTCACCCAATGATGCATCAGCAGCACCCTCACCCAATGATGCATCAGCAGCACCCTCACCCAATGATGCATCAGCAGCACCCTCACCCAATGATGCATCAGCAGCACCCTCACCCAATGATGCATCAGCAGCACCCTCACCCAATGATGCATCAGCAGCACCCTCAGCCAATGATGCATCAGCAGCACCCTCACCCAATGATGCATCAGCAGCACCCTCAGCCAATGATGCATCAGCAGCACCCTCAGCCAATGATGCATCAGCAGCACCCTCACCCAATGATGCATCAGCAGCACCCTCACCCAATGATGCATCAGCAGCACCCTCACCCAATGATGCATCAGCAGCACCCTCAGCCAATGATGCATCAGCAGCACCCTCAGCCAATGATGCATCAGCAGCACCCTCACCCAATGATGCATCAGCAGCACCCTCAGCCAATGATGCATCAGCAGCACCCTCAGCCAATGATGCTACCCCACAGCCTTGGGCTGCGTACAAAAGAAGAGGAACTCCCTCTACGCTTTGAGCACTAAAGTGTGGTCTACATCGCCACCCCTATTGGGGGGTCGACATCCCCACCCCCTATTGGGGGGTCGATATCCCCACCCCCTATTGGGGGGGTTTACATCCCCACCCCTATTGGGGGTCTACATCCCCACCCCCATTGGGGGGTCTACACCCCCACCCCCATTGGGGGGGTATACATCCCACAATAGTTGATACACAAGTACTAACAGCAGTGATGTTCGATGTGTTTTTCATGTTTAGGCCACTCCAAACGCGTAAACACTTTCGGTGCAGTTTCTGATCAAGCCTTGGGCTCCATTCGTGACCTGACTGAGCCTTGGCTTTGCATCGTCTCATTCAGTTGATCTTGTTCAGCATCACAAGACAAATCAAACCAAGGCTACATGAAGGCCTGCACAATCTGTCGTGTACATCTGTTATGGTAGACTGCGAAATCCTCAACTCTCCTGAATCAGCGATTCAGCTGGGAGAAATCATCTAAATCTGCATTATAGTCTATCGGTCGATCCGAACTCTAATCAAAACGCACAACCATTTGTCAGGACAAAGTACAAGTTGCCTTGTGTCGCCATCACGTACAGTGCCTTCAAAAAGTATTCACCACCTTTTGAGTTTTTCACATTTTGTTGTTACAGCCTGATTTTAAAATGGATTAAATTGAGATTTTTTTTTTGTCACTGATCTACACATAATACCCCATAATGTCAGTGAAAACACGTTTTTAGAAATCTTAAACAAATTAATAAAAAATGAAAAGCTGAAATGTCTTGAGTCAATAGGTATTCAACCGCTTTGCTATAACACTCCAAATTGAGCTCAGGTGCATCCAATTTCCTTTGATCATCCTTGAGATGTCTCTACAACCAGATTGGAGTCCACCTGTGGTCAATTAAAATGATTGGACAGGACTTAGAAAGAAACACACCTTTCTACATAAGATCCCACATTTGACAGTGCACGTCAGAGCAGAAACTCGACCATGAAGTCCAAGGAACTGTCGGTAGAACTCCAAGATAGAATTGTGAGGAGGCATAGATCTGGGCAAGGGTGTAAAACAATTTCTAGTGTTGAAAGTTCCCAAGAGCACAGTGAGCTCCATTATTAGAAAATGGAAAGAATATGGAACGACCCAGACACTTCCTCGAGCTGGCCGTCCAACCAAACTGAGCAACCAGACAAGAAGAACCTTGGTCAGGGAGGAAACCAAGAACCTAATGACCAGGTTCATGATTTGGATTTGGATTTGCGCATGCGCAAGATTGGAGGTCACGTTCTTTCGAAGCTGTCCATGCGCTCACGCTTTCGAAGTTAAGTAATTTTTTCACAATTGTGTTTTTGTCGAAACTGTATCTATCTTTCGGTTTGTGTACTTATAGTGTGTCTTTAGTAAGATTCCCGGTGTTAATTTTTCATACCTGTGTACAAAATCGTCGGTAAATTCGTGTCGCGTATTCTGAGGCCTAGTAGGCTACCGTGTCCGACCTTGAGGCTTTGTTTTTCTCTCAGCGGTTCGTCGATTGCGCTGCAATTACTTTCGTTCTCTGTTTTTGTCCCAGTCTTTCACCCCATACTTCCTTGATTAAAATCTCCTCAAAAAAAATAAAAAAAATTCCCTTCTCTGCTCTTATTCGTTGTTCTTATTTGTTCGTTCGTTATTCGACCACGTTGTTCGTGATCACGTGATCACGTTGTTAAAAATGTTTAAATTTTCCCCTGAAGAACTGTATTCTGTCGTATATTATAACACCTTTTTCTTCTTCTTCTATAAAAGGATGCTTTCGACTTGCTCACCAAATCTATTCATTCCAAAAAAAAAATCCATCTCTTACAGTTCCTTTTTTCTCCATTCCCGAAACTCTCCTGCACTCCACCCCTCCTTCAGCGTCCTCAAACGTATTTTTGACTCGAAGGTCTCAAGAAACTCATTTTGCAATAAATGTTCGTTTCCCATTAATCGTACACTTTTCAAAATCCAATCTCACCCCTACCCTCCAAATCTTCCCCATCACCCCTTCCCTCCAAAACTTCCCCATCACCCCTCCCCTCCAAAACTTCCCCATCACCCCTCCCCTCCAAATCTACCCCCTTGCCTCTCCCCTCCAAATCTTCCCCATCACCCATCTCTTTCAAATATTCCCCCTTGCCCCTCCCCTCCAAATCTTCCCCATCACCCATCCCTTTTAAATCTTCCCCCTTGCCCCTCCCCTCCAAATCTTCCCCATCACCCCTTCCCTCCAAAACTTCCCCATCACCCCTCCCCTCCAAAACTTCCCCATCACCCCTCCCCTCCAAATCTACCCCCTTGCCCCTCCCCTCCAAATCTTCCCCATTACCCATCTCTTTCAAATATTCCCCCTTGCCCCTCCCCTCCAAATCTTCACCATCACCCATCCCTTTCAAATCTTCCCCCTTGCCCCTCCCCTCCAAATCTTCCCCATCACCCCTTCCCTCCAAACCTTCCCCATCACCCCTCCCCTCCAAAACTTCCCCATCACCCCTCCCCTCCAAATCTACCCCCTTGCCCCTCCCCTCCAAATCTTCCCCATCACCCATCCCTTTCAAATCTCGCCCCTTGCCCCTTCCCTCCTAAACTCCCCCCACACTCCTCCCCTCCGAGACTCTCCGTCGCTCCTCCCCTCCGAGACTCCCCTCTCACCCCTCCTCCTCAAAGCGTCCTCCCCGCTTCCAACTTTCACCTTCATCTCCCCCAACCTTCTGCCTCGCTCTTCCCCCTCCTCAAATAACACCTCACTGTGCCTCACCCAATCACCATCAAACCTTTTGTCCACCCCATTCTTCCCTTTCTCCAAGCTATTCTGAAATCTCTGACACACCTTCAACAGCTCTCCCTACCTCTCCCCCCCCCTGTTCTGTATCCGATGCTCCCCCTTCCTCTTCATTAACGGTATGGACCTCAAACATCTGGGAAATTCGCTCAAACTTGACTGATCTCTCCATACAGGTTGCTTCTGACAAACCAGATGTGATCTGCTTAACAAACTTTCCTCCTTCATGATGTCTCTGATTCCTTGGTATCTCTCCCAGGTTACTCCCTCCTCCGGTAAGATAGACCTGAGCCTCGTCCTGGAGGTGGGGTTGCTATCTTTATAAAAAAACTCTTCCTCACTCGCCCTGCACTGCCCTCTCTCCACCTCACCCCCAGGCATACCTTTGGCTACGGCATCCCCTTTGCTCCCACCTTTTGTTCATATGTGTGTTGTACCGTCCACCAAACAGTGATGACTCCATCTACATCTCGCTGTCTGATAATATGGACCAACTTCTATCTATCCATCCCAACTCTCTCTTCCTCATATGTGGCGATTTCAATTGTCACCATGCCAGTTGGCTGGGTGTGGGTACCTCTCTCACCAGCCATGGCTCTTCAGCAAAGGACTTCTGCGACTCACTGGGACTGACACAATCTGTCAATTTCCCGACCCGGATCTCAGTCAACCGAGCATCTTCTCTTCTGGACTTGGTTATGACTAACTTCTCTGAAAATGTCTGCTGCTCTTCTTCTGCTCCAATCGGCTCATCTGATCATGTGCTTGTTAAAGTGGACATCTCTCTGACCATTCTCAGAGAGCCTCCTCAGCGTCGACGTATCTGGCATTTCACTCAGGCCAACTGGTACGGTCTTCAAGCAGCCATCAATCATCTGGACTGGTCTCCCATCTCTACCGCCTCTGACATCAACTCATCCTGGGAATTCTTCCAAAGTAAATTGCTCTCTCTCATGCACAGATTTATCCCATCTCGTCTTCAGTTGTCATACCCTTCCTCCCGTCCATGGTACACAGAATCTTGTGGTGAGGCTGTTGCCCAGAATCAACTTGCTTTCGTCTCCTGGAAAGCAAATCCAACGGAAGGAAATCTCATTTCCTTTCACAAAGCCCGAAACAAGTGTGTGTCCACCCTCAGGAGAGCCAGGAAACAATATCTCTCCGTTCTCAAGACCGAACTCTCTTATCTGTCTCCCTGTTCCAAATCCTGGTGGCGTCTGGTCAAATCTGTTTCTGGTGTTTGTTCCCCCTCCATCCCCTCCCTCACCTCAAACGGCTACACAGCTGACTCCGCACGTGAAAAAGCTGAATGCCTCAACTCTGTGTTTGCCTCTAAATCTTGTGTCCCAAACCCATCCCTCTCTGTACCCACCTGCTCCTGGACTCGGTGTCCTTTCCTCCTGACAAGGTGGAAAAATTTCTGTCAACCCTCGACTCTGATTCTGCAACTGGACCCGACGGCATCAGCCCACGGGTCCTAAAATCCTGTTCTTCCGCTCTTTCAATCCCTCTCTCTGTTCTCTTCACCCTCTCTTTTGCTCAAGGTCATCTGCGATCTGCTTGGAAATCAGCCAACATCACCGCTTTGCACAAAAAAGGTGCAAAAACAGATCCTAGCAACTACAGACCAATCAGCCTTCTCCCAATTATCAGCAAAGTCATGGATTCCATCATTGCTTCGGATATGAAATCTTTCCTCTTCTCCAATGGCTTGGTCTCTGCTCATCAATTTGGTTTCAGACCTGGTCACTCTACTCTGGACATGCTGCTTCTGCTTTCTCAACAATGGATGGAGGTCCTCAATGCCAAACAGGAAATTAGAGCTGTCTCCCTTGACATATAACGTGCCTTTGATACGGTCTGGCACCCCGCTCTGCTCACCAAACTCTCCTCCTTTGGTATCCATGGAAATCTCCACGCATGGCTGGCGGACTTCCTCTCTAGTCGTAGTCAACGTGTGGCCCTGAATGGGTTTCTCTCATCTCCTCTTCCTGTTCAGGCTGGAGTTCCCCAAGGCAGTGTTCTGGGCCCTGTGCTTTTTCTGGTCTTCATCAATGATCTCTCTGACTCCCTTGAAAATCCTCTCTATCTCTTTGCTGATGACTCTACACTCTGTCACTCCATTCCTCATCCCTCAGATCAGCAGTCTGCAGCCTCCTCACTCTCTGCAGACTTGGACAAAATCAGACTGGTCAAACAAGTGGAACATGTCTTTCAATCCTGACAAATCTCACATTCTTACGATGTCTCTCCGAAAAGACCGACTGGACAACCCTCCCATCCACTTTCTGAATAATCCTCTCCAAGAAGTTCTGTCACTCAAGCTTTTGGGTCTCACTATCTGCCATGATCTTTCCTGGGAAAACCACATTTCAAATCTGGCCTCCAAAGCCAGTCGCCGACTGGGCATCCTCCGCCGTGCGAAGTCCTTCCTTGACACACCTGAGCTCCTCACCACATACAAGGCTTTCATCCACAGCTCAATGGAATACTGCTCTCCCCTCTGGGCTGGTGCTCCTGTCTCACACCTAGCTCGTCTTCACGCTGTTGAAACCAAAGCGTTCAGAATCATTGGAATCTCGCGTGATGAAGCTAACTCCAAGGGCCTTTCACTCACTCACCGCAGGCAGGTTGGTGGTCTTTCCGTCTTCTACCCACTCCTCTCTGGCCTTGCCCCCCAGCTCTCTCTGGGCTCTGTCCCCCAAATATTCCTACAGGTCGCACAAGATCTGCCTGCAACCCTCTTATGGTTAAACTGCCAAAATCAAGACTCTCTGCTCACCTTCACTCCTTCATTCCTCTTTTCTCCCGCCTCTGGAACAAACTCCCTCACTCTCTTCAATCCCACTCCACCCTCCAGGTCTTTAAAACAGCTGTTCACCACCATCTCTTATCTTCCCCCATCCAAAACCTTGATCTTTTCTACCCCCGCTAATTTCACCCCAAATCCACTTTTTTGAAATACCAACTTCTGTTCTGGAAGTCCTTGGTGTCCTTGTGTTTTATACTTCTCCCACCCCCCCCCCCCTTCCCACGCCTCCTCCCCCCAAGCCCCCTCCCTCCCACACATCTCCCTGCTCTCAAATGTTATGTTTGTGTGCTTCCCCTTCTCTCCCCATCTTGTCTTCCACTCCCTCTTTTTATATATTTTGTTTGTCTGGTTGATTTGGTTGTGAAATAAATGTTAGCTCTTTCACGAGCCTCGATTCAGTAAGAAGAAAAAAAACAAACAAAAAAAAAACTGACAGAACGACAGAGTTCTTTGGATGAGATGGGAGAACCGGCCGGAAGGGCAACACTCTTTGTAGCACTTCATAAATCTACGCTTTATGGGAGAGTGGCCAGATGAAAGCCACTCCTGAGAGAAAGGCACATGACAGCATGCCTGGAGTTCGGAAAAAAGGTACATGAAAGACTCAGAGCATGAGGCAAAATATTCTGTGGCCTGATGAGACAAAAATTGATTTTTTTTTTGTATACTAAGTCAACTACAACTACAAAGTCAACTACAACTGTATTTGTATACTACAACCCTGGTGTTGGGCTAGCGGCTAGGGTGCCGGCTTAGGATCCTAGGATCCTGGGTTCGAATCTCGGTCGATCGCCGAATTAATGCCAGGGGGGTTGACTCAGCCTGTCATCCTTCCGAGGTCGGCTAATTGAGTACCAGTTCACTGGTAATTCCCTGTTTGTCGTTGAAGGCGGCAAAAAGGGTTGGCGTCAGGAAGGGCATCCGGCCGTAAAACATTGCTTCAAAAAGGGGACCAAAAAACAACAACTACCACGGTCCCCGAAAAGGCCAACCCCCGCTTTGCGGGGAAAAATGGCCTCTAAAGGTGGTTTTTATACTAAGTCGAGGCTCGTCCAAGAGCCAACACATAGAACATATAATAAAGGGAGCGGGAGACAAGAGGGGAAGAGAGAGGGAAGCACAACAACAGTAGATAACAGGGGCATAGGGAGATCTGTGGAAGGGAAAGGGCTGGGCGGGCACACGGGATAAACAAGATGGACACTACAAGGACGTTCAGAAAAGAAAACGGAATTTGAAGGGGGTGGATGAATGGGGGTAGAAAAGATCATGGAATGGTGATAAATTGCAAGTTGCTGGACTTGCCTGAAGGCAAAGCACTATGTCTGATGGTAACCGAGCACAGCTCATCATCCATCTCACACAATTCCTATCATGAAGCATGGTGGTGGCAGCATCAGGCTATGGGGATGCTTTTTAGCGGCAGGGACTTGGGAGACTTGTAAGGATAGAGGGAACAATGGATGGAGCCAAATACAGGCAAATCTTTGCTGAGAACCTGCTTCAGAGTGCAAAAGGCCAAAGACTGTGGCAAAGATTTACGTTCCAACAGGACAATGACCCGAAGCATACAGCCAAAGCAACACTGGAATGGCTTCAGAATAAGAATGTGAAAGCCCTTGAGTGCCCCAGCCAAAGCCCAGACTTGAATCCCATTGAGAATCTGTGGAAAGACGTGAAGATTGCTGTTCACCAACACTCCCCATCCAACTTGAGCAAATCTGCAAGGAGAATGGGAGAAACCCCCCAAATCCAGATGTACAAAGCTGATACAGACATACCCAAGAAGACTCGAAGATATAAATCGCTGCCAAAGGCACTTCTATAAAGTATTAACTCATGGGGTTGAATACTTATGCAAATTAGAAAGTTCTGTATTTCATTTTAAATTAATTTGTAAAACTTTCTAAAAAATAATTGCATTTTGACATAATGGGGTATTTTGTGTGGATCAGTGACAAAAGAAAATCTAAATTTAATCCATTTTAAATTCAGGCTGTAACACAACAAAATGTGAAAAAGTCAAGGAGTGTGAATACTTTCTGAAGGCACTGGAGCCTGCTCTTCTGTTCACGTGTGAGCGCTGCACCGATCGTGGTGGCACTTTGAGGGATCACGGAGTTACATTTTATGACAATTCTAATTCCTGATGGAACACTGTATATGGTCATCATATGCTGTATAACTGTCTTATTGTGACATTTTGGACAATGCTGCACTGTTATGTGGTAGTTTGGCATTTGAGGCGTATGCTTACCGAGTACACCTGACTTTTTTGATTAGATGAAAGGGTAAATATATATATATATATATATATATATATATATATATATATATATATATATATATAGGGTGAATCAAAAGTAGCACCCGATTTCTATTTATTAACAATTATTTATTATTAACAATTATTGTTAACAACAACATTATTAACAACAATTATACCCGACAATTATTAACAACATGACATCCCAGAAAGAATCTGACAGCCGAAAAAACAGAAATCGGGCGCTACTTTTGACTCACCCTGTATATATATACATCCATACATACATACATACTAGCTGGGGTACATAGTGTTGCCCATTAATGTTCTGGTCCTGTTGGCATTTTGAAGAAATCTAAAAAAAAAAATTTCTATATTGTTGTGGGTGGGTTGGGGTGGGTGGGTTGGGGCGGGGCAGGAGGGGTCTAAAACACTTCCCTACACCCACAAAGAAATGTGGTAATGGATCATTTAATAGCCGGCGTTGTCAATGAACGCGTACGGATTATGTTGAAAAAACAGATTATGCTGGATCCCTTGGCTTGAGAATTTTGAAGCTTTGACGCACCAAATCGCTCAATGGAGGCCACCATCTTGCGGATGCAGAAGTATGCATAACAAATTTGAAAAAGTTCCATAGGAGTTTGTTTCACCCGTCTTTGTTTGATTCACATTCTTATGCACCTCTAATTTGTAATTAAAATACTTTAAGACCAACCTCGGCCCGCACGGGCCTGGTTATCTTAAACGAAAATCGTCACCAAACACCGGAACCAATGAGATTCGAGAATTTGAAAAAATACTTCAAAAAAGCTTATTACGCGTTTCGGAGGCTGAAAACGGCATCAAATATTCTAAAATTGACGAAGAATTATTGTTTAGAAATCTCGCGGCCGTAGGGAATAGTTTTTCACGGCCGGAAATATCCGAAGTTGAGACCGAATGCAGACCGCATTCGGAATTCACCGAATTAATCAAGAAGTAAATTTTATCAATTTTAATCTCATCCAGAATGCAAATGGTGTAATTTTAGGTCTGAATTTGCGAAATTTTGTGAGCTGACCAATCAGCGATCAGCTTAGGTCAGCCAATCAGCGCCATCGACACGGTTTGATTAACGACAGTCACACATTGCGGTTGAAACGGCGCTATCGTCTGATCTGTCGGCACTGATCTTACTGCAAGCTAACTTCTTCTGGTGGAGGAAGCCGCAGTGCCCGGAGAGAACCAGTCCTGACAGCGACTGAAGTTAGAAGACTACACACATACTGTGAAAACGTATATTAAGCCCAGTTAAAATTTCTTAAAATAGGCCCTAAGCTAGCACATTGTATAGTTACTTCCTTAAGCTTCTTGTGACATTTATTGTATGTAGGTATTGGGGAGGACTGTCTGCTCTACTCTTTTACCAAGTCTTACCAGGTACGGTACCTGCTACACCTACCTACTACCAACTACCTAACCCACTGATGCCATCGTGATGGGTAAAATAGTGGCAAGAGGCTTTGGCTTCGCCGGCTCATTGCGGCTTTGCAGTCGGGTACTAGTATTACCTCTCATATAGCTAGCTACAAAGGCTTAAGCAATAAAATAAAAATGCAACTTTTTTTTTTGCAAAATATTTTTGCCGAAAACACTCCCCAGCACACACTGATGAACATCTGAAAGTTTGACGGAGATCCGTTTGGCCATATGAGAAAAATGGTGACACAAAGACAGACAGACACATTCTTATGGTAATGTTGTCTGTTTGCCTCTACCCCCCCCCCCCCCCCCCACCCCCCGCAGAATATGGAAACACGCCTCAGAGAAAAAAATATTAAGTAAACGTTGGTGCAAATTATTCCAAACCAATGAGAAAATTGTTTTTCAATCAGGCAAAATTATTTTAACCCAGGCAGTGTATGGACAACAGACCGCTGCATCAATCGATCCCAAAAACATTTTTTTCTTTGCCGTTAAAAAATACAGGTAGTGGACAAAAGAAATGTAATCACCAATGTAAAGTCACTTAGTGGGGCATTGGGCCACCATGTGCGGCCGGTATGTGCCGTGGCATAGTGTCCACCAGCGTCTGTAATTCTGGAGAAGGGATGCGGCAATCGTCCATGCGAAAGTCAATCAACTCACACCTGTTTGATGGAGGAGGAAAAGGCTGTCTCAAATGTCATTCCAGAATGTTGCTTAAATAAATCGACTGGGTTCAGATCTGGTGGCTGAGAAGGCCATGACATATAGATAACATAAGTACATGCTTATCAAACCATTGGGTGACACACGTGCTCTGTTGATGGAGGCATTAGGTGGTCTCCTTTTGCAGCAGCCATGCTCATCATTATTAGAAGCCAGGCTTGTGCAGCAATTTTATATATGATCCTAAGCATGCTGGGATGTAATTTGCTTAATTAACACAAGGGTAGAAGCCATTGCTTCGTGTTTCTCATTTGCCCAGATGTTTCCATTATTTTTTGTCCACTACCTGTATGTAACCTCCCATTTTTGAGCTCCTTCAACCAGCGCAATAATAAAAGGCTTCCTTTTTTACTTTATAAAATATTGTGGTATTTTTACGATGGGCTTCTGCTAATATATGCATATATCAGAAGCCCGTGGTAAAAATACCACATATATAAACATCATTATGAATAAAATTTAACAACAACAACCACAACAAAAAACCTGTACTTCCATCTTTATGGCAATGATCAGTATCAAGATTACAACACAAGTGCCGTTAGTATGGGCATCCCTACAGAAATGAAATTAATAAAGATACAGGAAACTGCAGCACAAACAATCAACCACCAGAACCATTGTTGTTGCACAGTCATGGATTTACAATCCCATATTGTTGAACTTTTTCAAAAGATCATGAAATGCGTGCAGGGGCAAAATAAAGGGCGCAAAAATAGCAAAAGGTGATCACTTGTGACTCCCAGGGCATGTTGAAGAATCTCAGCTTCCTGTATCCAAGTTAATATATTTCCAGTTTTTATATATTTATTAAGGACTGTACCCCAGAAATGCTGAAGGGCCAACTCGATAAACGTGTCCTTTATTGGTCCATTGTTAACACAAAGTGCTATTTACAAATTTTTGTATAGTGCAAAGAATATCAGAATGATAAACTTAAACCGATTTTGTTCAAAACAAAACAACAACAAAAGAACTGAATTAAATCCAAAACAAAGAGGTACGTATTCATGGAGTTATCGAGAACGGGAATGGCACGGAGCGCAAAACTATCAATGAAATCCAAAACCCTATCGGGATGTTTAAACAATTAGACCGTAAATCGGCCTAAGTTGGCTGTCTGAAGGTAACCTAAAAAAGTGGCCTTCCGTGACTCGTCCTTAGCTGTCAGCCATCAGGCCTGGCAGGATGGCATAGAGGCATGCGTACTCCCCTCTGAGCTGTCTAGCTCGGTTAGAATCCCGAGCCAGCTATATACTGTCATCTTGGTGATTCACGTGCAAGGCGCACATCAGCAAGGCGCACAACAACTCGTACACATCCATTGGAAGGACATCAAGCCAGAAGACCCGTCTGCTAGCACTGGTCGGTTGCCATCTGTAAAATCACTCCAACTATCCACTTTAACGTTAACACGAAAACAAATCGGATCCAAAAGCCTCAAACACTGCAAAAAAAAAAAAAAAAAAAGAATCATCGGACAAAAACAATTATTTGTTAAAATTGGATAAGCATTGTTATTGTGTACAATTCAAAAAATATTGTTATCGTTTATAATAATTTAGAAATACCTCGAAATTATGTTTATAAAGAGGTCAGACAAGGAAGGCCGAGGAACACCCACAAGAAAGGTTGTCATAATGACGAGGGCACTCAGAATATCAACACTAATCAACCAACCCCGTCCAGGTGGCTCAAATGTTTTAAGATGTACCTGGAATGAAAAGGTCACAGAATGAGGGAGTTGAGCTAAATGGGATGACTGAGAAATAACAAAAAAAAAAAACCAGATGCCATATAACGGAGGTCCTTCCATTTCTGTAAAATTTACAACTCGTACACATTTCAAAGCAACGGATGGGTTTGGCAGTGGTAGATGAAGGGGTAGATAGAGAAGGGTAACACTGTTACGACTGCTACGATTGCTCCATTGGGCAGTTGAGTTGAGGAATCTCAACCGTGCATTCCAATAGGTGATAGATTGTATACAATGTATGGGAATTCAAATGCATGTGGATTATGTTAAAAAAAAAGAAAAAAGGATTCATCAAACTTTGTAATGCAATCTGCAAATCAAGTATACTGTACAACTTACAAATAAACAAGAAATAAATCTTTTTCTTCTCTTCCCTTTATAAGGGGTGTGGTTCACCAGTACCAAGTTTCTTCCCTTCCTTGCCCACTATACTCCTCCACATCCCTCTGTCCTCAGCTCTCTCCACTCTCCACCCAGCCCCAACTCAGTGAAAAGGCAGAAAAAAATGAACCGTGAAAAACAACGAACACGTGCAACAAAGTACATTTGAGAAAGTCTCACGGTTAAGGGGTGATTTCTTTTTAACCAATACGAAAGGCTTTTTGTACAAGTCCAGGCCTGATATGATATGTCAAATTGTCCTCACTATCCCAAAATGCATTTCCTCTTGCACTCAACGCCCACCCACCTCTCCCGAGTGTCTCCCACGTCCCGTTATGCCAATCGAGTGGTCTCAATTTCAACAAAGGTCCTCGATATTCTACAAGCTCTTCATTTTTGTTTGCTCATGCTTCAGCAAATGTGCAAAGTTTTAAAAGAATACAAGATGGCAAGTGTAAATGGCAATCGGGTGGTTCGTGGTTTGGCTCACTTTCATCCTAATGGAACCGAAGCTAGCGCGGTATTGGGATGGTGCAGTTGGAATGAGGAATTGAAATACAAAATAAAAAAACAGAAACAAATACAATAGATAACAACAAATCATGGGAAGTGGGTGCAAAGAAAAAAAAAAAAAAGTAACTTTTAGCAAAACCTTGTCGATCCAACCAAGTGCTGTTTGACCACCAATCACAGGAGGACCGGAACAGAGTACCACGGCAAATTATGGAGGGAAAAGGAGAGGACGCAGGGCGAGCTGATATTATACCAGAACTCATGCTCTTTCAATCCTTTTATACCTGTACACCGATGGACAAGATATCAAGTCCAAACGAGGAAGCAGTGAATGAGAGAGAGCGAGAGAGAGAGCGAGAGCGAGAGAGAGAGCGAGAGAGAGAGCGAGAGAGAGAGCGAGAGCGAGAGCAAGAGCGAGAGCGAGAGAGAGAGAGCGAGAGAGAGAGCGAGAGCGAGAGCGAGAAAGAAGAGAGAGCCAATATAACCACAAGCTGCACAAAAGGAAGATTAATGGTCAAACCGTGAAAGATTACAGAGCTACAAAGTATCAATTCCATCGTAAAATGGATTAATTACCATTGAAGGCATCATTGTTGTCAACTGTGATCCAGACCAAACCCCTATGAGTAGTGATTGTGCAGTTGCGATGAGGTTAGTGGAGATGGAAAAACAAAACAAAAAAAACTGCGATAAATCATACCACAGGGTGTTATAAAGAAAAAGGGAAAGGGCGGGAGAGGGAGAGTGGGAATGGAGGATCGGAAACACCCAATCAGATGACGTCGTCATCCAATAGCTTATCAAGGCCGTCGCAAAGACGGCTAAGTGCAGGGCACAACGGACTGTCCGGCGTGTACACGGCTGTTAGAAAACCAGCGTCAGAGAGGCGACCAAAGACGTGGTCTACGCGCCCATGGGACTTTGCCGAGAGGTGATTCTCAATGAGTTTGTGCAGCAGACCCTTGCAAGTCTCCAGGTGCTTCATCAACACAGTCCGATCGAAGGTGAATTCTACTCGATAAAAGGTGACCACCGTCATCGCTAATTGATGAAATAGGGTCTTGAACCGCCGTGCAACTGCCATTTCCTCTGTGGAAAACTGGTTGTGCAGGGACAGCACCCCAACCTGAGAGGGTTATGGTGAGGGGGGCGGGGAGGTGACATGTAGGAGGACACAAGGATTGATGCTGCAAAAGCCAGAGCTCTCAGATCTTCAAAAAACATCCACGAAAATATGTGGTCTTTGTTCCATGCCCAGCCAACAAGGGACAATGAACTTGCCCAGTTTTTAAAAGCTGAAGGTACATATTGATGACTCAACTTACACACACATTCCTCACCTTCACGACAATCTTGATGATGTCCTTAATGACCTTTTCTGCTTCTTTTCGACTGTTCAAGTGTCCCCGTAACAGTCGGTATAACTCGTCGAGCACAGAGCCCGTGACGTCGTCCACGACAAGATTAGCGGCGCCGCGCGATGCCATCCCACTGAGAATCTTCTTTTGGGCCTTCAACGCCAAGCTCTTTGAGCTGAAGTTCTCTGTGGTGCCAGCCATCTCTGTGGGTCAAGGTTCATAAATACCAATCAATGTTATAATCATGACCTGAGAATCATCAATATATTGAGACATCGTTTTGAACAAGTCAAAGTGATTATTGGTACAGTAGATAATTATCATAGAAAGAACATTGGATCATATGTGAAACCACGTCAGAGACAATGTGTGCAGCACAATCGGTAACGATACGAATCGTTTTGCTGACTTTGTCTTGACAAATATTAGTCTCGAGTGAAATCGTTCGATATTAGACATATTTTTCCCCATCATCCATCCATATGGAGCAGATATATATATACATACATACACATGTATAAACACATACACATACACACACACACACACACACAGTACAGGACATAGTGACACACACACACACACACACACACACACACACACACACACACACACACACACACACACACACACACACACACACACACACACACACAGTGTACCAGACATAGTGACACACATGTTCTTCAAAAATGTTCTTCTCCAGACCCACCAGTCAGAATGCTAGCAAATTTGGGTTACAACATTAGGCCAGGGTCCACATAAGCTGCAGGTCCAGTGGTGCTATTTTTAATAATCGACTTGTCAAAAGTCGACTGTACATAATACTGGCTGGCAGGATAACCTAGAAATACGTACACTTGCCTCTGAGCGGTCTAGCCTGGGTTTGAAACTCAACTCGACTATACAATGCCACCCTGGTGTTTCCCAAATACAGTAGGACGTGGCATCAATTTGTGTGCCGGCCATTCAATGGTCAGCACTGGTTGTTGGTGGATGTCAAAGACCCCACGGTGTTTTTTTGTGACGAGCTGACAACAACAAACAACAGGCATTTTAAGGCCATTTTCCCTGCTAGAGTGGGGGTTAGCCTTGCGGTCCCCATGACAATCTTCTCCATTTTGCCCTATTTTCTGCATCTCCCCTTGCCCGCATTTCTTCTTCCACCATCTTTAGCCAAGTCTTTCTCGGTCTTCCCCGTCCTCTACTTCCTTCTACATTCATTTCCATCACTGTTCTCAACCAGTCACTTTCATCCTTCCTCAACACATGACCAAACCATCTCAACCTGTTCCTCTTCACAGCACCAATCACAGGCTCTATTCCCATCATCTTTCGCAATTCATCATTTGTCTTCCTCTCTCAACCCTGGTGTTGGGCTAGCGGCTAGGGTGCCAGCTTAGGATCCTAGGATCCTGGGTTCAAATCCCGGTCGATAGCTGAATTAACGCCAGGGGGGTTGACTCAGCCTGTCATCCTTCCGAGGTCGGCAAATTGAGTACCAGTTCACTGGTAATTCCCTGTTTGTCGTAAAAAGGCGACAAAAAGGGTTGGCGGCAGGAAGGGCATCCGGCCATAAAACATTGCTTCAAAAAGGGGACCAAAAAACAACAACAACCACGGTCCCCGAAAAAGGCCAACCCCCGCTTGCGGGGAAAAATGGCGTCTGAAAGGTGTTTTTTTCTCTCTCAACAATACTCCACACATCCACCGAACCATTCGCATTTCCACCCTTTCCAGTCTTCGTTGCTGTTCTACGTTCATTACCCATGTCTCGCTCCCATAAATTATAACACTTCTCACACATGCAGCATACACCTTTCCCTTCAGCTTCAACGACACTCCCCTCATCATCAGCATGTCACTCAGTTCCCGAAAGCTCTTCCATGCACATCTCACTCTAGCAACCGTTGCCGAGTCTGATCCACCTTCTCCATTCAGCATGTCTCCGAGGTAGCAAAATGTTTTCACACCTTCCAGCTTCTCGCCGTCTCCAAGATCCAATTCAACATTTCCTCCATCTGCAGCTCCCTCTGTGCACACCTTACACTTGAATGCAGCTGCCACACTGGTTAATGACCCTCTCAGACCACTACATTTTTGATGAACCCACTCAGCGCACATTGTACCTTGAATGGAATTCACTCCGCCACCCTTCTTGCACACAGCACACAGCCACTTCCCAGTTCTTTCCACCTCACCACATGCTTTACCACTCGCCATCACCTTCGTTTTTCCGATATTCACCTTCAGACCTTTTGTCTCCATACATTCCTTCCACTTGTTCATCTTCTCCTGCAGTCCAACCATACTTTCCGCAATTAACACCAGATCATCTGCATACAACTCCCACGGTACACCCTCCTTTACGTTCCGAGCCAGCACCTCCATCACAGCTACAAATAGTAGTGGACTTAGTACCGACCCCTGATGCACTCCCACCTTCACCTCAAACTCACCACTGTTCCCGTCCTTACAGCTGTGCGCGCTCTCTCGTACATTGCCATCACTACTCTGATCAACCATTCCTCCACTCCTAACTTCCATGAACATGCTGAAGGTGACGAGCTGACACCCTGAACAAATTACAAATTCCAACCTGGACTGCAGGTAGCAAGTAATCCGGTCTTCTTGGGGATGCCTCGACTCCGAGTTACAATGCTTCCTTTCTCAGAATGTGGTTGTTGTCTGGGAAGCAGCTCCAACACAATAAACTGTGCAAGTAAATGTGTCATGAACAGGTGCAGAATGAGTGGGTTTTAATAGTGAGGACAAGACAAGGGAAAGCACAAGTAAACAGAAGTTGCTATTGAGAAAGAAAGGTCACGGCTATCTTCACACAGAGCTAGCATACAGATTGAACAAAAAAAATTTATTTAATGTGAAATGGGAAGAGAAATGCTCATCACCAATTACATATACACAGCTATTTGGCCTAATAATCTGTAATCATATGAGGAATAAAGGGAAGAAGAAGAAGAGAATGGATAAAAAGTAGTGTTTATCTAAGCTCTGCTAATCAGAGAGACAATGGTTAAAAAAAAAAAAATCAAAGGAAAAAGACTTTCCGAGTCCTCTGTTAATTCCGTCATATGTTGTCATTGTTTCTGTACTTATCATGTCATGTCCCTATTTATGTAGGAAAAACTAGGACACTGAGGGGTGGAGAGCAAACCAACCTCATTTTCCCAGAAACTTCCCCCAATGAAATAGTGGAGCATTATCTCATCCTTGATGATGACCGTGCCGTGCCAGCATCAGAGTAAGCAAGTTACAAAAGGCCTTTTTGCCAATCCCAAACTGGTTGGCACACAAGACTGAAATTAAAAGGTTGGCACATATGATCCCAGGCTGGTTGGCACACACCATGCTGGAAAACCTGTGTCCTCCACACATCCCTCCCTCTGAAACCTCCACCTCTAATAGCTCAGCTCTGCTTCAAAGGAAGCATTAAAGGTAAATTTATGAACATGCATTGGGCAGACAAAACTGTTTGTTTCAGGACATGGAAATTTCTGCTATTACATCACATGCAACCTTGGAAAAGGCTTTGCACCATTTAAATAACTAATACTAAAGCTTCGCGGACAAAATATCGCGAGGGTAAAGGTTGACTGGTTTAAAAGGCCAAGATAGCGCAGAGGCTTTGCGCTGTTTAATCAAAGTTAAATTCCGGACCCGACTATAAAATCTCATCATGGGGTTTCACAGGCCAGGTGGTGCATCGGACAGTACTCTGTCCCTTCAAATGGGGCTTTAAGCTGGCGGTCCTGTTAGTTAGTACTGTGATTGCTGGTGGACCTCAAATATGCCACGGTGCCACCACCTCACCACCAAATATGCCACCAACCTCACCAAAAAAAAAAAGAGTACATCATTGCATGCAGGTGCACTGGTCAAAATGATGAATTGTTGCCATAATGTACAGAAGGCATTGCATCAGCGGCATAAATAACCACTACCCTCAGAAAGCAAACCAGCAACTAGGTGCTAAATACACATACATTAATCATCAACTCGAGAATTCTGATTCGTGTTCAAAATATAACATTCAATTTAGATAAGTTGTTCCTCGATCATAAAGTGACGATCATAGATGATAAGACAAACAGACAGACAGAGATGAACCAATTGCCTAACCCCGCTTTTCGCTTCGCGTGCAATAATTGAAAAGAAGCTTAGATAAGCAACCAGAGGTAGCATCCGACTATAGGCCAGGCATGATGGTGCAAATATAGCACACATGCAGATCTGTTCTGGGTTTGATTCCCATGATTCGCAGGCAGCACGGGGCATCACAAAGTGACCGTCAACATGGCGGAGACTGTCATCCTGCAGTGGAATGAAATTGGCTGGCTTAGTGATGATGACACCAGCATGGAATGAAGGTATTGGAAAGGGTGTTGGAGAGGAGGATAAGGAAGAAGGTGAAGAGCGACGAAATGCAGTTTGGATTTATGCCAGGAAGAGGAACGACAGACGCGCTCTTTATTGTGAGGCAGTTGCAGGAGAAGTACATGGAGAAGAGGAAGAAGTTGTTTCTTGGGTGTGTTGATCTGGAGAAAGCATTCGATAGGGTTCCATGCGAAGTATTGACATGGGCATTGAGGAAGTTAGGAGTGGAGGAATGGTTGATCAGAGTAGTGATGGCAATGTACGAAAGAGCGCGCACAGCTGTAAGGACGAAGGACGGGAACAGTGGTGAGTTTGAGGTGAAGGTGGGAGTGCATCAGGGGTCGGTACTAAGCCCACTACTA
The DNA here is from genome assembly GCF_964187855.1 of Myxine glutinosa. Lineage (NCBI taxonomy): Eukaryota > Metazoa > Chordata > Myxini > Myxiniformes > Myxinidae > Myxine > Myxine glutinosa. The sequence goes on along the minus strand of NC_136270.1, from coordinate 16,343,582 downwards.
TTTGTAGCTGTGATGGAGGTGATGGAGGTGTGACGCCGCCCTCTCCCCCCCCCCAGAATTTCCATGTTTTAAACGTTTCCCAGTATGTACCCTGGATTAGAATAGGTACACCGTATCCCTGCGTGTCGTAAGAGACGACTAAGAGGGTTGGCGTCAGGAAGGGCATCCGGCCATAAAAACATTGCCTCAAAAAGAGAACCATGACAATTACAATTACATATGGGCAGGGTACAGCCCGAAGTGGAGATCGGTTTCTGAGGTTTGGGACATGGAATGTAGGGACAATGACAGGGAGATCAGGAGAAGTGGTGGAAGTATTGGTCAGAAGAAGAGTGGACATATGTTGTGTGCAAGAGACGAGATGGCAGGGAAGTGGTGTGAGAATGGTGAAGGGTAGGCAGGGACAGAAATACAAGTTTATGTGGCAAGGGTGCCTGGAGAGTGTGAATGGTGTTGGTGTCCTGTTTTCTGAGGAGTTTGTAGACAGTGTGGTGAGTGTGACTAGAGTGAGTGATAGGTTGATGATGGTGAAAATGATGATTGGAAAGCTCTTGGTGAACGTCATCTCGGGATATGCTCCGCAGGTTGGTCGAAGCGATGAAGAGAAGGACAAGTTCTGGTGTGCGATAGAGAAGCTGATGGAAAACGTGAAAGATGAGGAAGTTGTTGTGGTAGGAGGAGACCTAAATGGACATGTGGAAAGGAGTATGGATGGTTTTGACGGAGTTCATGGGGGTTACGGATATGGTGTGAGAAATGGAGAAGGTGAAAGGATTTTGGAGTTTGCTGATGGAGCTGATTTGTTGATTTGTAATACTCAGTTCCAGAAAGAGGATAATAAGCTTGTTACATACACTTCAGGTGGGTCGACGACAACCGTTCACTACCTGATGGTGCGTAGGCGAGATAGGGGGCACCTCTGGGACACAAAGGTGATCCCGGGGGAGGAGGCTGTTTCACAGCACCACTTGGTTGTCTGCGACATAAGGGTGAAAGGTGCGAGGAGAGCTCGGCAGGTGAAGTACCAACCGAGAATGAAGGTGTGGAGGTTGAAAGAGGTGACAGTAAGGGAGGCATTAAAAGAGAGGCTGAGTAGGGTCGAGGATGATGTCGTTGAGCTTGAAAGTGGTTGGATGGAAATGAAAGCTAGTCTGTTGGGAGCCGTTGGTGAGGTATGTGGATGGACAAAAGGACCACCGAGGCACTCGGAAACATGGTGGTGGGATGATGAAGTTGGAAAGAGGATTGACGATAAGAGGAAGAAGTTCAAGGCGTGGCAGAAGGCGAAGGGTACGGGAGCAGAAACAGCAGAGCATGAAAGTTATAAGGCAGCCAGGAAGGCTGCAAAGAAAGAGGTAGCAAAGGCGCAGGAGGCATGTAGGAAAATGTTCGGAGAACGCTTGGATTCGGAAGAGGGTCAGAAAGCAGCATTCAGGATTGCAAAGCAGATAGCGAAAGAGAGGTGTGATGTGATGGGGGTGAGTTGCTTGAAGGATGAAGTGGGACAAATCGTTGTCGACCCAGATGGAATTAAAGGAAGATGGAAAAGATATATGGAAATGCTGTTGAATACAGATAATGAATGGGATGGCAACATAGAGAGTAACCCAGTTTTAGGAACGGCAGAGAAGATAACTGAGAAGGAAGTTGAGGAAGCGATAAAAGCAATGAAGGGTAGAAAAGCGGGAGGGCTGACGGGAGTTGTGGGAGATATGTTGAAGGCAGCAGGAAGTTGGGGTGTGAAGAGAATGACAGAGATCTGTAATCTGGTGGTGAAAGAAGGCCGCATTCCAGTGGATTGGGAACTGAGTACCCTCGTCCCTCCATACAAGGGGAAAGGTGACCCTCTGGAGTGTGGCTCGTACCGAGCGATAAAGTTATTGGAGCATGGAATGTAGGTATTGGAAAGGGTGTTGGAGAGGAGGATAAGGAAGAAAGTGAAGATCGACGAAATGCAGTTTGGATTTATGCCAGGAAGAGGAACGACAGACGCACTTTTCATTGTGAGGCAGTTGCAGGAGATGTACATGGAGAAGAGGAAGAAGTTGTTTCTTGGGTTTGTTGATCTGGAGAAAGCATTCGATAGGGTTCCACGCAAAGTATTGACATGGGCATTGAGGAAGTTAGGAGTGGAGGAATGGTTGATCAGAGTAGTGATGGCAATGTACAAAAGAGCGCGCACAGCTGTAAGGACGAAGGACGGGAACAGTGGTGAGTTTGAGGTGAAGGTGGGAGTGCATCAGGGGTCGGTACTAAGTCCACTACTATTTGTAGCTGTGATGGAGGTGCTGGCTCAGAACGTAAAGGAGGGTTTACCGTGGGAGTTGTTGTATGCAGGTGATCTGGTGTTGATTGCAGAAAGTATGGATGGACTGAAGGAAAAGATGAACAAGTGGAAGGAATGTATGGAGACAAAAGGTCTGAAGGTGAATATCGGAAATACGAAGGTGATGGCAAGTGGTAAAGCATGTGGTGAGGTGGAAAGAACTGGGAAGTGGCCCTGTGCTGTGTGTAGGAAGGGTGTCGGAGTGAACTCCATTCAATGTACAATGTGCGCTGAGTGGGTTCATCAAAAATGTAGTGGTCTGAGAGGGTCATTAACCAGTGTGGCAGCTACATTCAAATGTAAGGTGTGCACAGAGGGAGCTGCAGATGGAGGAAATGTTGAGTTGGATCTTGGAGACGGCGTGAAGCTGGAAGGTGTGAAAACATTTTGCTACCTCGGAGACATGCTGAATGGAGAAGGTGGATCAGACTCGGCAACGGTTGCGAGAGTGAGATGTGCATGGAAGAAGTTTCGGGAACTGAGTGGCGTGCTGATGATGAGGGGAGTGTCGTTGAAGCTGAAGGGAAAGGTGTATGCTGCATGTGTGAGAAGTGTTATGATTTATGAGAGCGAGACATGGGTAATGAACGTAGAGCAGCAACGAAGGTTGGAAAGAGTGGAAATGCGAATGGTTCGACGGATGTGCGGAGTATCGTTGAGAGAGAGGAAGACAAATGATGAATTGCGAAAGATGATGGGAATCGAGCCTGTGATTGATGCTGTGAAGAGGAACAGGTTGAGATGGTTTGGTCATGTGTTGAGGAAGGATGAAAGTGACTGGTTGAGAAGAGTGATGGAAATGAATGTAGAAGGAAGTAGAGGACGGGGAAGACCGAGAAAGACTTGGCTAAAGATGGTGGAAGAAGAAATGCGGGCAAGGGGGTTAACAAGGGGAGATGCAGAAAATAGGGCAAATTGGAGAAGATTGTCATGGGGACCGCAAGGCTAACCCCTGCTCTAGCAGGGAAAATGGCCTTAAAACACGTTGTTGTTGTTGTTGTTGTTGTTGTTGTTGGTAACGATGATGATCAACAATAGCCAGGGAAAACAAGGTGCAGTCTATTTTGTGATACACACACAAACCCAAACAAAGAAAAATATTTGAAACTTTTTTTGAAAATAGATTGGTCAAAACTCATTCAGATGCATAAATCAGTGTTGAGCAAGGACATTGTGAGAGAAATGTTGTCTGTGGATGCCATAAGACATGGCACAGACCTGATAGATAGAATTCCGTTTCTCTGCATCTGTTTTTCCTTGTAATAGACAAAGAGTAAGGACATTATACTCCAGACCAAGCCTTTACCTGGCATATCCCAATCATAAAAGCACACGGTCAGTGAGTAACTAACCCTCTTCTGGTTAAACTCCCAAAATCCATCGCTCACTGCTCACCTCCACTCATTTGTTCCTCATTCCTCTCAACCTTTGGAACCAACTTCCCCAGTCTGTTCGGTCCTATTCCTCCCTCCAGGGTTTAAAGACAGCTGTTCACCACTCACTACCTCAGATCATCCCCCACCCATACTCATGATCTCTTCTACCCCAGATGACCCCATTCCCAAGTGCCCCATTTTTCCAGGTTATTGTGATCTCCCCCGACCCCTCTCTGCCTCACCTCTTTTTATTTGTTAGTCGTCAGGTGGTTCGTTCCTTTTCTGTTTCATCCACTCTTTCCCCTTCCTGTGTGTTCATTCAACTTGTTTACCCCCCACATGTCTGTCTCCCCCTCCCTTGATCGCACTCTCACTTCTACTCTACTATTGGTGTTTCCCCCTTTCCATTTTATTCACTTCCTTTCTGCTCTAGCTTTTCCACGAGCCTCGGCCATGCATCCAAAAAAAGAAGAAAAGAAGTATTTTAACGCATTGTCACGGATTGAACGCTTTGCATGCGTAGAGCACAATATCTGCAACCGACGTCTTGATATCATACCCTGGAACATTGGTCATTCCTGGTATATCCCAACACCTGACCACAGGGTGAGGCTTGCACATCTACAAGGTCAGACTTGTCTGGAGCTCCGGTCATAATGTCCCTTAGTAATTATATATGCTTATATCCAGCCCTATGCAGGACCCCATAGTTTTAAGCTAAAGAGAGGTTGGAACTGGCAGATTATCCCTTAACCAAAAGGTTACTAATGAACTATTGAGTTTTTACTGACAATCTGAAAGTGATATTGTCATTAATACTTCTTGTACTAGCTCGGTGTCCAAGCTTTTCCATGAGTCTTAGAGCATGTATAAAAATGCTCCGACACCATGATAATCCAAACCTTTCATCATGACCTTAAGACCTAATTCTGGTACCTCAAGACAGATTTGATCCAACAACCTCTGGCCTGACAACTGCCAATGCAGTGTTCTTACTGCTAAGACGTTATGCTGTGGAGTTAAAATAGTATTATTATGGTTCCCGGAGGAAGGCATTAATTGCTGTCTCAGTCTGTCTCTCACACACATCTCGTTTTTTTCATTTCTGTTCCTCACAATTCTGTCTCTCTCTCTTACACAAACACACACACACACACACACACACACACACACACACACACACACACACACACACACACACACACACACACACACACACACACACACACACACACACACACACACACACACACACCTTGTTTTTTATTTTTGTTCCTCACAATTCTATCTCTTATAATTTTCAATTCTTATTTCTCTTATTTCAAAGGCATTTTATTAATTGTACATTATTGGTTCTTCCTAAACTTAAATACAAATAATTTAATGGATTGCTATAAATGATGTTAATTTCACAACATCCCATATTCAACTTTATTTAAATTGTAAACCTCAAAAATAGTTCCCCTACCTAAAGCAAGAACCTTAACCTGTAAGCAATATTGTACCTAAAGTAAGGACCTTAACCTGTAAGCAATATTGTACCTAAAGTAAGGACCTTAACCTGTAAGCAATATTGTACCTAAAGTAAGGACCTTAACCTGTAAGCAATATTGTACCTAAAGTAAGGACCTTAACCTGTAAGCAATATTGTACCTAAAGTAAGGACCTTAACCTGTAAGCAATTGACTAGTTTCCCGACTGCACGGATCATCAGCAGGGCACCGTTCTTCCTCGGTATTTCGATCCTTCCAGCCGAGGATCTCTCCAAATAGTGGATCCACAATCTCGGTTATGGATCCACATCAATAGATTACCTTCATCAGTAGATCCACGACCTCAGTGGCCTCCAGGCAGTCAGTCAACCCATCAATGCAACATCACGAACGAAACTTTTATCGTTAAAATGATTTAATGTATTATCACAAAGTTATAACTCTCCTGACACATTCCATTATATGATAATGCATTTAAATCATGCACATCTTACCTTAAATACAATATGTCCACCAACCAACACAACCACACCACTTACCTCTGGATCAAACTGCTTTTTCAAATATTCAAACAGTCACTGAAAACGGTTTTTTATGTTACCGTCTCCGAACAACCACTGAAAATGTTTTAAAAAATTGTAGTATATTTATTTTTAATAATGTACTGTATTTTATATAAATATCTCATGAATAATATTTTTACAATTCATATTGTATTTTACTAATTAACATGTCCCCTGCGGTATTATAATCACGTGTGTGTGTGTGTGTGTGTGTGTGTGTGTGTGTGTGTGTGTGTGTGTGTGTGTGTGTGTGTGTGTGTGTGTGTGTGTCCAGGCTGTAACTTTTTACCATTTGAGTTTTGTCATCAAATTTTCAACAAAGCTTTATTATGATAATATGGAGAAGACAAATTCATAATTTGTTCAAAAGGTCAAAGGTCAGCATCACCTAAAATCATAAATTTTCATCCAATTGACCTGAAATTTCAATTTACCATTTGAGTTTTGTCATCAAATTTTCAACAAAGCTTTATTATGAGAATATGGAGAAGGCAAATTAATAATTTGGTCAAAAGGTCAAAGGTCAGCGTCACATGAAATCGTCAATTTTCATACGATTGACCTGAAAATTTAATAATTTGCAGATTGGGTCACTGAATTGGTTCACCAATGAAAAGCTTGAAACTGATTGTTTTTTTTAGATCAAAAGGTCGAAGGTCAAGGTTGAGTAAAATCGCCAATTTTCACCTGATTGACCTGAAATTTAAAGAAATTGCATATCGGGTCACTGAATTGGTTCACCAATAAAAAGCTAGAAGCTGGGATTTTTTTTAGACCAAAAGGTCAAAGGTCAAGGTTGCGTAAAATCACCAATTTTCACCCGATTGACCTGAAATTTAAAGAATTGGCATATTGTGTCACTGAATTGGCCCACCCATCAAAAGCTACAAGCTGATTGTTTTTTTTAGATCAAAAGGTCAAACGTCAAGGTTGCGTAAAATCATCAATATTCATTTTGTATTTAAAAAAAAACTGTTTTCGTTATTTTGAGCATATGAAGAAGAAGAAGACATCTGAATACAAACAGATGCGGACAGGCTTTGCATTTTTAGATGCTTTTTAGTTTCACCTGCATCCATACCATAGAATAGCTTTTTAGAAATGTTTTTATTTAAGAAAGGCATTCATATAACGTGGAATGGAAAAGCATCTCGTTTATCAAATAATTTTTTGTGAAATTTATTATTATGGACATCAATTTGTAATTCTAAAAAGCAAACTGAAGTGGAAGTTTGATTTTTCCTTTTCAATTTGAGTTATTTTGGATAGACGTATATCATCATGAAGCTGATAAAATACAAATACACTTTAATGGATACTGTATTACCTTCTGCAAATACTTTAGCTAACACTCTGTCCAATGTGCTCACGAGCCTGTCATGGAGAATATTTGTGTACTAGTATAAAGCCCGTCAAAAATGACGAGTTGGAACAGTTTTTGACCGCACAGCCGGGTGAGCATGCCAAAGTCTGAAGTCTGGGCCTTGTGTCAGCGGTGCTTATTGGTTCACGAGTTATCAGGTGACCACTATATTCGTCATGTGTGTGCGTCTGTCTGTGTGTGTGTCTGTGTGTGTGTCTGTGTGTGTGTCTGTCCGCAGCATAACTACCCGATGATATCATCTGATCTTGATGAAACTTGGGTGGGAGGTTGATATCATGATGTAGTCCTGCCGAGAGTGGGCGTATTGCGCCCATTGTGGGCGGAGCCACGCCCAAAAAATATGTCTTTTTAGGGGGTAATCGAGTTCAAGCTACATCTTCTCCGAGGGGTTTGGTGGAATCTGACAGGGGTTTCGATATTTGGTTAGGCCAATGTCATGTGTCTAGCCCCACGGAGCTCAATTTTTTTTTGTTTTTTTTTGTTCATTTCATTTTCACCGAATTTTCGGTATGGTGTAGCTAACTAACCTCATAACTGATTATACATTATTTTCTATCTCATTTCAAGGTCAGTAACTTTCGTTTTGACATTTCCGGGCCTGGCCTGTCGGGGCCTGTTTCGGTCCGTCCTTTGTCATTGAATACCGCTCGCTCGTGAACCATCGTCGTCTCCTGACTTATATCATCTTTATTTATTACTAGGGCGTGCCCGCACGTACGTGCTTGCCCGTACGTGCTTGCCCGTACGTGCGTGCAAAAAAACATGCGTGCAAACAACAACAACAAAAAAAAACTTTGAAACCACGTGGCAGTAACGACCACAGAACCCCCCCCCCTCTATTTACATGAAATGGTTTGGTCCATTCGCAAGAAACCACGTGGCAGTAACGACCACAGAACCCCCCCCCCCCCCTCTATTTACATGAAATGGTTTGGTCCATTCGCAAAGCCAAAGCGAACGGCTTGCGAGTACGGTGACCATACCTTGGGAACCACTTGTCCGATTAATTTCAAACCTTGAAAAGGCACATCCTCGGGTCCCCAGCAATATACCTGGCAAGTTTCAAGTATATCGGACCGGTAGTTGTCGAGAAACAGCGGTCGCATACAGACACACAGAGATTACTGGAATTATAGATAGACTAGGGCATGCCCGTACTATATATATATCTAAAATTATATCCCCCCCCTCTATTTACATGAAATGGTTTGGTTCATTCGCAAAGCCAAAGCGAACGGCTTGCGAGTCCGGTGACAATCCCCCCCCTCTATTTACATGAAATGGTTTGGTCCATTCGCAAAGCCAAAGCGAACGGCAGTTACGAATCGCAGTTACGATGAATCGCAAAGTAGTTTTAATTAGTTTTAAAACATAGTTTAACGCCAACATAGTTTGCCAACGTGAAATAAATGAATACGCTCTCAAATGTGCCGTCCGAGGCAGAGTGTGTTCGCCACGTTCGGCACACGTGATAGCTCGCTGCTCTCTGATTGGTTGAATCGTTTTTTGGACATAGCTCGGTAACTACTTGTCCGATTAATATGAAACCTTGAAAAGGCACATCCTCAGGTCCCCAGCAATATACCTGGCAAGTTTCAAGTATATCGGACCGGTAGTTGTCGAGAAACAGCGGTCGCATACACACACACAGAGATTACTGGAATTATAGATAGACTAGGGCATGCCCGTACTATATCTATATCTAAAATTATATCCCCCCCCTCTATTTACATGAAATGGTTTGGTCCAAAGCGAACGGCTTGCGAGTACGGTGACAATCCCCCCCCTCTATTTACATGAAATGGTTTGGTCCATTCGCAAAGCCAAAGCGAACGGCAGTTACGAATCGCAGTTACGATGAATCGCAAAATAGTTTTAATTAGTTTTAAAACATAGTTTAACGGCAACATAGTTTGCCAACGTGAAATAAATGAATACGCTCTCAAATGTGCCGTCCGAGGCAGAGTGTGTTCGCCACATTCGGCACACGCGATAGCTCGCTGCTCTCTGATTGGTTGAATCGTTTTTTGGACATAGCTCGGTAAGTAATTGTCCGATTAATATGAAACCTTGAAAAGGCACATCCTCGGGTCCCCAGCAATATACCTGGCAAGTTTAAAGTATATCGGACCGGTAGTTGTCGAGAAACAGCGGTCGCATACACACACACAGAGATTACTGGAATTATAGATAGATTAGACGTCCTACAGACGTAAATGAACACTCGTTTTACTCGGCGCACATTGCACATCACGTGCAGTAAATTTCACCTCCCTGTGCCTTGCATTTATTGTGATTTAAAAAATACCGCTTCTGTACACCGACAATGAGGCTCAGTTTGCAAGCCACAGTCTACAATTCCAATGTAAGAGGCATAAGTACTCTTCTTTTGTGTCTTCAAAATCCTTGGGGTCTTTTGTGACCTTGGGGTCTTTTGTGTCCTTGGGGTCTTTTGTGCCCTTGGGGTCTTTTGTGTCCTCGGGGTCACTTGGGTCTTTGGGGTATTTTGGGTATTCAGGGTCTTTTGGCTGTTTAGTGGTCTTTAAAGGTCTTTGGGGTATTTTTGGGTCTTGACGATTTTTTGGGGTCTTTGTGGTATTTTGGGTATTTAACAGTCTTCAGTGTCTTTTGGGTCTTCAGGGTGTTTGGGGCCCATTGGGTCTTCAGGGTCTTTGGAGTCCATTGGGTCTTCAGTGTCTTTTCAGTCTTTTGGGTCTTAAGAGTCCTTGGGGTCTTCATGGTCTTATGTGTCTTCAACAGTATACAGGGTCTTTTGGGTCTTCAGAGTCCTTGGGGTCTTCTGGGTCCTTGGGGTAGTTTGGGTCCTCTGGGTCATTTTGGTCCTCGGGGTTGTTTGGGTCTTTTGGATCCTTGGGGTCTTTTGGGTCTTCAGGGTATTTTAGGTGTTTGGGGTCCATTGGGTCTTTTTGGTCATTTGAGTCTTCAAGGTCTTTGGGTCTTCATGGTCTTTAACAGTCTTCAAGGTGTTTTGGGTCTTCAGGATTATTTTGGGGATCTACAGAGTCCTTGTGGGTCTTCTGAATCCTTGCGTCTTTTGGGTCCATTGGGTCTTCAGGGTCTTTGAGGTATTTTGGATCTTCGGGTATTTTGGGTCCTTGGGGTCTGTTGGGTCTTCAGGGTCCTTGGGGTCTTTTAAGACCTGTCTTTTAGGTCTTTTAACAGGTGGACACACAGTCCTGTTCAAAGATTGCCCATTAAACCCTCCCCACTCAAATCCCACCAAAAGCACTACTCAAAGCCTTTAAAACCTACCCTTCTGACGGGACACGGACACACACACACACACACACACACACACACACACACACACACACACACACACACACACACACACACACACACACACACACACACACACACACACACATATGGTAGATTATGTGGGAAAATAAAAAGTTGATAAACATTTAGCTTTACCCTTGTTACCCTCGCCAGAAGAGAGGGTATTGCATTTGAGTCCGTTTGTTTGGTACTTGGCAAAAAAAAGTTTTTTGACAAGTATGTTGATCACTCCGGTTTGTGTGTGTGTCTTTATGTGTTTGTCTGCCCGCTTACTTATACTTGCCGAGAGGTCACAATTTTAAACCGATCTTCACAAAGTTTCACTAAACGGTAGAGTTCATGGTCCAAAAGAATCCTATTGATTTTTTAGGTCAAAAGGTCAACATAGGCCAAAGGTCAACCATTTTTCTACGATTTTCTAAAATCCTCAATTTTCATCCGATTGACTTGAAATTTGAATAAGATTTCCATATCAGCTAACTGAATTCAACCACCAACTATTTTTGAGATCAACATGGGCCAAAAGGTCAACATAGGCAAAAGGTCAACCACTGTCTTCAAATTTCGAAAATCCTCAATTCACATCCGATTGACATGAAATTTGAATAGGATTTGCATATTAGCGAACTGAATTCAACCACCAACTATTTTTGAGATCAGCATAGGCCAAAATGTCAACATTGGCCAAAAGTCAACAACCTTTCCAAATTTCTAAAATCCTCAATTTTCATCCGAATGACTTGAAATTTGAATGGGCTTTTCATAACAGCTAACTGAATTAAACCACCAACTATTTTTGAGATCAACATAGGCCAAATTAAAAAAATTGTCAATTTTCATCCGATTAACTTAAAATTTGAAGACTATTTGCAAATCAGGTCACAGAGTTCAACCACCAATTATTTGTGAGGTCAAAAGGATTCTCTACTGAATGCCATTCTACTTTGTTCTCTTTTGCCAAGTGTCGCTCTATGAGTGAGCGGAAAGGCAAACAAATGAAAAATCACTTACACTTGCCTACAGGTCATAATTTTAAAGCGATCTTCAAAAACTTCACCAAAAGGTGGAGTTTGTGGTCCGACAATATCCTATTTATTTTTGAGGTCAAAAGGTCAACATAGGCCAAAGGGCAACAACTTTTTTCGAATCTCTAAAATCCTCAATTTTCATCCGATTGACTTGAAATTTGAATACGATTTACATATCAGCGAACTGATTCCAACCACCAACTATTTTTGAGATCAACTTAGGCCAAAAGGTCAACAAAGGCCAAAGGTAAACAACAATTTCAAATTTCTAAAATCCTCAATTTTCATCTGATTGACTTGAAATTTGAATACGATTTACATATCAGCGAACTGATTCCAACCACCAACTATTTTTGAGATCAACTTGGGCCAAAAGGTCAACAACCTTTTCAAATCTCTAAAATCCTCAATTTTCATCTGATTGACTTGAAATTTGAATAAGATTTTCATATCAGTTAACTGAATTCAACCACCAACTATTTTTGAGATCAACATTGGTCACAAAGTCAACATAGGCGGAATTTCTAAAATTGTCAATTTTCATCCGATTAACTTAAAATTTGAAGACGATTTGCATATCACGTCACAGAATTCAACCACCAATTATTTGTGAGGTCAAAAGGAAGCTCGACTGAGTGCCATTCCACTTTGTTCTCTTTTGCCAAGTGTCGCTCTAAGAGTGATTTTTCATCTGTCTGTTTTTTTGTTTGTCTGCACAGAATAAATACGATTTTCTCTGTAACCGTTGGTCCAATTGACAGGAAATTTTCACCTTAGGTGCACCTCCTCCTGTAGCATTTTTGAATGATAATTATGACATCATAGGTCACGTGATACGGGTGCTATCTTGGAAAACTCGAAAAACTTTGCACCTCTATATCTCCGAAATCGCTGCATATAAAAAAAATGAGACATGGCTCATTGTAAAGAACTCTCCATGGGGAATCACATGTTAATGTGGTCACATGGTTTGGCGCCATATTTGTTTCAACACAAAAGCCTTAAAAACTATTAAAAACACGTCCTGGCGAGGGTCTGCAGTCTCTGATTGCTCTTATTAGTTATTAATGTTATGGATACTGTCAATTACAGGTTTGGAATTATCAATGATCCAGAATTTTTTAATACCCAAATAAACATCACCTTTTCATGGTAGGTTTTAAGCATTTATAGATTAGTTTCATCGCCCCTGTAATACTACCTGACATTGGTTTCAATCTTCATTCGCTACTTGTGATGGTGAAATCTCATCTTACAAGGGTTTTTGTGCATTTTTGGGATCCAATGAATGAATGGTAATTTATGGTGTTCATCTATAACTAACAGTCTTATTGCTTTTGAGTGATTTATATGGTGTTGTATCAAGTCTATTTTATTATCGCTACTTATTTTGTAGGTCTTTGAACACACACACGTCCTTGTCCACCAAGTTTTGTCCGAATCCGTCCATGACATTTTTAGATATCCTGCTCACAAACAAATAGACAGACAAATAGAGGTGAAAACATAACCGCCGTCCACATTTTGTGGCAGATGTAAAAAAGATGGCATCGCCAAAAAAATTCTGAGCATGGATTTATTTACATTAAATATTATTGGACTGAAAACTTACTTTCCACAACTGAAATGTTCCAGATAAAATTGACCAGGAAAGCACACTATTTCCACTGGCTGCTGACACATGTCCCGACTCTGTATTATGTTTCCATTTTGGTCCCGATTGAAATTTCAATTCGCCTTTGTCGTCCTGGTTGTTCGTTCATCCTTAATTGAATCCCTATTTCTTTATGATCCTAGTTCTAATTATTCGTCACTTGGTATTCAAACCTTTACCAGGCCGACTGACTGTAGAATTGCCAAGTTTGTGGAGTAAAACACTTATTATTGTGGCATTAGCCTACACACGTCATGAGGGTAATACTTTGTGCGTGAACAGCTCACCGTTTTGATCGATTCCATCAATAACAGAAAGGTGTTTTATACATTTTATTACCTCCGCCACCAAATATAGATGGAGGTTATGTATTCGCCCGTTTATTACGACGAAAACCGGAGATTTTCATCATATGTCAGCTTGTCTCGTTTGTATGTTTGTCTGTCTGTGAATGCGATAACTCGCGAATGCTTTCAGCTATATTCAACAAGCTTTTCCAGAGGATTCCGAAGGACAAAAGTGAGGCTGTCAATGTTTTTGGACTATATAGGTCAAAGGTCAAGGTTCTCTCATTTGTTTGAATTAAAATTCATTTTCTCAGCAAGCGTTGGTCCAATTTACATGAAATTTTCAACATAGGAGCACCTCCTCCCGTATCATTTTAGTGCTAATTATGATGTCATAGGTCACGTGGTACGAACGCCATCTTGGAAAAACGTTGCACCTCTATATCTCTGAAACCACTCAATGGAAAAAAATTGAAACAAGGCTCATTGTCAAGTCCTCCCCATGGGGAATAAGATATGTTAATAATGATGCCATCGGTAGCTTCATTATGACGTCATAATTCAACAAGTACAACGCTTGATCCGATTTTTAAAATTCCCTTTTTTAAAGGCCATTTTCCCTGCTAGAGCGGGGGTTAGCCTTGCAGGCCCCATGACAATAATCATGGTTCCCTTTTTGAGGCAATGTTTATATGACGCCAATCCTGACGCCAATCCTTTAGTCGCCTCTTACGACGCGCAGGGATGCGGTGTACCTATTCTAAACCGGGGCACACACCGGCAACAATGCTTGATCCGAAAAGTATGATTTTTTTTTTCTCTGCAAATGTTAGTCCGATGGACACGAAATTTTCACCATAGGAGCGCCTACTCATGTAGAATTTAAAAAATAATAATCATGACATCATAGGTCACATGGTACGGGTGCCATCTTGGAAAACGAAAACGTTGCACCTCTACATATCTGAAACCTCTCCATATAAAAAATTGAAACGTGGCTCATTGTAAAGAACTCTGCATGGCGAATAAGTGTTGTTAATGATGACGTCATTGGTGCCTTAATTATGACGTCATAATTCGACAAGTACAACACTTAGTCCAATCAGTTTGAAATTTCTTGAGCGTGATCTACACAACAATTATATTGGCGAATGTAAATTTATGATGTCATCAGTCACGTGATCTGGTAGCCATATTGGATCAATTAATTGATTAATTACTTAATTATTATCGATTTATTCAGTACTTATTTATTTTCTCTCTCATCTGGACAATATATCAAGCAACTTTTGAGCAAGGAAGCTGATATTTGGACAGGTCAGTGACCAAGTGATTTGGCTCTAAAGGGTATTTTTGATTTTTGAACTGATCAATTAAATGATTTATTATTTAATTTTTCGATTAATTAATCAATTAATTAACTTATTTTCAAAAAGCTACAGATTTGGATGAAACAGAGGTGGTTTAAGTATGCCATTAGGCAATTGATTATAAGAAATTAATTATTTGATTATTATTATTTATTTACTTTAATTACACAATTAATCAATCAATCAATCAATCAATCAATTATTGATTCTCTCGATTTTCGTCATATCTGACGACTTATTGTTTGGTTGTTTGCCTGTTTGCGAGTAGGATATCTCAAAAAGTTGTGGACTGATTCAGACGAAAAATTTTGGGGAGGATGGCTATGTGACAAGGACTAATTTATTATATTTTGGTGAAGATCCAGATCCGGATACAAATAGCAGACTTTTAAAAGCGATTCTTCACCATTGAGTGAAATATGAA
This sequence comes from Myxine glutinosa, assembly GCF_964187855.1. NCBI lineage: Eukaryota > Metazoa > Chordata > Myxini > Myxiniformes > Myxinidae > Myxine > Myxine glutinosa. The sequence continues at coordinate 16,328,374 of NC_136270.1, read as the reverse complement.
TGAATGAATGATCGTTTTAAGGCCATTTCCCCGCTAGAGCGGGGGTTAGCCTTGCGGGCCCCATGACAATCATGGTTCCCTGTTCGAGGCAATGTTTTTATGGCTGGATGCCCTTCCTGACGCCAACCCTTGGTCACGCTCTTACGATGCGCAGGGATACGGTGTACCTATTCTGAATCCGGGTACACACCGTGATCATTCATCCCAGCAAGCTGGTACTCAATTTGCCAACCTCGGAAGGATGACATGCTGAGTCAACACCCCCGGTGTTAATTTAGCGATCGACCGGGATTCGAACCCAGGATCCTAGGATCCCAAGCCGGCACCCTAACCGTTAAGCCAACACCAGGCTTAAAAACAAACACCAGGCTTAAAAACAAACAACATCTGTAATTAAAAGTGATTCTTCACTATTGAGTGATGAGGCCAAATCAACAAAAGGCACGATCTCTCAAAAAGTTATTGTACAGATTCGACCGAAACTTTATGAATGAGCTGGGTATGTGACAATAACAAGCCGATTATATTTCGGTTCAGGTTCGCATGGAGATCTGGCCTATCAGTGGGATACGAAATGTAAACTGTTCAGCCTGGCAGAGGGAGGTATGTGCTCACCGAGTGCTGTTGTAGTTTTTAAAATGTGACAGGTTTCTCATCCTCCATTTACTTAGGAGAGAGGATGAGTGAGACAGAACACAAAGGGCAAACTCTATGACCGAACATGACTGCTATCAAACAGTGGAACCTTTCTTTTTATCCAGAATTGAGGCTCGTGGATAAGCTAGAACATTGAATGGCTCAGGATGCAACAGAAGAAAGCGACCGCAAAAGGAGAGGGGGGAAGACACAACAGCAGGGTTGAGGGACAAAACAGAGAGACTTTGAAGAGAAGGGATGTGAGGAAGAATGAGGACAGATAGGAGAGGACACAGGAGGTGGACAAGATAGATGATAGATACAGAGGCAAACTCACAGGACGGAAAGTGGGAACTTGGGAAGAGGTGGGCTTGGGGAGAGTTAAAGAGGGTAGAAGAGATCATGGTTTGGGATTGGGGACGATCTGAAATGGTGGTGAACAGCTGTATTGAAGACCTGCAGATAAGGTTGAGATTGAAGAGGATGTGGAAGTTGGATCCACAGGTGAGAAAAAAAGAGGATTGAATGAGTGGAGGTGAGCAGTGCAGTGATCAGTGTACTTTTCCTGTGTACTTAAAACCTCGGTCTATTTATTAAACCACTTAAGAACTATACCAAGATCAAATATACGTTTAAAGCCATTTGACAACAACTATCATCCACAACTACTACTTTTTCTTTGTACAGCCCACATTCTGTCCATCTTTGTGTAGGGTCAGCCAGGGAACATTTTTGGCACAAGGCTTTCACAAATCGGCTGGCCAGGCCTGACATTAGACCGAAGGTGACAGAAATTGGTAATTTGCTCAGTGTGCCGGTGATAACTTGCCTACTCTTCACAAACACTGTGAGACCTCTAACGTCCACCAATGACTAGTGCTGGCAGACAGGTCCTCTGGCCTATCGTCCTTCTGATGGATGATGTGCACATTGATGCCTCACCCTGCGAAACACCAGGATAAGACTTTATAGCTGGGTCAAGATTCAAATCAGTCCATAACTTTGTGAGACATCTGGCTCACAGACAGACAGACCGACAAACAGATGTAAAAACATAACCTCCATGCACATTTGTTGCGTGAGGTAACCAGTGATGAGCATCAAGTCGAAACTGAGGATGACCCAATGAGCTTCAAGGTGGGAGAAGCCAATGATGTCCTGAGGTCTTGGCTATTGGAATGTACCAGGTCAAATTCCGCAACTCGAGGTCGAAGTGGTGTTATCAAGAAAGAGAAGCTCTAAAGTAGTTGAACGTCTTGAGCAACCGGGCATTCAGGGAGGACTTGGCGTGATGACGAATTAACAACTGGAACCTGGATTTGGAGATGTGAATGGTTTGGGACAGTCCACGGCTGATGTTAACACAAGACAAACACGAAAGGTTGGACCTCAGCCCAGAGCTGATCACGTAATGTAATGGAAAGTTAATCTTTCCAAAGTGACGCAGTAAACAGATGTCACATTTCCCATTTGTTTGTCATCAGGGCATTAAACTGTAATAACACAAGATGGAATCAATTATGACGTGAAATGGCAGAATATCTAGAAAAGCTGTCAGGTTATATACACCAACTGGAAACAGGATCGGAAGCAGAACACTACCTTATGGTGCGCAATCTGCCTTGGGGAAAGTGGAAGAACATGGGACATTAAAGGTGACACACTGCTTTCAAGCATGAAGAAAGTCAGTCATGTGCGAAGACGATTCTCAATCTCATTGGTGGAAAGGATGGCAAACAGAGCTGGGAGCTTGACATACGTCAACGTCACAAAAGCTGCTCGGTGAGAGCGCCCAGACATATTCCTTTTAGTTCGGTCTGAGATCGTGTCAGGAGAAGAAGCACATCTACTGTGCAGCGAATGAGCAGGAAAAAAAACAACATGATAATCGGTGATGAAACAGTTCGCATAATCATATCCTTTGAGGTCACCTGTAAAAAAAATAGGAAGAGGTCAGTTCTGTGGAACACAGCTTTTAAGGTCCCAAACATGGAATATTGTAAACATTACCAGACCAAGGTAATAATGGACTGAAAGCATTATTGGGCTGGAAAATCGATAAAAGGGCCTTGATGGACCAGGTGGTGCATGAGCTTTCCAAGCAAAGAACAAGTTCAAAAACCCAAACATTTTTTGAGCTGTGTCTATCATGTGGATCAAGAGTACGGAGAAGAACACTGGCAGCCACCTTTGTATGCAATGGATCCATCAATACATGTTATCTTACTATAATTCACCAAATGTCCGTCTGTGCGTTCGAAGGTACCGCAAAAACGGCTGAAACCGATCGCAACGATATTTTGGGTGGGTAATCCTACGACACCCTGGAGTAAAATAGGCTATATTGTTTTTCCAATTTTCCCAGTTTTCCAGACCCTGAACCCAAATGACCATGGATCTGGCAATCACCGAAGGTACATTGATGTCACTAAACTAGCTGCCATTCTTGAGAAGAAACAGACTGGTATCACTGAAGCACTAATCGGCCTTCATGCCTTCACTGGTTGTGATTTCACATCGTGTTTCTACAGAAAGGGCAAAGTGAAGCCCTTCCAGCGGATGGAGTCAGATGCAGCTCATGTGATGGCATTGCGATCTCCAACAGCTGAGGAGGTAGACGTCCAAGCTGTTACATCCTTTGTCTGCGTGCTGTATGGCTTCAAAACCTCTGACATTAATGAAGCCAGATACAAGGCATTCATGTGAATGGGTGGTGGTGACGAAAAGGAGCCCCTTGCCAGAATAAAGAAGATAAACTGTGCCTCTCTTCCCCCGTGTGCCAAGACACTTGGTAATCATATGAAAAGGGCGCACTATGCGGCAAGAATCTGGAAGAGAAGTGATCAGACAGATCCAACTGGTGGGGTGAGTCCGACAGACTATGGATGGTAGTTGTCTCAAAACTGCTTTGAACCAGACTGGTATCCAGGAAGTTCAGTTCCAGAGTCCCTCACAGGCCCACATGAGGATGACGGGGATGGCGTGGAAGATAATGCAGTAGATGAGGAAGAGTCAGATAATGCTTGGAGTGAGGACAGTGATGAGAGTGACGAAAGTGATAGAGAAGACTTGTAATGCCAAGAGGACATCAAGTTAATTACGTGAACTACACATTTGCAAATTTTCCATATATCGTTGTTCCGTAATGGCGTCGCTTAATGAGCGGGTGGGCTACACATTTACCTGGAAAACTATACATTTTCTAGCAATAATGCGGGTGTCAGTGTAATGATTGACCATGTAAACATAGGTATAGACACCTTATTCGTGATATTATCATGCATAGTTCTCCAGATATTGAGAAAAATAGGTTTTTCGGTCATGGCGTCACTAATTGAGTGATTTCGGGGGGAAAGCCACGGGTCAGACCCGGCAGCAATGCATTTTTGTGATGTCGGTGGATGACCCCATCAGCCCATGAGATCAAACGTTCCGGCGCTTTTCACTTCAATAAACCTTCTGGGCTCCTGGACCATGGCCTGCCACCCATGCATAGCACGGGTACCTCACTAGTTTTACCTAATGCCTTCATCTGCAATCGCCGTTATTATCCCCATGCTTTAAAAACAAACAGGGGGATATTGGAATCAGCTCCGCTGTCTATCCGTCCGTCTGTCTGTCACGCTATTTCCTCGCAAATGGTTGAGCAGGAATTCACCAAACTTGGTGGTTATGATCATCACATGGAAGGTGAGAGAGCAGGACAATTTTGGCCCCGCCTCCTGGGGCTCTGGGGTGTAATAACATCAAAAGGTCAAATCCCAAAAATATCAATTATGGACAAATTTGAAACATTTTTTAAATGAAACTTTGTATATCAATCAATATTGGGGGTCGCATTAAATATGTAACGATTTTATAGATTTATCCCCCCCCCCCCCCTCGTTCATGCCCTAATGGTGGGGACTTAAGGTCACGGGGGTCAAAGCAGAAAATTATTCAGGGCCATGGGATCTTAAACATCAACTAACAAATTCTGACAGATTGGACCCATTAATGTCTGTCCGTGGGATGGCACACACATTGATTAATCACCCGACCTGTGAAACACGGGATGACTGGGTCGATATTCAAATCCAGTCCAGACGGCTTCTAGGCGAATGTGCGTACCTCTAGGAGTCTAGGGCCTAGGCCATCCTGCCAGCCCACTCTTTATGATGTCACTACCTTTCAAAGGAGACCATTTCATACATTAACTAATCTCTAAGCCTGGGGTTGGCTTAACGGTTAAGGTACCTGGCTTCAGATCCTAGGATCTTGAGTTCAAGACCCCATCATGTCGTTGAATTAACACCAGGCGGGTCGATTCAGCCTGTCATTCTTCCGAGAGAGGCAAAATGAGTACCAGCTAGATGGTAAGGATCAAACAACAGCCCATACCAGCCCAAGGTCAAACAACAGAAAATGCAATTACGGCCAAATTTTTAAATATTTGTAAATGAAACTTTGTATATGCAATCAACATTGTGGGACGCATGAAATACATAACAATTTTTTGGGATTTGACTCCCGGTTCATGTCATTCATGGCTTTGGGGACTTAGGGTCACATGGGTCAAAAGTTTTTAACTCAAAATTTGATATTGGATCATTCGTGGTGCTGTGGAATTCTTTGTCATCTTCCAACTTTGCTTTAGGTGGGAAGTGTGGGGATTTGAGATGGCGCGCCGCCAACTTCACTTTAGTTGAAACTGCAGAATCATTCGATTAAATTTTTTTTTTAATATGGTATAAACTTCAGGGTTTTACAATCTGCAGCAGCGCAGGTCAGCATGCACACAAGTCTATGCAAAAGTGTTGTACATTTTTTGGAGAAAGAAAAGAACAAAACAAACAAACAAAAAAAACAACAACTGCTAAAAGGCCTTTTGGATTTGCAAGAGCAAAGAGATGGAAAAAGAAAGAAAAAAAAGATCAACTACTTGTGTTTGTGTTGCCAACATTGCTTGTCCTTTTCTTTCCATTTCAAAGTGTGTTACACGATGACGAATAAAGTCTGCAAGTGTCAGATTTGTTAATAGTTGGAAAGAAGAGGAGCCAATGTATTTTTCGAACAAAAAATGCTTTCAAAGTGAAAGGTTGACCATCTAATGGCTTTTGGAAGTTCATAAATCAACAATGTTCCTGCTGCGGAGACAAGAACCATTGCCATCTTCTTCAATCATGAAGGTTCACAAAATATAAAACTAGAGGGAAGTCGGTGGCCCCACGCTTCCTACCTAAAGGAAAGTTGAAAGATGGCAAAGAGTTCCAACAGGAATGATCTAATATGAAAGTTTGAGATGAATTTTTTTTCCCCATTTTGACCCTTGTGACCCCCAAGTCACCACGCCATGGGGCATGAACTCAGGGTCAAATCCAAAATATCGTTACATATTCCATGCATCCCACAAAGTTGATGACATATACAAAGTTTCATCCAAAAATGTGTATACATGTGCCCGTAATGGCATTTTTTGATATTTGACCTCTTGACCCCATCTCAGGAGGCGAGGCCAAAAATGATACTGCTTTCGCACCTTTTTGCCATGTGGTGATCATAACTACCGAGTTTGGTGGATTTCTGCACAACCGTTTAGGAGGAGACAGTGTGATGGAGACAGACAGAGCCGATTATAATGTCCCCCCAATTTTTTCAAAAGGTGCGGGGATAATAAATAAAACAAGCGTTACGCCTAGGTCCCCCATCGGTGAAGTGATGCGAGTTGACAAAGTGGAAGACGCAAGGCGGCCATCTTGGATTTTGACGCGGCGACCCAATTTTCAATAGCGTTCTTCCTTATTCCTAGATACACCCACACACCAGATTAGAAGTGGGTACTTCGCTTATTTTTCCAAGATATTTCGCTCACAAGGTTCAGATATACATAGTGGTGGCCATCTTGGATTTTGACGTGGCGACCCAATTTTCAATAGCGTTCTTCCTTATGCCTAGATACACCCACACACCAGATTAGAAGTTGGTACTTCGCTTATTTTTCAAGATATTCCGCTCACAAGGTTCAGACATACATGGCGGCGGCCATCTTGGATTTTGACGTGGCAACCCAATTTTCAATAGCGTTCTTCATTATGCCGAGATACACCCACACACCAGATTAGAAGTTTGTACTTCGCTTATTTTTCAAGATATTCCGCTCACAAGGTTCAGACATACATGGCGTCAGACATATATGGCGGTGGCCATCTTGGATTTTGGCGTGGCGACCTAGTTTTCAATAGGGTTCTTCCATATGCCTAGTTGCACCCACACACCAAATTAGAATTCGGTCCTTCACTTACGCACGCACGCACACACAGACGGAGGGGAAAACCATAGTCCCCCTTTCGCTCCGCGGTGCGACGGGGGACAAAAAATTAACCTGTGCCATTCATATTCCAATGAGTCACCTGCAAATGCAATACGGCTTTATTTGATTTGCAAATTATCTTGAAATTTCCTCGTACAAAACAAGGAAATACAAGTGTGGAACAGGAGGCCTAGTATAATTTCCTCATATCTAAGGATCATGAAAGAGCCTGTAACTTGTATATGAATCTTGTACATTACCTTCGGTAACTGTGGATGTTGTAGGTAACTTGTACATTACCGATGTTGTATTAGTATACAGTCTCAGCTGTGACTCTTGGCAATTCACAGCGTCATCACTGGAACTGGCAGAATAACTCGGAGTGAGCGTGCTCGCCTCAAGAGTTCTAGTAGGGTGGATACAACTTCAGGCCTGACTAGTCAAAAATGAAGAACGAGCCTTGTCGGTGAAAGCTCGTGTTGATTTGCGTTGGCGGACAGGTAGAACGATGGATGAAATCAACATGACGCTGATCAGATGTGGTAATCGCCGTGGAAGCAGGGAGAAGGTGACGTTTCGGGCATTAACCGTTCATCGAAGGGAGCAGCGTTAACACCCAACATCTGCATCGTCCAGTTGGACAAGAATATTCGCTGAAGCTCCTTCGATTTATGAGCCTCCTCGTGATAAACAAACCTGCAACGCATAATCACGCGTAACGCATAACGCATAACGCATAAATTGTGGAATAGGTGTACGTGCGTTGTCATTCCTCGAATCCTCATTACGTAGGTGAAACGTCTGCTGATTCAGGGAAAAAGAAGATCCTGTAATTTTATTCTTTCTCTTTGGAACGCTGAAGATACCACACTCACCGTCCGCAAAATAATAACCGTTTATCCAAATCGTAATTCAAAAAAATAAAAATCGCCCACACTCAGACATATGGAATTGGGATGTCGTCGGGAAAGATCTCTTCATGCTTGAATGTCCAGGATTGGGAATTGGGTCACAAATTATTATTTTTATTCCACGCTTCTCCAGGCTATGGAACCACCTTTCTGTCTCACTCTTCCCTCCAGAACTTCAAGCAAGCAGTATACCACCATCTCTTGTCATCCCCAAATATAACTCATGACATCTATTACCCCCATTAATCTAACTCGTGAGTTTCAGCATTACCTCCCCTCCTCCATTTCCTCTTTTCCAGTTTGTTCATTCCCTTGATGTTTGACGCACTGTTACTTCTCCTATAAAGAATAATAATAATAATAATAATAACAACTAAAAATACCATAAGGAAACCTCAGTTGAAAACTAGAACAGCACTCAGTCGAGAGCATATCTGTGTCTAGGATGGGGTACACAGCATAAACAACATGGACACTACAAGGACTTTCAAGAATGAAAATGGAATTTGAAGGACGTGGGTTTGAGGTGAATTAACAGGGGTAGAAAAGATCAAGGTTTTGGACGGGGGAAGATAAGAGATGGTGGTGAACAGCAGTTTTGAAGACCTGGAGGGAGGAGTGCGATTGAAGAGAGTGGGGGAGTTTGTTCCAAAGGCGGGAAAAAAGAGGAATGAAAGAGTGAAGGTGAACAGAGAGTCTTGATTTTGGCAGTTTCACCAGAAGAGGGTTGCTGACAGATCTTGTGCGTTCTGCAGGAATATTTGGGGGACAGAGTACAGACAGAGCAGGTGGTGTAAGGCCAGATAGGAGTCGGTAGAACTCCCTGGTTGGCCATATCACTCAATGGTGAAGAATCACTTAAAAAATTCTACGAGCTGGATCTGGATCCGGATCTTCAACAAAATTGAATCGATTCTTCCTCGTCACACACACAACCTATCCAACAAGTTTCGTCCAAATCCATCCATAACTTTTTGAGATATCCTGCTATGTATCGTTTTTGGCCCGATCTCCCAATGGTGAAGAAACACTTATATGATTAAATAATTCTCATATCCGAATCCATAATCGGACCTTCACAAAAAACGATTCGGTTCTTCCTCGTCACACACACAACCTGTCCACCACGTTTCGTCCAAATCCGTCCACAACTTTTTGAGATACGCTGCTATGTATCGTTTTTGGCCCGATCTCACAAAGGTGAAGAATCACTTTAAAAATTATACGAGTCGGATTCGAATCCAGATCTTCACCAACATCTAATCATTTCGTCCTTGTCATATACGCTAGATCTCTGCCAAATTTCGTCCGAATCCGTCCATAACCTTTCGACATATTTTGTTCACAAACGGGCAAACAGACAAACAGACAGACAGACGGGGGTGAAAACAACCTCCGTCCACCTTTGGTGGCAGAGGTAACCAGGTCATATTTTCATTGATACGACGTCGAAATCAGCTCAGTGTGGTCATACGTACAAGAGCAACTTACAAGACATTTAAACACATTCGGGACGAAATCAATCACATTCGGTCCCATCCAGTGCCGATCACATTTGCAAATTGGTCACCATTCTTACTGCACTCGGACAACTTACGGTCTGCCATCTTCAACAGCCTGCTTGACGCCTTCCCCGCATCACATTTACAACGACGTTCAAAAACAATACACAGTCACGCCTAACAAAGGTAAATGTGACATCAAACACAACCCCCTCCTCTTCCTTTCCTACAAGTTGACGTAGTCTGCCCTCGGCGTGTGCATGTGTGCAGTTAGCCCTGGCACCAACAAACAAAGGTTAACAGTAAATGATAAATGAAAAAATATTGCCTTGAGTAAACATACAAGCAGGAAAAACAAACAAAAACTGCCACTGAATTCAAATCATTGAAGGAACATGGAAATAAAGCCCAAAACATGCACATTGCAACAACACATGACTACACAAAGCAAAACGATACGGATCAACGATGAGATTTTGATAAATATTGTGCGGGAGGCGTAAAGTTGAAGCACAAGGGAAATTGCGGCCTTCCCAGCAAATTTCTCAGCTCGCCCACCTGCTTGAATTGCGCCTGGAGACCATCAACCCGAAGGCCGTCGGGTTCACTGAAAAATCCCCCGTACCACACGGTGCTCATCGCAGACAAACGAATTTCACAGTAATTAGCAGGAAACCTGCCCGCCATGAGGACAAATATTTGAGGAAATGGCAGCAAGCGTGACCGCCACCAAAATGCTGCACGATTTGGGAGCGAGGGATGCGGTTCCGCAGAGTCGACGACTCTCGAACGAAAATGTGCTTAGAACCAGATTCCAATGCAGTTATCCCAACAAATCGATATACAACTCGGTTTTCCATAATGATCTATACTTCTTGTTAACGAACGTATGTTGGACTGGTTAGATTTGGAATTCGACCCGCTCGTTGCACAATCACCAGGATAACTCAGAGGTAATTCAGAGGTACCTTGTCATTGCTGCACCCACTGTGCTTTTGGGATTTGTTCAGGGTGCCATAGTCTACTCATCTCCTCTTCGTGAAGGACACCGTGGGATACTTAACGTCCACCACATGAAATGTTGGAAACACCAGGATGGCACACACGGCACGCACGCATTAATGCATGTGAAACACCAGGATGGCACACACGGCACACACGCATTAATGTATGTGAAACACCAGGATGGCACACACGCATTAACGCATGTGAAACACCAGGATGGCACACACGGCACACACGCATTAATGTATGTGAAACACCAGGATGGCACACACGGCACACACGCATTAACGCATGTGAAACACCAGTATGGCACACACGGCACGCACGCATTAACGCATGTGAAACACCAGGATGGCACACACGGCACGCACGCATTAACGCATGTGAAACACCAGGATGACAGTTCACAGCCAGGTCGGGATTTGACCCGAAGGCGAGTGACCACAACCTCAGAGGCGAGTGGTCTTTCTCGTAAGCGTTCATTATGCAAAGTGTGGCGTGGTTTTGTGGTACACCACATCGTTAACAAAGAAATAGCCACTCGAGTGCACGATACACAACAATGCACGAAGCAGGTGCCTGATGTTTGGACAGAGGTTTGTTGATATTGTTGCTGAAGTACAGAGTGTGCAAAGATGGATTCTTCCTTTCCCTCGACCTCAATCCCCCAAACGCACCCTTTTCAAATACGCATAGCCTCTTGCCAAATATTGCAAATTGTGCAAATTTGGTTGAAAAGAGAAGAGAAAAGAGAGGATGTTGGAGCTCTGCCAAATACCGAGTGAGAGGGACAAAAGTCTCCAATATAACTATTCTCCCAGCTGCTGACTTTGGTTTGGGCAACATGGCTTCGTTCTTTCCTTTTATCCTCAATCACTCGAGCTGTCCTTTCTATAAGTGGTAAATCCACTACATTCTTTCTGCATTTATCTCTCTGTCTCACTCTGCCTGATTGAATAACCTTTGGACACAACCAAGGGCATGGACATGTCGTTCAGAGGGGTTCTGGGATCGAGTGGTCTAAACCTCGATGATCAACGTCGCTCGGCCGATGATCGTGATCGCCATTGATCAAGCACTTGATAAGCTGAAGGAATCGTTCAGATCTCTCGCAAATTTATGGTTCCTTTTCCTGACGCATCTCCCATGAAGTCATATTTTCCATTAGTGGTATATCCATGACATTCCTCTTTTATCTATCCCATCTCTATACCACCGAGGTCCATTTCCCCCCTACTACTCAACTTTAGTCTATCTTTGGTGGTAAAGCCGTGTAGTTTTAGGACCCGTAAAGGACCCCAGGGATCATGATGACATTCGTCTTCAAGGGCTGGTTCAAAGGGCTTTTTCTTAAACTCCGAATCACCAGTTTATCTGCTGAAGAAGCCTTCATGCAGAAACGGTGGAGTTGCAGACCACATGTCATACAATTTACCACATGACCATTTACCATGCACTCAAAGCCAGTCACTGACTGGGCATCCTTCGTCTTGCAAAGTACTTCCTTGACACACCTAATCTCCTATCCACCTATAAGGGTTTCATCCGCAGTTTGATGGAGTACTAATTTCCTCTCTGGGCTGGCTCCCCTGCCTCACAACTGAAGATCATTGGAATCTCCTGCGATGAAGCCGAGTCTATGGGCCTATCACTTTCACATCACAGATAGCTCGGTGGACTCTATCTTCTGCTGCCTCCTTTCCGGTCTTGCATCCTATGCTCTTTCCACGCTTTGTCCTCTCCAGGTTCATGCAGGGTGCACACGGTCCACAATGAACCCCCTTCTGGTGACATTCCCAAAATCCAGGATCACTGCTCACCTCCACTCATTTGTTCCTCTTTTTCCCCACCTCCCCATGCTCAACTGTAACTTGTTCTGTAACTTATCATAATAAAGCCACATACCAAGTTTCCCCTTTTTTTTTTTTTTTTCCATCGTTCTGTTTGGATATTGTTGGAATATGTTTAAACCGCAGCTGTGATGCTGACGCCCCCCCCCCACCCCCCCAGAATTTACATGTTTTAAATGTTTCCCAGTGTGTACCCTGGTCAGAATAGGTACACCGTATCCCTGCGTGTCGTAAGAGACGACTAAGAGGGTTGGCGTCAGGAAGGGCATCCGGCCATAAAAAACATTGCCTCAAAAAAGAGAACCATGACAATCACAAGTACATATGGGCAGGGTGCAGCCCGAAGTGGAGATCGGTTTCTGAGGTTTGGGACATGTAATGTGGGGACAATGACAGGGAGATCAGGAGAAGTGGTGGAAGTATTGGTCAGAAGAAGAGTGGACATATGTTGTGTGCAAGAGACGAGATGGAAGGGAAGTGGTGTGAGAATGGTGAAGGGTAGGCAGGGACAGAAATACAAGTTTGTGTGGCAAGGGTGCCCGGAGGGCGTGAATGGTGTTGGTGTCCTGTTTTCTGAGGAGTTTGTAGACAGTGTGGTGAGTGTGACTAGAGTGAGTGATAGGTTGATGATGGTGAAAATGATGATTGGAAAGCTCTTGGTGAACGTCATCTCGGGATATGCTCCGCAGGTTGGTCGAAGCGATGAAGAGAAGGACAAGTTCTGGTGTGCGATAGAGAAGCTGATGGAAAACGTGAAAGATGAGGAAGTTGTTGTGGTGGGAGGAGACCTGAATGGACATGTGGGAAGGAGTATGGATGGTTTTGAGGGAGTTCATGGGGGTTACGGATATGGTGTGAGAAATGGAGAAGGTGTAAGGATTTTGGAGTTTGCTGATGGAGCTGATTTGTTGATTTGTAATACTCAGTTCCAGAAAGAGGACAATAAGCTTGTTACATACACGTCAGGTGGGTCGACGACAACCGTTGACTACCTGATGGTGCGTCGGCGAGATAGGGGGCACCTCCGGGACACAAAGGTGATCCCGGGGGAGGAGGCTGTTTCACAGCACCACTTGGTTGTCTGCGACATAAGGGTGAAAGGTGCGAGGAGAGCTCGGCGGGTGAAGTACCAACCGAGAATGAAGGTGTGGAGGTTGAAAGAGGTGACAGTAAGGGAGGCATTAAAAGAGAGGCTGAGTAGGGTAGAGGATGATGTGGTTGAGCTTGAAAGTGGTTGGATGTCAATGAAAGCTAGTCTGTTGGGAGCCGTTGGTGAGGTATGTGGATGGAGAAAAGGACCACCGAGGCACTCGGAAACATGGTGGTGGGATGTTGAGGTTGGAAAGAGGATTGACGAGAAGAGGAAGAAGTTCAAAGAGTGGCAGAAGGCGAAGGGTACGGGAGCAGAAACAGCAGAGCATGAAAGTTATAAGGCAGCCAGGAAGGCTGCAAAGAAAGAGGTAGCAAAGGCGCAGGAGGCATGTAGGAAAATGTTCGGAGAACGCTTGGATTCGGAAGAGGGTCAGAAAGCAGTATTCAGGATTGCAAAGCAGATAGCGAAAGAGAGGTGTGATGTGATGGGGGTGAGTTGCTTGAAGGATGAAGTGGGACAAATCGTTGTCGACCCAGATGGAATTAAAGGAAGATGGAAAAGATATATGGAAATGCTGTTGAATACAGAGAATGAATGGGATGGCAACATAGAGAGTAACCCAGTTTTAGGACCGGCAGAGAAGATAACTGAGAAGGAAGTTGAGGAAGCGATAAAAGCAATGAAGAGTGGAAAAGCGGGAGGGCCGACGGGAGTTGTGGGAGATATGTTGAAGGCAGCAGGAAGTTGGGGTGTGAAGAGAATGACCGAGATCTGTAATCTGGTGGTGAAAGAAGGCCGCATTCCAGTGGATTGGGAACCGAGTACCCTCGTCCCTCTATACAAGGGGAAAGGTGACCCTCTGGAGTGTGGCTCGTACCGAGCGATAAAGTTATTGGAGCATGGAATGAAGGTATTGGAAAGGGTGTTGGAGAGGAGGATAAGGAAGAAAGTGAAGATCGACGAAATGCAGTTTGGATTTATGCCAGGAAGAGGAACGACAGATGCGCTTTTCATTGTGAGGCAGTTGCAGGAGAAGTACATGGATAAGAGGAAGAAGTTGTTTTTTGGGTTTGTTGATCTGGAGAAAGCATTCGATAGGGTTCCACGCAAAGTATTGACATGGGCATTGAGGAAGTTAGGAGTGGAGGAATGGTTGATCAGAGTAGTGATGGCAATGTACAAAAGAGCACGCACAGCTGTAAGGACGAAGGACGGGAACAGTGGTGAGTTTGAGGTGAAGGTGGGAGTGCATCAGGGGTCGGTACTAAGTCCACTACTATTTGTAGCTGTGATGGAGGTGCTGGCTCAGACCGTAAAGGAGGGTTTACCGTGGGAGTTGTTGTATGCAGATGATCTGGTGTTGATTGCGGAAAGTATGGATGGACTGAAGGAAAAGATGAACAAGTGGAAGGAATGTATGGAGACAAAAGGTCTGAAAGTGAATATCGGAAAGACAAAGGTGATGGCAAGTGGTAAAGCATGTGGTGAGGTGGAAAGAACTGGGAAGTGGCCGTGTGCTGTGTGCAAGAAGGGTGTCGGAGTGAACTCCATTCAATGTACAATGTGTGCTGAGTGGGTTCATCAAAAATGTAGTGGTCTGAGAGGGTCATTAACCAGTGTGGCAGCTACATTCAAATGTAAGGTGTGCACAGAGGGAGCTGCAGATGGAGGAAATGTTGAGTTGGATCTTGGAGACGGCGTGAAGCTGGAAGGTGTGAAAACATTTTGCTACCTCGGAGACATGCTGAATGGAGAAGGTGGATCAGACTCGGCAACGGTTGCTCGAGTGAGATGTGCATGGAAGAAGTTTCGGGAACTGAGTGGCGTGCTGATGAGGAGGAGAGTGTCGCTGAAGCTGAAGGGAAAGGTGTATGCTGCATGTGTGAGAAGTGTTATGATTTATGGGAGCGAGACATGGGTAATGAACGTAGAGCAGCAACGAAGGCTGGAAAGGGTGGAAATGCGAATGGTTCGATGGATGTGCGGAGTATCGTTGAGAGAGAGGAAGACAAGTGATGAATTGCGAAAGATGATGGGAATATTGCCTGTGATTGATGCTGTGAAGAGGAACAGGTTGAGATGGTTTGGTCATGTATTGAGGAAGGATGAAAGTGACTGGTTGAGAAGAGTGATGGAAGTTAATGTAGAAGGAAGTAGAGGACGGGGAAGACCGAGAAAGACTTGGCTAAAGATGGTGGAAGAAGAAATGCGGGCAAGGGGGTTAACCACAAGGAGAGATGCAGAAAATAGGGCAAAATGGAGAAGATTGTCATGGGGACCGCAAGGCTAACCCCCGCTCTAGCAGGGAACATGGCCTTAAAATGCATGTTGTTGTGTTGTTGTTTCCCCACCTGTGGAATCAACTTCCACATGCTCTTCAATCTCATTCTTCCCTCCAGGGCTTCAAGAGAGCTGTTCACCACTATCTCAGATCACGCCCCCCACACCTCCCATCCAAAACCCTGACCTTTTCTATCCCCGTTAACCCTAGTCCCAAGCGCACCCCCTTCCAAATTTCCAGTTTTTCCTTTCTCAGAGTTTGTTTCTGTATAATCCATCTTGTCCACCCCCTGCATCCTTACCTACCCTCATTCTCCCTTACATTCCTTACCTGTCCAAGTCTCCTTCTATTGGTGAGTTTCCCACTCCCTTTCTGCTGTTCCTTTTGTTATGTCACATCCTGATCCGTTTTATGTTCTTGCTCCGCCAAGAGCCTCGACTTTGTATAAAAATTCTTTCCGTGTCCATCTCTCTGTCTCTTAGCAGAAGCTTCATTGTAACTTTTACCACTATGGCTGTGCTTGCCAGCTTCTGGAGCTGGAACAAGACAATGTTTGCATTTGCCTTGTGTCAACAGTTTTGAGTTGCCAACAGTCCAAGTCAGGCTGCTGATATAATTTTCTTGTAAAAATCACTCACCGAGCATTGCCCTCATGGATGGTGGTGGCGGTTATGGTTTGTGATAAGGACGTTACGAAACAGTGACCAAGTTAATTTTGTCCAGAACCCCAATGATGAACCAGTAAGCAAATGATGACCCCAAAGTATCACTGCATGTTTAAGCTTCACTCTTTATCAAATTTGCCTTATCCCTTTTCTTTTTGTTTTACACTCATTCGTCCATTCTCTTGTCTACCCACGAAGTAAACAACTAATGCATTAAGACAGGCTGACATTTACACGAGACGGAGGCATGCCTTGGTGCAAACGTGCACGTGCAATGCCCTCAGCTCCTAAAGCTACTTAACTTAATGGGCCGAAAACCTGATGATGGAGGGGAGTTCAGCAGATTATGCAGTCAATTAGTCCGAACTTGTCTGTCTGTAACCACTGGTGTTTTAGAAGATGGTAACATCACCATTGTTGAATTTGTGGGGGGGGGGGGGGGGGGGGGGGGAATGAAGGGCATAACTGAAAAATTGACAAAAAGCCCTGAAACTGTAACTTGTTCTGTAACTTATCATAATAAAGCCACATACCAAGTTTAATTTGAATATGTTAAAGGGTACAGGGAAAAAGTCTGAAAAACCACACGTGGGACGGATGGACAGAGAGAAAATCTATCGGCGCTGCGGTGAAACGGGTAGGGGACTAATAACAAGAAAAACTAGAACGGCACTCAGTAGAGAGCATACCTCCGCCAGGTGAACAGTTTACGTTTTGTATCCCAGAGTATTCTAGTAAATCACAATACAGAATCACGTTTAATCGAAATCATCCGTCCACAACTTTTTGAGATATCCTGCTATGTATCGTTTTTGGCCCCATCTCCCAATAGTGAAGAATCACTTAATAAAATTAAATACTCATATCCGAATCCATATTCAGATCTTCACCAAAATCGAATCAATTCGTCCTTGTCAGACACACATCCTCTCCACCAAGTTTCGTCCGAATCCGTCCACAACTTTTTGAGATATCCTGCTATGTATCGTTTTTGGCCCCATCTCCCAATAGTGAAGAATCACTTAAAAAATTAAATACTCATATCCGAATCCATATTCAGATCTTAACCAAAATCTAATCATTTCGTCCTCGTCACATACGCTACATCTCTGCCAAATTTCGTCCAAATCCGTCCACAACTTTTTGAGATATCGTGTTCACAAACGGACAAACAGACAGACAGGGGTGAAAACATAACCTCAATCCACCTTTGGTGTCGGAGGTTACAATGATGATAATTCGAAAAGTGAAAGTTTGACTGTGTGACACACACACACACACACACACACACACACACACACACACACACACACACACACACACACACACACACACACACACACACACACTCTTCAGCACTAAACCATCAAGTGGGATTCTTGCATGACCGAGTCACAATTCTTTTCGCCATGATGATTCGGGCAGCACGTACAAAGCAACCGTTTGCGAGTGCATTTGCCATTTCGTTTTCAACGACCTTGTGCAGCGCCGTCTCTCCCGTAGGTAGCAGCCCATGGTTTTCCTGGAATCAAATCTTTCTTTCCATCACTGTTCACATGTTTCAATCTCACAAACACTTCTCCTCCCAACTCTCATATCCGCTTCAAACAGTGTCTTGCCATTGCTACAACCGCCTTTCGAAATCCCTTCCCTCTTACTTCCCTTGATTCTGGGGTTATCGAGCACAAAATCTGAGCACTGACTGGCAGACCAAGACAAAATTAAATGAAGACACCAATATTCAAGTCCAAAAACCAATGGAACAGCAAGGACTAAACTCTTTCTAGAACCTTCTATGCATGCCCTGACTGTCGAGCGTTTGGTTGGCATGAAGTTTGGGAAATGGTGCCAGCTTTCGTTGGGATGCTAAGTGGGTGAGCACGACATGCAAACTGCTCTAGCAACATGCTGGGTTAACAGACATGTTGCCAGTTCCACGAACCTGCTGCACATTGCCTGGGAAGGCGGCGAGAGGAGACGGTTGGGAGTGGTTCACAATATTGCCAGCTGTCTCGCTATCTGGCATTAGCGGAAACTAAACGTGTTATCTCGAAGTGCATGCATTGCTGTGACTCCTGCGGTTTGTTTCTCTCTTCTCCCTCTCTTTCCACAGTCGACGGCAAATGAGGCTCGTTCGCCTGTGCTCAGGACTTGAACAAATGCAGAGACAATGATTGGAAAAAACCTCTAAATTGCTTTCTTCCATTCCAGTCCAGTTCGGTTGTTGCCAGTCACATCGGTGGGAATGGAGCAGCTGGAGTGCCAAGGTGAACGAAACCCCTAAGTCATTGCGGATGACCGGATAAGAATGTCTGTTATAACGCACATACAGCCAAGCATGAAGGGTATGGGACCATTTGCTATTTAAACTACCATATCTCACAAGCACAGACACATTGTATAAACAGAAAATCTTCGTGCTTCGACTTGTTTGATGTCACAACCATCTTGCGCGATCAAGCGGGTTCTACGCTTTCCCACACTAACTCGGCGCATCGTGTTACTGTTACCAGGTAGGAAACGTCACGTTTCGACCTTATCCAGGGCATTCTGCATTTCCGTTCACAAGCTAACTTGTGTGGCCAACACAAAACAAACGGAATAGCGAGATAACCTCAAAAGATAACCTGTCACCTGTGTCCTGGGGCAAGAACACCAGACAAGGTCTAATATATAATACAATATAATAACAAGTAAAAGAGCAATCAGAGATTGCAAACCCTCGCCAGGATGTATTTTCAGTGGTTTTTAAGGCTTTTGTGTTAAATCAAATATGGCGGCCGAACCACGTGACCGATGACGTCATCTTTTTTTTTTCTAAACTAATTTATTCCTAGGTTATGCTCAAGAAATTTCATCTTGATCGGATGAAGTTTTGTACTTGTCGAATTATGACGTCATAATGGAGGCACCTCTGACATCATCATTAATATATTTTATTCCCAATGGAGGGTTCTTTACAATGAGCCATGTTTCAATTTTTTCTGTTCAGTACTTTCAGAGATATAGAGGTACAAATTTTTTCGGTTTTTCAAAGATGGCGGCCGAACCACGTGACCCATGACGTCATCTTTTTTTTTTTCTCCACCACTTTATGCCGACATGACGCTCAAGAAATTTCATCTTGATCGGATGAAGTTTTGTACTTGTCGAATTATGACGTCATAATGGAGGCACCTCTGACATCATCATTAACATATTTTATTCCCAATGGAGGGTTCTTTACAATGAGCCATGTCTCAATTTTTTCTATTCAGCGCTTTCGGAGATATAGAGGTGCAAAGTTTTTCGGTTTTTCCAAGATGGTGGCCGAACCACGTGACCTATGACGTCATAATTATCATTAAAAAATTATACAGGTGGAGTTGCACCTATGGTGAAAATTTCCTGTCGATCGGACCAACGGTTGCAGAGAAAATCCTATTTATTCTGTGCGGACAAACAGACACAAACGGACTCAAATGCAATACCCTCTCCTCTGGCGAGGGTAACAAGGAGCTGAGAGAGAGAACGATACCAAAAATGCAATAAAACAATTATTGTCCCTTGACCAATGGGTAACGACGTGAATAGGTCATGAAGGTCTGACTCTGCCCGACACAAAACACGACATTTCATTGCACATGCCATTTGGATGCCCTGCCGTTGTGATTGTCTGGTTTGCAATGGACTTGGTGATTCAAACTTAGTTTCGAAGAAGAAAAACAGACGAGAATGGTTGGACAGGTTTCAAGTGGGAGGCAGGCATACAGGTACACGTACGCAGAAGTGCAGGTAAATAAAGAAGAGTGGGGTTAAGGCAAAGGTGGGGGGAAGAGGATGGGAGGAAGGGTGGGGTGGGGTGGGGTGGGGTGGGGTGGGGGGGGGAGGGGGGGGGAGGACAGCAAAAACGGGATAAGTAGATAAGTGGAAGCAGTGAAAGAGTGCTTTAGTGAGTTGAACACCACGAGGGTGAGTTCAAAGACCATGAGGATGAGGTCAAATACGGTATGGGTGAGTTCAAAGCAAAGACCGCGAGGGTGAGTTCATAGACCGCGAGGGTGAGTTCAAAGACCGTGAGGATGTGGTCAAAGACCGTGAGGGTACATGAGGTCAAAGAGCCCACAGATGAGTTCTAAGGACGAAAGAATGGAAAGGGCGAGTAGGATGCGGGTCAGCACAGAGTGCGAATCAGGATGCAGAGTGCGTGTCAGGGTGCAGAGTGCGTGTCAGGGGGCAGAGTGCGTGTCAGGGGGCAGAGTGCGTGTCAGGGGGCAGAGTGCGTGTCAGGGTGCAGAGTACGTGTCAGGGCGCAGAGTGCGTGCCAGGGCGCAGGGCCCGAGTCTGGGCGCATGGCGCGAGTCTGGGCGCAGGGCGCGAGTCTGGGCGCAGGGCGCGAGTCTGGGTGCAGGGCGCGGGTCTGGGCGCAGGGCGCGGGTCTGGGCGCAGGGCGCGGGTCTGGGCGCAGGGCGCGGGTCTGGGCGCAGGGCGCAGGTCTGGGCGTAGGGCGCGAGTCAGGGCATAGGGCGCGAGTCAGGGCGTAGGGCGCGAGTCAGGGCGTAGGGCGTGAGTCAGGTCGCGGAGAGCAAGTGAGGGCGCAGAGAGCAAGTTAGGGCGCAGAGAGCGAGTAGGGCATAGAGAGCAGGGCGAGTTAGAGAGTAGAGAGCAGGGCGAGTTAGGGAGTAGAGAGCGAGTTAGGGCGTGGAGAGCGAGTTAGGGCGTGGAGAGCGAGTTAGGGCGTAGAGAGCGAGTTAGGGGGAAGAGTACGAGTCAGGGCATAGGGCGTGAGTCAGGTCGCAAAGAGCAAGTTAGGGCGCAGAGAGCAAGTTAGGGCGCAGAGTGAGTAGGGCATAGAGAGCAGAGCGAGTTAGGGAGTAGAGAGCGAGTTAGGGCGTAGAGAGCGAGTCAGGGTGCAGAGTAAGAGTCAGGGCGCAGAGAGCGAGTCAGGGCGTAGAGAGCGAGTCAGGGCATAGAGAGCGAGTCAGGGCGTAGAGAGCGAGTCAGGGCGTAGAGAGCGAGTCAGGGCGCAGAGTGCGAGTCAGGGCGCAGAGTGCCGAGTCAGGGCGCAGAGTGCGAGTCAGGGCGCAGAGTGCGAGTCAGGGCGCAGAGTACGGGTCAGGGCGCAGAGTACGGGTCAGGGCGCAGAGTACGGGTCAGGGCGCAGAGTACGGGTCAGGGCGCAGAGTACGGGTCAGGGCGCAGAGTACGGGTCAGGGCGCAGAGTACGGGTCAGGGCGCAGAGTACGGGTCAGGGCGCAGAGTGCGAGTCAGGGCGCAGAGTGCGAGTCAGGGCGCAGAGTGCGAGTCAGGGCGCAGACTGCGAGTCAGGGCGCAGACTGCGAGTCAGGGCGCAGACTGCGAGTCAGGGCGCAGACTGCGAGTCAGGGCGCAGAGTGCGAGTCAGGGCGCAGAGTGCGAGTCAGGGCGCAGAGTGCGAGTCAGGGCGCAGAGTGCGAGTCAGGGCGCAGAGTGCGAGTCAGGCGCAGAGTGCGAGTCAGGGCGCAGAGTGCGAGTCAGGGCGCAGAGTGCGAGTCAGGGCGCAGAGTGCGAGTCAGGGCGCAGAGTGCGAGTCAGGGCGCAGAGTGCGAGTCAGGGCGCAGAGTGCGAGTCAGGGCGCAGAGTGCGAGTCAGGGCGCAGAGTGCGAGTCAGGGCACAGAGTGCGAGTCAAGGCACAGAGTGCGAGTCAGGGCACAGAGTGCGAGTCAGGGCACAGAGTGTGAGTAAGGGCGCAGAGTGGCGTAGTGTGCGTGTCATGGCGTGGTGTGCGTGTCATGGCGTGGTGTGCGTGTCATGGCGTGGTGTGCGTGTCATGGCGTGGTGTGCGTGTTACGGCGTGGTGTGCGTGTTACGGCGTGGTGTGCGTGTTACGGCGTGGTGTGCGTGTTATGGCGTGGTGTGCATTGGGAGTTAGGGATTGAAAGAGTAAGGTGACTGAGCACAAAGATTGAATGCAAAGAGTGAAAGTGCAGGTAAAAGTGCAAAGAGTGAGTGATTGAGTGAAAAGTGAGTGATTAAAAAGAGTAAGCGAGTGAAAAAGGCTTTCTGAATGGAGTGGGCATAAGATATGTTTATAAAGACAGCACTAAACACTTTTAGTTTTCACATTTGCTGAAGACTAAATCGGTAAATGAAAGGTAGTTTTCAAACTTTCTCCTCCAAGTCACTACTTGCCCAGAGCATTCATTGCTCGCTTGTTTAATGTTTGCCTTCCCTGCCGCACTCTCTCACTTTCGTCCAAGTTAAGACGAACTCACTGCTCACTCCGTGCACAACTCATTTTAACTTAACATAGAGAAGGACAAATGTCTTTTTACCAAGTGTCGCTCACTTTTCCCAGTTCCGTCAGGACACTCCTTCAGCGGAGTGGTGGTGCTCCTCTGCCTTCCCCACGCACCCTCCGTCCGCTCCCTCTCTCTTCCTTCTGCCTTCTGCTTCTTACTGGTGCCTGTCAACTTACGTCGGGCGGTGTATATTTCTCACGTCGCTTGTTGGTCATTTGGCTCTTCAATTACTCCTGCCATCGCCATCTAAAGGATAATAAAAACACAGTAAATAAGCAGAATTTTGAAGAGTAAGTGGTTAGAAAAAAAGTGGTTAGTACTATAAAGCGTCGCATATTACTCGGACTCGGACACGATTTATGAGACGGATTTATACGGAAACTGGCAGGAATGAATGATGAGAGGATGTTGGTTCGGCTGCCGTACTTGGGTCAAATCCAGATTCCGGCACTTCGAATTGCTGCAGGGTGCAGGTAACGTTATATATTATAATTATATGGCGGACCCCAATCAGGTAATACAACCGGATAACATGCACACAATAACTACACTTTAAAAGTCGATAAATAAACGGAACAATCATTCACGATCATAACCTAAATTCCCTGCCTCACCCTAAAGCTCAAGCAAGGAGGTAGAGAGAACAGGCAGTGCATGGTGAGGGGTAGTGAGGACAGGCAGTGCATGGTGAGGGGTAGTGAGGACAGGCAGTGCATGGTGAGGGGTAGTGAGGACAGGCAGTGCATGGTGAGGGGTAGTGAGGACAGGCAGTGCATGGTGAGGGGTAGTGAGGACAGGCAGTGCATGGTGAGGGGTAGTGAGGACAGGCAGTGCATGGTGAGGGGTAGTGAGGACAGGCAGTGCATGGTGAGGGGTAGTGAGGACAGGCAGTGCATGGTGAGGGGTAGTGAGGACAGGCAGTGCATGGTGAGGTGGTAGTGAGGACAGGCAGTGCATGGTGAGGGGTAGTGAGGACAGGCAGTGCATGGTGATGTGGTAGTGAGGACAGGCAGTGCATGGGGAGTGGGTAGTAAGGGCACACAGTGTATGGTGAGGGGTAGTGAGGACAGGCAGTGTATGGTGAGCGGGTAGGGAGGGCAGAAAGTGCATGGTGAGGTGGTAGTGAGGACAGGCAGTGCATGGGGAGTGGGTAGTAAGGGCACACCGTGTATGGTGAGGGGTAGTGAGGACAGGCAGTGTATGGTGAGCGGATAGGGAGGGCAGAAAGTGCATGGTGAGGTGGTAGTGAGGACAAGCAGTGCATGGGGAGTGGGTAGTAAGGGCACACCGTGTATGGTGAGGGGTAGTGAGGACAGGCAGTGTATGGTGAGCGGGTAGGGAGGGCAGAAAGTGCATGGTGAGGTGGTAGTGAGGACAGGCAGTGCATGGGGAGTGGGTAGTAAGGGCACACCGTGTATGGTGAGGGGTAGTGAGGACAAGCAGTGTATGGTGAGCGGGTAGGGAGGGCAGAAAGTGTATGGTGAGGGGTAGTGAGGACAAGCAGTGTATGGTGAGCGGGTAGGGAGGGCAGAAAGTGCATGGTGAGGGGATTGTGAGTGCAGGCAGTGGTGAGGAGGTAGTGCATGTAGGCAATGTTGAGCAGATAGCGAGGTCAGGCAGTGGTGAGGGAGTTTGGCGAATACAGGGGGAATGACACACAGGTAGGGTAAGGTAGATGACAGAGAGGGAAGTGATCATATTCAAAATAGTCGAGATACATTCATGGATTGGGTAAAAGATGAGCCGATGCAGTTTAATATAAAGGAATATAAGGACCGTGGGTACTGAAGCTCACCTGGATCAGGAGCAACAGCCACTCAACCTCCCCCCCCCCCCCCCCCCCACAGACCCTCTTCGACCTCAATACTTTGGTACATCACAGGTGAAGGTTGTGTTCAAGTTTCATGGGAATCGTGTGTGTAGTTCTATTTTGTGGGGTCAAACCTGGACCCATTTAGACCCCTGATAGACCTACTTAGACCCCGATGTTTTAATGCCGTGAACAAACTTGAGTTGCCACATGCCAAATATCATTTGTGCTAAGTTTGGTCACAATCCCATCAGCAGTTTCGGCGAAGAAGTTTCAAGTAGTTATGGACTGACGTTTACGGATTTGGGGGCTGTTATCGATTTGGAGGTAGTGGGGGGCTGTTATCGATTTGGAGGTAGTGGGGGGCTCAGCTATGAGGAGCGGGTGAAGGAGACGGGGCTTTATCTATCTATAATTCCAGTAATCTCTGTGTGTCTGTGTGTCTGTGTGTCTGTGTGTCTGTGTGTTTGTCTGTGACCGCTGTTTCTCGACAACCACGGGTCCGATATACTTTAAACTTGCCAGGTATATTGCTGGGGACCCGAGGATGTGCCTTTTCAAGGTTTGAAATTAATCGGACAAGTACTTACCGAGCTATGGCGATTTAGCCGTTCGCCGTTCGCTTTGGCGTTGCGAATGGACCAAACCATTGCATGTAAATAGAGGGGGGGGTTCTGTGGTCGTTGCGAATGGACCAAACCATTCATGTAAATAGAGGGGGGGGGGGGTTCTGTGGTCGTTGCGAATGGACCAAACCATTTGATGTAAATAGAGGGGGGGGATTGTCACCGTACTCGCAAGCCGTTCGCTCTGCCTTTGGCTTTGCGAATGGACCAAACCATTCCATGTAAATAGAGGGGGGGGATATAATTTTAGATATATATATAGTACGGGCATGCCCTAGTACATAAAAAAGGAGGTGATTACGAGGGGATATGTTCGAGTAAGATAAATAAGGGAATAAACAAAATAAGTGCAGAAGAATTATTCAGCAGGATAGACAGTGATAGGACCAGGGGCGAAGTAGCTTTAGTGTAAAGAAGACGAGAGTTAAGACGGGAGTAAAGTAGGGTCTTTCACTCAGAGGTGTTACCTCCGCCACCAAAGGTGGATGGAGGTTATGTTTTCACCCTTGTCTGTCGGTTTGTCTGCTTGTTTGTGAACAAAATATCAACAAAGTCGTGGACGGATTCGGACGAAATTTGGCAGAGAGGTAGTGGATGTGACAAGGACGACATGATTAGATTTTGGTGAAGATCCGGATTCGGATCCGGATAGTAGAATTTCTTAAGTGATTCTTCACCATTGGGAGATGGGACCAAAAACGTTGCATAGCAGGATATCTCTAAAAGTTGTGGACGGATTTGGACGAAACTTGGTGGACAGGTTGTGTGTGTGACAAGGACAATTCGATTCGATTTTGGTGAAGATCTGAATATGGATTCGTATATGACAATTATTTAATTTTTAAAGTGATTCTTCATCATAGGGAGATAGGGCCAAAAACGATACATAGCAGGATTTCTCAAAAAGTTGTGGACGGATTTGGACGAAACTTGGTGGACAGGTTGTGTGTGTGACAAGGACAATTCGATTCGATTTTGGTGAAGATCTGAATATGGATTCGGATATGACAATTATTTAATTTTTAAAGTGATTCTTCATTATTGGGAGACAGGGCCAAAACGATACATAGCGGGATATCTCAAAAAGTTATGGATGGATTTGGACGAAACCTGGTGGACAGGATGTGTGTGTGACAAGGACAATTCGATTCGATTTTGGTGAAGATCTGAATATGGATTCGTATATGAGAATTATTTAATTATTTAAGTGATTCTTCACCATTGGGAGATAGGGCCAAAAACGATACATAGCAGGATTTCTCAAAAAGTTATGGATGGATTTGGACGACACTTGTTGGACAGGTTTGATATGTGACAAGGAAGAATCGCATCAATTTTGATGAAGATCCGGATCCGGATCCAGGTCCAGGTAGTAGAATTTTCAAAGTGATTCTTCACCATTGAGTGATATGGCCAACCATGCGGAGGTATGCTCTCTACTGAGTGCCCTTCTAGTTAATGGATGGAATGGTCTCCCTGGAAAGGTAATATCAGCAGAAACCATAGATAGATTTAAACTGGAATAAGATACAGTTGGTACCTCAAAGTATGAGAGATAGAAGGGAACAGAGTTATTGGCAGGACTCAAAAGAAGCTCGAGTATGGATGTGTGATTGTGTAATCTGTGTTGAGTATGATAAATATGAGAGGGTCTCGTCGAAGGATAGTGTGTTTATCGTGTTGTGCATTCTTCACCCTAAAACTGCCTTCGCTCACTCCTCCACCAAAAAAAAGCATAAAACCAAGAATGGCACTCGGTGGAGCACATACCTCCCTTAGACTGAACAGTTTATGTTTTGTATTCCACTAGTAGACTGCACATGCTTCTGGACCTGGACCTGAACCAAAATCGAATCGGCTAGTTCTTGCCAACTAACCAACCCATCCACCATTTTTGAGATATCGTGCTCTATACAGTGTCTTCAGAAAGTATTCATACCCCTTGACATTTTTCACATTTTGTTGAGTTACAGCCTGAATTTAAAATGGATTAAATTGAAATTTTTAATTGTCACTGATCTACACATAATACTGCATAATGTCAAGGTGGAATTAATTTTTTTGGCTTTTTTTTTTTTACAAAAAAAAATAAATTCTAAGCTGAAATGTCTTGAGTCAATAAGTATTCACCCGCTTTGCTATAACACTCCAAAATTGAGCTCGGGTGCATCCAATTTCCTTTGATCATCCTTGAGATGTCTCTACAATCAGATTGGAGTCCACCTGTGGCCAATTAAATTGATTGGACATGACTTAGAAAGAAACACACCTTTCTACATAAGATCCCACATTTGACAGTGCATGTCGGAGCAGAAACTCGACCATGAAACTGTCTGTAGAACTCCAAGATAGAATTAGTAGGGTCAATATACGAAAAAAACTCACCTAACCCCCAAAAAATTGATACAAAAGGTTTTTCAATGGATTCTGGTACCATTGGGCATGCTAAATAACATACTAAAAATCTAGTAACATCTGACTTCCGGAAAGGGGTCATTTTCAAGATGGCGTCCAAGATGGCCGCCGGGAGCTTAAAATGGCCATATCTCAATTATTATTCAACCTAGAAAGGTGGTTTTGGTGTCTAACCCTAGGTTTTAGGGCCCAAGAAATCCAATTGAATCAATAAAATTACCATCAGTTAATTATTTATTGACAAGTCCAAGATGGCATCCCAAGGTGACATCCTGATCCACTAAAATGGCTCTATCGAATAGTAGTCAACCTAGAGAGATTTTTTCAGTGTGTATACCTAGGTTTAAGGCACCCAGGACATCATCAAAATTACTTAAATAAGCACAAAGTAATCAGGTAATCCAGTAAGCCAGGTTTACCAGCCCATTAGGCATTTGTTGTCTCATACAGTTAGTCGCTATTCATCGTCATCCTCCGACTCCTCTGGAAGAAACTTGTTATGTGGATTGTCACATTCTTCAAGTTGGCACGGTCCACAGGCAGTAGTACATGGTAGTCCATATCGTCTACAAGAGCAGCGGAGTGTCTTGCAGGCAGTGGAGCAGTTACAATGAATGACTTTCAAGAGACTGTCTGGAGCATTACAAGTGTACATTTGTTTTGGAAATGTCTAAAAAATATGGATTTTGTTTATGCATACATGTACCAAATAATATACTTATTCCTTTTGAGATGAAAATAAATTGTTTGTCAGATTTTTCATTCCCCCCCCCCACCCCCCCCCTCCCCAATATAAAATAGTCTGTCCCTTGCCATAACCTCTCAAGCTTTGTGCAAACCTTTGTCTGTAATTATCACTGAATACTGTGGACTGGAGTCACAGGTGGCAGTGGTGTAGACACATTACACTCTTATCTCCAATCTGAAACACACACTTGGTTCATTAGCTGGTGAGTCGGAGGATGTGGAAATCTGTGGAAAGACGTGAAGATTGCTGCTCACCGACGTTCCCCATACAACTTGACAGAGCTTGAGCAAATTTGAATGAGAGAAACTCCCCAAATCCAGATGTGCAATGTTGATATCTGATGTTCCTGTACGACAAAAATTAACTAATTCGGGCATAAATAAGGAGCAAAATTAACAATTTTCAACATGATTTACGGATAAAATAAGCCACCGAATCTTTTAAATATGGTCAGAATTAGTTTCCTCGACATAAATAAACCCTAAGATGTAAAAAAAAAATCGAGCAGGACTCAGATTCAGACTTGCACTCAGAATGCCTATTACTTGGACTCGGGACTGTGACTCAGACCAGGTGGATTCGACTCTGGCATTGATGACGAGCCCACCGAAGCCGGCTCTTTTCCAATCTCTGTCATGGTCATCCTCACATCGATCTCTTACCTCAGTTTGTTCATCCATCTCTATACACCCTCTCCACTCTTGCTGTCCTCCTGACCCAGTTGTTTTCATTAATATATATATATATATATATACATATATACATATATATATATGTAAATATATATATATATGTATATGTATATATATATATATGTATATATATATATATATATATATATATATATATATATATATATATATATATATATATATATATATACATACATACATACATACATACATACATACATACAGTCACGTGAAAAAGTAAGTACACCCCATGTAAAGTTTTGTCTTTTTCAACATATTTCAACAAACAGATATTTCATCTTCATTTCAACAATATTGATAGATAAAGGTGATATAATATAACAAATATCATGAAACATTTACATTTTGTAGTCCATTGTATAATTTAAATAAACATAAATGCAAATTTCGCATGTGGAAAAAGTAAGTACACCCTTGGCTCTAATAGGTGGTATTGCCCCCTTTGGCAGAAACAACCTCAAGTAGGCGTTTCTTATAACTGTCTACCAGTCTCTGACATCGACTGGGAGAAATTTTTGCCCACTCCTCCATGCAGAATTCTTTCAGCTGTGCGATGTTTGAGGGGTTTCTTGCATGCACAGCTCGTTTCAAATCCCCCCACAACATCTCGATGGGATTTATATCCCGGCTTTGACTTGGCCATTCCAGAACCCTCCATTTCTTTCTTTTCAGCCAATTCCTTGGTAGATTTACTGGTATGTTTAGGGTCATTGTCATGTTGCAAGGTCCACCTTCGGTTGAGCTTCAACTTTCTGACAGATGGCCTCACATTATCCTCCAGCACCCTCTGGTACAATGAAGAATTCATAGTGGATTCTATGATGGTGAGCTGCCCAGGCCCTGATGCAGCAAAGCTGCCCCAAACCATAATATTTCCACCACCATGCTTTACAGTTGGTATCAGGTTCTTGTGGTCAAATGCTGTCTTTGGTTTTCGCCAAACATGTCTTCTGGTACTGTGGCCAAATAGCTCTACCTTTGACTCATCTGTCCAGAGCACATTGTTCCAGAAGTGCTGGTCTTTGCCAAGGTGTTCATTGGCAAACTTTAGTCTTGCCGTGATGTTCTTTCTGGACAGCAATGGTTTCCTCCTGGCACACCTCCCATGTAGATCAAATTTGTGCAGCCTCTTTCTAATGGTAGACTCGTGCACTTTGACATCAACAGTGGCTAGAGCTATCTGTAGGTCCCGTGATGACATTCTGGGGTTCTTAGAGACTTCTTTCAGCATATTGCGGTCTGCTCTCAGGCTGAACTTGCTGGGGCGGCCTGGCCTGAACAAGTTGGCAGTTTATTTGGAATCTTCTCCACTTGTAGATGATCTTGCGGACAGTCGAATGATTGATTTCAAATTGTTTAGAGATCTTTTTAAATCCCTTCCCAGACTCGTAGGCATCGAGAACCTTCTTTCTGAAGGCCTCAGATAGCTCTTTTGATCTCGGCATGGTGACGCCGCACACTTCAACAACAAAGAGCAAACCAAACTAAATGTCTGAGGTTTAAATAAGACAGGTTCCTCCAAGATCCTCTCCAACGATGTTCTAATTATTTGCACCTGAGCTCATGCACCTGATTCTAATTTTAGGTATTTGAAGTAGTGATAGTGATAAATGTAGGGGTGTACTTACTTTTTCCACATGCGAAATTTGCATTTATGTTTATTTAAATTATACAATGGACTACAAAATGTAAATGTTTCATGATATTTGTTATATTATATTACCTTTATCTATCAATATTGTTGAAATGAAGATCAAATAGCTGTAGGTTGAAATATGTTGAAAAAGTCAAAACTTTACATAGGGTGTACTTACTTTTTCACGTGATTGTGTATATATATATATATATATATATATATATATATATATATATATATATATATATATATATATATATATATATATATATATATATATATATATATATATATATATAAATATATATATATATATATATATATATATATATATATATATATATATATATGACGAGAATAGAACCATGTTCCACACCTTGAGTTCAAGAGATAACAAGATTTAATGATGAACCAATATCACAGCGCTGTGGAGGGTGTAAGAGTCATACCATTCACAGACGAACAGCATGGCCACATACACTCCTGAGTTCCTTACAGAAAGAACTTCCTTATATACTTGCAGAGTGTGATAAAAATCTCCGCTAATTTTGGCAAGTTTCAGCAGTATAATACACAATGGGGGAAACGTTGACCAGTACCCCCACCCTTGTCCTATCTTATTTGGCATGAGCATAGGGCAAGATGCGGGAGGGAGAAAGAGCACCGTGACATTCTCAAAACGTATCTTCCATGTTGGCTTTTGGTCAAGGACAGACAGACGCGTTTTTACTAGGGGGTCTAACGGAGCAAGCGGTTTCACTATCTTTCTACATTTTTTGGCACAGTTGGACAATAAAACATAGTTCAAAACAAGAGGGAACATAGTAAGCTTAATCCTTTTCACAAAGCAACCATTATTAAATGCAAACCACAATTACATAAGGCACAATAAAAGGCATGATCTCGACATTCCCCCATTTGGTCTCTACGAGACTACGTATCACAGAGACCAGGCCACATCGGCTTTATTTGCAAAGCAAAAGAGAATAGTGTTATATGTGGCCACATCGGGCTTTATTGAGTGTTGTATGTGTGTCCTCCAAGGGCATGCCACGCACATAAAGTACCTTGCATGCATGTTTGAAAGGTGTCATGTTGTGCGTGTTTGGAACATGAAGGCTCAGAACATGAAAGTCCATTAACGTTTCGGATCCACAACGAAGGCATCTGGTCCAGATGAGGTTCTGCTCCGCCAGGGGGCCAGCAACCTCCCCTGCGGAACTTGCTCCCCCCACCCTTTGCAGATGCGGTCCTTGCAGATCTTCGAAGTTAATCAACGATCATGCCCATGAGATCTCTCACGTGCTGCTGTTCTGGGGAATACATAATGTTGTCAGTATCTTGTGTCTCATGTTCCTGGTCAGGGTACAGAGCGTTAAAATCCGAATCACTTGAAGCAAAGAGATTCGAAACATTTGAAGCAAAGAGAGGGACTTCCTTTATGTCAAAGTCTCCCATGGACGCCTGGTCGGCTTGCGGGTCTAGGATATCCATGTCGGGTCCCTCGACTGCCAGACCCAGCGTCGCAATCAGATCCATAGTTGGGTCGGAAGGGGGTGTACAGCTGTGAGCTTGTAATACATAAGAGGCGTTAGCCAGTACACGCAAGGGGTTTACCACACAAGTATCACAGTCATCACAAACATCAATACAGGCATCAGCCAGTTCCCACAAGGGATTTTCAACACAAGTATCACAGTCATCACAAAAATCAATACAATCTTCTGAAGCGCTGGTCACATCTGCCTTGTTGTAGGACCCATTCAGGTCGACGGCCTCTGTGGTCAAGATCATGGTCTTCCGACGGCGGTTTCTTCATCGTCCATCCTGAAAAATACTTTCTTACACACACCATGATCAAATTCCTATCCCCCCGTCCCACCAATTGGCATTTAGTTACCTTATCTCTCAGATGGTTGGCTTATTCATAGCCGCATTTCCTGTGTCGTGTCTGGAAATTCAAATGCCATATTTACTTTCACCAATTTCCGAAAATACCTTCCTTTTAATCATCTTCCCTACATCTAATAATACATGATTTACCAACCATTTCCCCCCCAACCATAATCGGTCAATGGAAATAATCGGTATTCTCCCCTTCAAAATTTCACTGTTATCCTATCAATACCTGGACATTTTTTCCCTTCTTTCCTAGATACGCGAATTTCACACCAGTATATACCCACTGGAAAAATTATCTGAAAAATAACGAAATCGTCTCCAAGTTCTCTAGCTAATCTCCATCCGCAATCACCAACTTTACCCTCCTATGCATTTTGCCTTAGGTTTTAGAACCTAGAGTCTACCAAAACAACAACTAGCCTCCCAAAGCCATTTCCCTGCAAGAGCGGAGGTTAGCCTTGCGGTCCACATGACAATCTTCTTCATTTTGCTCTATCACCTCCCTTTGAGCAATAATTCAATTGATGTGATTCCCACGTACCTGGTGGAGTTCTGTTCACCTGGTCTGCAGAGCCGTGATCCAATCTTCACCAGCCCCAATCACCTCCTCGATTGGGGTCATTCTGCATGTAGCAATCTAACACAACGTTTTTAAACTTTACATTCATTGGTCCCCCCAGTGCAAGCCAACCCCTTGTATCACCTTCTTATCACAAAAACAACAGTCCATAACTAACCACTTTCCTTTATTTCCTGTCTTTTCCATTAACTTTTTACAACCTTTTCCTCTACTTCCTCAACAATTCCTGCAGTCACCTGTCATTGACAAATAATCCATCTGAGTCGACTTTCCAATCCAATCATCTTTGCACTTTCCACGACCTTCTTCACACTTCCTCCCAAACCTTTCCTTCAGACACAACCCACATGAGTTATGAATACAATTTCCCCTTTCAGGCGCATGTCTAGCCACTCACAAAGTGTCCACAAGACAATGTCACCATATTTCACACCTCAGCTCTCGAGACCACCCAGGGGTCCCTTGAGAGATGCATCCTAATGTTAATCAGCTCTCGAGAGCTCAATTTTGAACAGGGGTAAAACCAGCAATACTCAATTCTGCCAAGCAAGAGGCCAGAGCAGTATCACTCCCTCTTCCCTCTGCCCACCATAACTGGCAGACAGACAATGGCGAGCCACAAGCCCCAACCCTACAAGGCTCCAGCTCCCATCCAAAGGACACAAACTCCCTCAGATTGGCATAATCTCTTTGCCAGCTTATGTACGAACCAAGATTGCAAACAAATAGTTTTCCAAACAAAACTCAGTTGTCACCCTATTGCACCATATTGGCAGAATTCACTTCAGCTCTCTACCACTCTTGTGTCGAGTGGTGCCCCAAAATGACATTGCACGAACCCTTTCAATACCCGTCTAAACCTACTGCCATTTAACGACGCTTCCCAGATGACGGTTCCCCATACACTATTCTGGCACAAAATTGTTGCATCCCACAGATGCCACGATTATTTGAACAAACTCATTTTCCTAATCCACCTTTTCAATTTTCATTTCAATTTAAAGTTAATCCAATGTCCTCTAATAACTCTCTTAGCATCCCATGCACCTGTTGCAGACACCTGTTTTAGCTTCTGGCCCAATAGCTGCCCAATAAACAAATAATAAAAAGAAAATAACCTGATCTATTTATTGAAATAGACCTAATTCTCATGTTGGTCAATTTTTTCACCCACTGTGACTCTCGCGTCAATCCTGCCATTCCCAACCACATTTCCAGCGAGGATGACGTCACTATTTCACACCTTTCCTCCCTTGAACAGCGGGAGTCCCCCAAGAGATGCATTCCGATGTAAATCACTTCAAAGTGCCTAATTGGCCCTCTCTGGAATCGCACCTGTAACGTTACCGGCACCGCCCTTTCTTGGTTCAAATCTTACCTCTAACAGACACAAATCCACTGCTCAACTCTATCCTGACGGACTGCATCACTGAAATAAATCCTGGCTTCAAATCAACTTTCTCAAACTTAACTATGATAAATCTGAAATAATCGCATCATCTTCCTTCGAACTCAGAGCACACCAACACAGTATACATTAAACATTGGATTCATATTTCCACAGACCTCCACCACTCTGTTAAATTCTAAACATGCCCAATGGGCAATCCCCTCTGCTCAGGGCTGCAAAATGCTGGATTCTAACCTTCCCAAACACAGCTCTTGTCCGCCAGGCTGCAAATTCAAAGCATTTTCAGTCCCCCTTTTTCCCATACACTAGCCAGTGTAAGTCAGCCAAACATAAACAAAGAGGTTCCAGCGAGCTGTGACCTCCATAACTCTAAACAACTCCACTGGCACTTTTTAAAACAAACTTTCCCAGTCACTTACTAAAATAAAGTGCAGCTCTTGTCCGTAGATATACGTTAACCAAGATTACATGAGACTTGACAACAATAGTACTGCCCCGTGGAGCAAGGCATCAGAGACAACTCCCCTCCACCTTGACTTACCCCAGGTAGAATTTGGCTACCTACAGAGAAAGTACCTGCACAACACATTTACAAACCAATTCGTCCCCTCGTATTAGGGGACATCACAAATGTTCCACCACAATTCACAGCAGGTGACCACCCACCTGCCTTCTGTCGAAGTCCAGTTCAATTTTCTGAGTTTCCATTCACAGACAGACAGACAGACGAACCCCCAACGTACTAACAGGATGGTCTCACAGAGGCCATTCCATTCAAATCTGTAGGCTGCCACGATTCCTCCCGCCAGGACACACCATCATAGTCACCATAGTCACACGACATGTCAGCAGACACAGTGAATGACATTCGACACCATAACAGACACCGCAGACACTGCTTCTCCTTGATCCATATCTGCAGACGCAGTCAGACACACCCAGTCGGACAGACAGACTGGCTCCTCATTACAACTGCAAACATCCGAAATGACAACAGCTAACACCAAATATTTATTGTCCCCCTTTCAGGGAAGTCAAATCAACCACCATTAAAGCACAAAACAGAAAACGACCATATACTCAGAGTATATACCATATACTCAGAGTGAGACCCGAAAATCAAGCAGACAGACCGACAATCGAACCTGTCTTTCGACACTGCCGAACGACAAGTCTGCAGACACTGAGGGAGTGACTTTCGACCCCCAGTAAACACCGCGGACACCGCTTTGGTCCGCACCTGCAACTCCATCACGCGCCTCCAACTTCTTTTTCGGCGCATCGATCAACACAAATGTACCGACGCATCTTATATTCTACACATTGCTATCCAACCTTTCGCCACAGTCCCATCACAAACAATGTATCTCTCGCGGCATGCATGGCAGGAATCACACTCGCATTGCACCAACATGGAATTCGAGCACATTCCATAACTGCGAAAATATTGTGCTGGACAAGACATTATTATCATCGACTTGCGCTTTCACACGCATGGCAAAGTCCACGGATGTACAAAGTCGAAGTGCCCTCTCCCTTAATTGATCCACACTGCACCTCGGCACACATCCTCAGATAATTAAATACATGTTTTAATCCAAGCGTGCATCCTCGCACCCGCTCCACCATCACCACACACATACCCCGCATCACATAGGAGTATCAATGAGCCGGACAGCAAATGCCATATGTCTTCGTTCCAAATCGAGGGCAAATTTTCACAATGGCAAACAATTAATATATTGTCCACATTCATCTTGGTCACCCCAACCCATCCTGGCTCTCCCCAAGAGCTCCGTGTCCGGACAGACAGACAGATAAACAGACCGGGTGAAACCATAACCATCCATCCTTCCGATTGGACTCAGCACACATGCCGCCCGCTCACCAGTCATGTACGCTCAGCACCCATAAATGGCACACGCCAGCATCGCATGTCATTCTTGCCTTCATTCAACGCATTCTGCCATCCCAAGTCGGCCAAATACAAGCCCCGGCCATGCCGTTGAATAAACACCCAGTCGGTTGACAGCCTATCATTTTTGACTTTTACTCCCATTCTCCCTTGCTACATCTGGAGAGCCGTTAATGTGGGGATGTAATTGAACACTTGTTTTAAAGCCCTGTCTACACATGCTCTCCATAACATACTCATTATTCCCTGCCAATTTTCCCCAACAGACTGAGTCCCACATGGCATCTCAAAATCTAAACTGATACCTTTTATTTCTTCCTAAATGTACTCAATTAATTTTTCACCTTCACAACATATAAATGAACATATGTCACCCACAGGGTGAACCGTATCTTGCCAAAATGTGAAAATTCCGTTTTTTCGTCATGACGTCATCAAATGACGTCATAGCGTCAAACTGTTTACAGATCTGGGAAGCACTCATCAAGGGCATTCATATGAGGTATTACTCGATATGGTACCTACGATTTCAAAATTTGACCTTGGGGTCAATAATTTTCGACCTCCAGCGCGACCTTGACCTTTGACCTTGACCTTCAAAATTTTGTGTGCTGAAGGGTATCTCTATAGGACTCTGATATGCGAAGTTACAGGAGTTTCCAATAATAACTGTGGTCTACAGAGTGATCTAAACGTGAAAAAAAAAAGATTAACCACAAACAAAAAAACAAACAAACAAACATACAAGCTGACTAATACATCTTGCAAAAACTTCGTTTTGGCAAGATAACAAACATACAAGCTGACTAATACATCTTGCAAAAACTTCGTTTTGGCAAGATAATAATATCATTCTAAAGTACTCATCCGGATTGCCCAACGCCTGCAGGCAATTTGGGGAACCCCTTGTCAATCAATGACACACATCAATGACACACACACAATAAACACAAATACACGCTGCTATGACAGATCATTCATTCCCTTATACACACATACCATGTGACTGACCCTTCATTCTCCATACAATACAGTATAAATTCATGCACACTCATGCACACTCCAATCCTACCTACCTGTGAACTTACCTGGCCCCTTGCTGTGATGTCTCAGCACTTCTCCTGCCTTTCTCCTATCTGGTACCTGCGCTTTTCTGATTCCAGTTTAATTTATCCTTCTCCAAAAATCACATAAACATTTCCTATTTCCACATATAAGAAATAACCAATATCTCCCTTGAGATACAAAACAAAAACACTTCCAACACATCACTTCAAGCCACCTCATCACTCGCATTGTTCACACACACGAATGCGTCCCCTGCTTGTGCACAGCATGGTCCGCATTCCTGTCTCGATTCTGTCCCACCTCGCTGTTCCCCGCGAGGCAGCTACTCCGTTGCCCCGGCAACCTGCCTGCATGTCTCGGCTCGCGTGTTCACAGCTGGATTCCACACACCTCGTACATTATAATCCTCTCTGTTTTATTTCTCCAGATCTAACCTCATCTTTTGTCCAGAAAGAGCTAATACTTGACCTGCCTATAGCATATTGTCAGAACTCCTTCCTTTGGGTAAAAACTGCACCGGATGTGCATGCCTTAAATCCTGAGACAGGACAAAGAAGGCCTTGAGGGGGGGGGGGGGGGGGGGTTTATCAGATACACACATCCAGTGCGTAGCTTAACTTAAAATACTCATCGTCCTACCTTCCTTGGGCTAGTCCCTCCAGCGGGTCGAAGATCGGGCCGCCCCCCGATCTGTAATACCCTTCTCTTAACACAGTACTCACGCCGGAGTATTCTTAACACCAATATCTATTACCCATTCTTATCCTTATTCTTCCATATCCTTATAAAGGTGCAACCTCCCAATGTGGCTGGTTGCATCATTTTCTTACCTGGCTCATTTTAATCCTTTATTCGCCTGACTCGGCCACCCGAATGCGTCGAATACACGCACTCCGTCTCCAGAACTCAAATCATTCTAGTTTACTTCAGATTGAGTATTACTCCGACATACCTTAATCTCCCTTAAGATATTTAATTAACGTGCACGGAACATTTTCCCGTCCATGCGCCCAGGCGGTCGCTCCCAGCGCACGGCAGCATGACCCCCATTTGCAAGAAACAGCTCGTGATGCGTACAAGGCGCAAGGAAGCGCCCCGAGGCCATCCACCGAAAAATCCTGCCTTTTAGTTTACCGCGCCGATATTTCCCTAATCCGGTCCTCCCGCGGCGCTAACTCGTGGTCAATGCTTGTATAGCGCTTCTAACTTGTCTAACTTATCACCCATGCCAGGGCTTTCCTAAAGGGGTTCTCCCTTCTAAACTTAGCTTAACACTTATCCTGGCCATCCTCCTTGGGTCCCCTCCGTTAGTCCGCAGCCAATACTTTCTCTGGTTACTATCAACCCCCTCAACTCCATCTTGTCTCTAGACTGCCCTGCCTGGGAAGTTCTTGGCTTTACCAAGAAGTCCCCCCTTTTTGCTAACTGACCCCCATTTCTTGGTTCATCAATAGACAACTTGTTACCCGAGCCAAATAGGCCTGTACTTACACACCAGATTCCAATTTGTTCGTGATCCAAGCACGGAACGACGAAATGGAAGACAGACAGCCTGAGTGAGTGAACGGAGCTCAATTTGGAAAGACCCCTCAGTATGAAAACTCACGTTAATCGAATCAGTGCTGGCCAGCCTCTCCGCTGAGTCCCCACAGGGTCTGCCTCCCAAATATCGCTCAGAGTCGGATCCCACTTCTGACACCAAAATGACGAGAATAGAACCATGTTCCACACCTTGAGTTCAAGAGATAACAAGATTTAATGATGAACCAATATCACAGCGCTGTGGAGGGTGTAAGAGTCATACCATTCACAGACGAACAGCATGGCCACATACACTCCTGAGTTCCTTACAGAAAGAACTTCCTTATATACTTGCAGAGTGTGATAAAAATCTCCGCTAATTTTGGCAAGTTTCAGCAGTATAATACACAATGGGGGAAACGTTGACCAGTACCCCCACCCTTGTCCTATCTTATTTGGCATGAGCAAAGGGCAAGATGCGGGAGGGAGAAAGAGCACCGTGACATTCTCAAAACTTATCTTCCATGTTGGCTTTTGGTCAAGGACAGACAGACGCGTTTTTACTAGGGGGTCTAACGGAGCAAGCGGTTTCACTATCTTTCTACATTTTTTGGCACAGTTGGACAATAAAACATAGTTCAAAACAAGAGGGAACATAGTAAGCTTAATCCTTTTCACAAAGCAACCATTATTAAATGCAAACCACAATTACATAAGGCACAATAAAAGGCATGATCTCGACATATATATACATATATATACATATATATATATATATATATATACATACAGACTTGGCATTTAATATGGAATATTTTTTTTGTGGGGTTGAACTTACTTTTCAAGATGTCTTAGAACCAAAAGTTCATTGGAATTATGTTGAAATTATTCTAGATTTTGTTAATGTGACCTTTAAAAGAAACAAAAACCACATTTGACATTTCGAAACAAATAAATTGATCCTTGAAAGTGATGTGAACTGATATCGAACTCAATTCATGGACAGTACTGTGTTAAACTTCTGTACGTTTTCCAGAAATATCTCTTTATTTTGCACATTAGCCAAAATTTTTTTTAACAAAAACAAAAGTTAAATTACGACTGGGATTACGGACAGTAAAATTACAGTTCAGTACTTCGTGTAACCCCCACGAGCATTCAAGAGAGCACGTACACGCTGAGGCATGCTGTTCACGAGATTTGCCAAGGTTTGGACAGGAATCGCTTGCCATGCAGTGACAATAGCCTGCTGCAATTCACGCACAGAGGTCGGCTGCTGGTCGAAGTGGTCGATTTGACGCGTTAATTCTGCCCACAAGTTCTCTTTCGGATTAATATCCGGGGACATGGCAGGCCACTCCATATGCTCCACACCACGGTCAGCAAGAAAGTGTTGGACCATGCGAGCATGATGAGGCCGTGCATTGTCATCTTGGAAGACAAAGTTTCCTCGAAAGGCTGCACGAGCAAATGGAAGCAATGTTTCTTCCAGAATGGCCCTGTACTTGAACTAGTTCAGGTTTTCATTCAAAACAACCAGGTCAGTTTTGCCCCCTCCATGAAAAGCAGCCCAAATGGTCACCCCACCACCTCCAGCTTAGACTCTTGGCACTATACAATCTTTGCTGTAGGCTTCATGCACTTGTCTGCGTACTCGGACGCGGCCATCTTGACGATATACCAGAAATCTAGACTCGTCACTGAAGATCACGTGATTCCAGTGTCCTGGCTGCCATTGACGGTGCTCTCTGGCCCACTGCAATCGGCGCTGGCGGTGTTGTCTGGTCAGGCGTGGCTTTCTCAGGGGATGCCTGGCACGATAGCCTGCTTGAACCAGTCGTTGGTTGACTAGCTTTCTGGATACAGGCACATTTGTCAGTTGCTGCCACTCAGCCCTAAGCCGATTAGCTGACTTGGTACGGCCATTGCGGACTAACCGGTGCAGCTGGCGATCATCCCTCCTTGTGGTTCTGCGGGGACATCCTGGCCT
This sequence comes from Myxine glutinosa, assembly GCF_964187855.1. NCBI lineage: Eukaryota > Metazoa > Chordata > Myxini > Myxiniformes > Myxinidae > Myxine > Myxine glutinosa. The sequence goes on along the minus strand of NC_136270.1, from coordinate 16,287,546 downwards.
CGGTATTGGAGTAGGGACACCCCTCTGAGCATTTCGTTTCAGGATCTTTGACACCTGACCTTGAGTGATGCCATACTGCCGTGCAATAGCACGCTGTTACATGCCGTAATTTCGTAAAGCCACCACTCCATGACAAACAGCATTGTCGAGTTGACGGACCATCTCCAGAGGAAGCGGCAATAACTTTTGGAGACGTGCAGCAGTTGTTTTCCACTAATACAGAACGCAACAACCCTTGTATACCCGACTGTGAAGCCAATCATCAAATGCACCTGTCCGTACATTTTGCCACGCCACCTGTGATATAATCCTGTTGTTGACTTCTTGCTGCGACAGACAATCAGTGACATGGTTCTTTCAACAAAGACATCACCGAAGGGTAAAAGAAACTCACCAGATTGATATACTGAGTAAAAGAAAGTAAACCCAAGTCAAGAAAAAAAAAATATTCCATATTAAATGCCAAGTCTGTATATATATATATATATATATATATATATATATATATACATATATATATATATATATATATATATATATATATATATATATATATGGTATAGAAGCATGATGTGAGGAACCGTTTGTCTGTCTGTCTGTGTGTCACCATTTTTCTCAGAGATGGCTGAACAGATCTTCGTCAAACTTTCAGAGGTTCATCAGTGACTGCTTACTGTTTCAGGCAAACATCAGTGACTGTTTTCAGTGAGTTTTCAGTTTCAGTGACTGTTACATCAGTGACTGTTTTAGGCAAAAAAACAAAAAGATCGTTAATTTTAATTTTTTTTTAAATCGCTCTGTAGTGCCTAAACCTTTTTGATTAATGACATTTATATACAAGTATACATTCACATAAATAAATACAAAACAATCACCAGACATTCGAACATGAATAATAAAACAATTCTGGAAGTGGTCAAAGTTGGTGGTAGGGCTTCTTCTTCTTCCTGAACGTCATCAAACTTAACTCAGAAACGTGATGAATGGCACATTCAGCAGCATATATTCAACGAAAAGGTAAAATGATGACTTGACATTTGTGATGGATTCTGATTTGGATGCAATTGCTTTTCCATTATATTTGTTCTGCATTTCAAATATGTTAATGTTTCTTTTTCGCTTGAGCAACGCCAGGAACTCCAGCTATAAACGCTTATATACTTTACTCGGGGTACAAATACCTCCCTCACCCCCAACCCCCTGTTTTTAAGCCCTCCTCCCAAACCCCAAGTCCTCAACCTCTCCCTCCTAACCAAAAGCTTCAATCTCCCTTAATATTTACCCCATTAATATTTACCCTGTTCAATCAAATGCAGTTGTTCGATTTCCATTTATATTTAGATTGATAGAAGACAGAAGATAGATGTATAGATGGAAGAATAGAAGACAACATCCACCAACTAATTGTAGCTGACAGAACAATGAGGACACCAGGCTCAACATCCATCCGAGGGCTGACACAATGCAACGCTCTGCTTGCGATCCACTAATCCAACAGTTTTAATCAGAGGAGAATCAAACCCAAACCAAATAGCTCATTGGTAAATGCACTACCTTTGCATCATCCTGTCAATGGGTTGTGTTGAAGCTGTGCACATGGTCTCTGCTGAACGCTTTAAGCAGGTTTATCACGGTACGAAAAGGTGCCGCTTGGTAGATACACTTGGCATGAATTGTGCACATGGCCCTGTCCTCAAACAGATCGATGATCGATGTTCATGGCATCCGATGCGATTTCATGGACTAGGGGCTGATATGACAGCTTACCAATAACCAGTCCCTGGCTGATAACTGATAACGATGAGGATTTCTCACACCACCCACGGGTGGCGTGCCTTTCGTGTTGCAAATTACAGAACATCTGGAGATGTAGGCCCTATCACTTTCTGCTACACAGATCAATAGCTATTATATTTGCCGTCACCATGCCACGTCATTCAGCAGTAGTGTGTACATTGATGAAGATGACATCAGTGAGAACCCTCAAATTTTGGAACATTTAACTCTCCCTCTCCCTCTTACCTCTGTCCTGTCCCCCGCCAAAATTATTTACACTATTTCCCCACACATTTAACCTCCTTTCTCTTTCCTATCATAATCCTTCTGCTTTTCGCAATTTTGCCCCCTTAGGTGAACAACTGGAGGAAAGAGCGCGAGAAAGGAAGCACAGTAGTCGGTTACACGGAGGAGAAAATAAAATGAGGATCTAGATTCGGACCTGAACCAAAATGTGGTCTCTGCTTGTTATTGCCACCTAACCAACTCATACACCAGGTTTTGTCATAACCCGTCAAAAACTTTTTGACATATCATGCTATATATAGTTTTTGGCCCCATCTCTCAATGGTGAATAATCAATTTTAAAATGATAGTTTCCAGATCCAGATCTTCACCAAAATGTAAGAAACCCGTCATTGTCACACAACACACTGTGTGAGTCACACTGCTCCTTGACTCTGTGTCCTTCTCTCCTGACAAGGTGGAGAAGTTTCTGTCAATCATCGACTATGATTCTGCAACTGGACCAGATGTCGTCAGCCCACGGGTCCTAAAATCCTGCTCTGCCGCTCTATCTCACCCTCTCTCTATACTCTTCACCCTCTCTTTTGCTCAAGGTCATCTGCCATAAGTTTGGAAATCAGCTAACTTTACAGCTTTACACAACAAAGGTGCAAAAACAGATCCTTGCAACGACAGACCAATCAGCCTTCTCCCAATTATCAGCAAAGTTATGGAATCCATCATTGCTTCGGATATCAAAACTTTCCTGTTCTCCAATGGCTTGATCTCTGATCATCAATTTGGTTTCAGACCAGATCACTCTCATCTGGACATGCTGCTTCTGCTGTCTCAACAATGGATGGAGGTCATCAATACCAAACAGGAAATTAGAGCTGTCTCCCTTGACATATCACGTGCCTTTGATACGGTCTGGCACCCCGCTCTGCTCACCAAACTCTCCTCCTATGGTATCCATGGAAATCTACACGCATGGCTGGCGGACTTCCTCTCTGGTCGTAGTCAACGTGTGGCCCTGAATGGGTTTCTCTCATCTCCCCTTCCTGTTCAAGCTGAAGTTCCTCAAGGCAGTGTTCTTGGCCCTGTGCTTTTTCTGGTCTTCATCAATGATCTCTCTGACTCTCTTGAAAATCCTCTCTATCTCTTTGCTGATGACTTCACACTCTGCTGCTCCATTCCTCATATCTCAGATCGGCAGTCTGCAGCCTCCTCACTCTGCAGACCTTGACAAAATCACAGACTGGTCAAACAAGTGGAACATGTCTTTCAATCCTGACAAATCTCACACTCTTACTATGTCTCTCCGAAAAGACTGACTGGACAACCCTCCCATCTACTTACTGAACAATCCTCTCCAAGAAGTTCTGTCACTCAATCTTTTGGGTCTCACTATCTGCCATGATCTTTCCTGGGAAAACCACATTTCCAAGCTGGCCTCCAAAGCCAGTCGCCGACTGAGCATCCTCCGTCATGCGAGGTCCTTCCTTGGCACACCTGAGCTCCTCACCACATACAAGACTTTCATCCACAGCTCAATGGAATACTGTTGCCCCCTCTGGGCTGGGGCTCCTGCCTCACACCTAGCTCATCTTCACGCTGTTGAAACTAAAGCTTTCTTAATCATTGGAATCTCCCGCGATGAAGCTAACTCCGAGGGCCTTTCACTCACTCACTCACCTCAGGCAGGTCGGTGGTCTTTCTGTCTTCTACCGCCTCCTACCCGGCCTAGCTCCCCCAGCTCTATTTGTGCTCTGTTCCCCAAATATTCCTACAGGTCGCACAAGATCTGCCAGTAACCCTCTTCTCGTGAAATTGCCAAAATGAAGACTCAGTGCTCACCTTCACTCCTTCATTCCTCTTTACTCCCGCCTCTGGAACAAACTCCCTCACTCTCTTCAATCCCATTCCTCCCTCCAGGTCTTTAAAACAGCTGTTCATCACCATCTCTTATCTTCCCCCATCCAAAACCTTGATCTCTTCTGCCCCTGTTAATTCACCCCAAATCCACTTTTCTTTTGGAAATACAGACTTTTTTCTTTCCTGGAAGTTCCAGCAGTGTCCATGTATTGTATATTTCCCCACCCCCCCCCTCCCCCGCCTTCCCATGCCTCCTCCCCCCAAGCCCTCTCCCTCCCATGGATCTTCCATTGTCCCTGTTCTCTGCTGTTGTACTTGTGCCCTTCCCTCTCTCTCCCCATCTTGCCTCCCGCTCCCATTTTTTGTATGTTTTGTGTGTCCGTTAGTTGTTGTTTTTTGTGATTGATTTTAGCTCTTACACGAGGCTCGATCTTGTATACCAAAAAAGAAAAAAAAAAAAAAAAGCCAAACTGTCCACCAAGTTTTCTCCGAATCTGTCAATATTTTTTGAGAAATCGTGCTCACAAACAAACAAACAAACAAACAGTAAAACATGGGTGAAACAACCTAGGTAATAATTATTAAGTGTAATGTCGCTAATTGACTAATTCTGTGCAGGTGATCGACTTCAATGGAGAACGAATCTTAATAAATGCCCAAGACCAAGGACACTATACCAATAATTTTAAAGTCATTTCATCTCAATTCTTGAAGAGAAGAACTTAGAAAATGGTATGTGATGTCCACATGTCTGTCCGTCCGGTCATCTGTCCGTTCGTTAACGTTTTGCTATTTTTGCTGATCCTCCCTTATCACCCCCACTGATTGCTCTGAAACTTCAGAAATGAATACAAGACATTAGCCCACACAATCTCTTGGGCTTAGATTTTTTTGATTTTGGATCATGGGTGCTCCCAGTGGGGGGTTAACCCCCAAACTTCGGATTCCTACTCGTCCCTTATTTACCAACCAATTGTTCCAAAACCCAATGGAGCCCTCTTCGTGGATGGTCCACAGGATTGCTCGTTCCTACATTTTTCGATTTTGTGACACAGCCCTTCTACTCGATGGGCCATAGGATCTCTCGGTTTTAGATTTTTCGATTTCGGATCAGAGGCTGCCCAGGGGATCAGGGGTCCTCTCAAGGGGGATTCCCTCGAATCAGCAGAGGTCTGAACTACAACCTCAAGAGATGACCGTCAGCCCACTTGGGGCTTTTAAAAAGAAAATGGCAGGACTGAGTCAATTGGACAGGTGTAGGTAGAAAGAAAGAAAGGTAGAAAGAGAAAGCACGTGACGCGTCCTATCAGGATGTTAAAAAAAAGGAACTCATGTCAGAACAGCTGTACATCCAAAGGCTCAACAAAGTATTGTTGCGGTTGGCCCATAAAGGCAAACCCCCTATGGTTCGTTGCACGACAACATGTAGCCTGCATTAGTCAGTTATGTCTTATTGAATGTAAAGATTAGCCCTTTCCCATTGAGTAGTAAAAAAAGACCAAATATGCGTTGAGTTAGGCAGAATGTCAAACCCTTGTGTGGCTAAGGGAAGCAATAACACCAGATGTGCAGAAAGGCGTGGCCAAAAGCACGGCCCACGTGACCAATGGCGAGCCGGGAACCCGTCGCCATGATGCGACAAGCCTCAGCCAATGGGAGGCTCTGGAACATTTTTAAGGGGTGTGGGCGGATCTGGTAAAAGCCCACGCGGATCGCAATTTCATTCTCTTTTGCCTGGGATTTCGCCACGTCGACGACCTCCTGCTCTGTTCTCTCTTTGCCTCATGGACGACACGATACTCTTATCTTGCTTTTTGGGACTTCATCGAGGACACACCTCTCTATCTTGCTTTTCCATTGTGCCCACGAGGAGACCTCTCTCTTGCTTTCCCATTGCACCCATGAGGAGACCTCTGTTGTGATTATGCCGCGCACATGAGGATAGTGCTCTTGCCTTGGATTTCGCCATGTAGACGACACCCTGCTCTGAACTCTTTTGTTTTGGCTCCACCAGACGACACGTGTTTTGGCCTTTGTTCGACGCCCGACACCCATCGCTCTGCGCCGATCTTTTGCGCCATCCGGCAGACCCGCAAGCGTTGGCACTTTCTACACGACTCACCTGCGCTGAAGTTCATCTACCTGTGCTAAGTTCGTCCGTGCCAACTTCGAGGCGGCGGTTCGTCCTGCGGACCTGACCTCATTGAACTGCGAGCCGCGCACACCAGACCACGTGGTCAGCAGCGAGGAATCCCAGCACGTACATCGGTACGCCCTTTAACCAGAGTGTTAGTCCGTGTGTGTGTGTGTGTGTGTGTGTGTGTGTGTGTGTGTGTGTGTGTGTGTATGTGTGTGTGTGTGTGTGTGTGTCAGAGTGTGAAGGCGCCAAGTCGGGGTTTATTATGATAGGTAAGCATTGTTAAGGTGAATCTTCATCTCTGTTTCTCTGTGCTTTCTAAATAAAAGGCTGTACATTTTGTTCTTACTTCCAACCTGTTCAGTACGTCTTTTCATCATCCGGGACCGAATTTGGCTAGACTCAGGTCCATAAATCTCGTGGGGTAATGCTGCTTTCCACACCGTGCAAAACCGCTCGGCACGCAATTGGATAAGGTGTGTGAAAGTGAGGGTTCGATCGCCGTCTTCGTTGACGTGTGCACTTTGAACTTGACCCTCCCGCAACAAATTGTTGTTAAGGAGTGGGATAAATTTGGAACCCTCCCGGCTCCTCATACTTCGGTCGCCCCGCAACAGTATGTAGAGTAGTCCACTGGCACTTCTAAAGAAATTTCAATATCTCAGTTCTAGAAAACCCATGTAAACATTAACCAAAAGCAATAATTGAAAACAAGGACATAATGCTCACGTATGACCTGATGATCCCATCCACCATGAACATAGAAAACAAAGCAGTGACCGGATACAAAAAGTAATAGCAGACATTGCTAATTGAGGTTTCAGTACCCAGCGATTTTGGTCAAAATAACACAAATCAAGAAAATGACCAAATATCAGGATCTCAAGAATGAAGTGGAAATATCCTGGAAGCAGAAGAGTGCCGAAATTGTACCAATGATAATTGTGGCAACAGGAATGATAAAGAAGAACCTTACAGAGATCTTAAAAGCCATCACTGGGAGCATTACCACAAACGAACTACAGTTAGAGGCTGTACGGGGCTCAGTGATGATCCTGAAAAGAGCCCTTGGAACAAAACTTTGCCAAAAAATAAAACTTCACAACTGATACTTTGAGTCCCGAATTATACACCTTCTGAAACCCGAACTATGGAGATACCAATCAACGATGCAGACTTTTGAAAATGATCCTGCATAGCGCAAGGCTCTAAAAGATTAATATTTGCATTGAATTTCAAAAAGCATTAAAACTTTAAACTTCAATGCACAAAAACAAACCCATGGAAAAAAAGTGAAAAAGGAGAGCAATTTTTAGGCCTCATTTTTTTTTTTTTTCCAGTGTGAAGTTGCCAAGTCCGTTCTGATCATGGGTTTTCTGGGCAGATAAAGAGAAATGAAACAAAAAAGATTCAATCTCATAGTTCTGTAGCACTGAGTAGAAGCAATGTTTTAGCTTCCAGCCAAACTTGTTCACAAAGCTGCAGCAGTAGTGCAGGGTTGGTCGTATGAGTTGAGTAAACAGATTACATGTGGTCACAGCTCCGCTTTCCGCAGTTCACGAGTCCCCAGGATTACAAAGAAGTGGAAGTGGAAATGGAACCCACTGGTCTCAATGTCTGCCTTTTAGCTCCTGGCCAAATGTCTCCATCCTCATCAATGTCCGCAATCATCAAAACATGCACCCTGGCTTCCTCGGCTCTCTTTTCGGCCACTATGACTCTCACTCTGAGCCCCTATTAAATTGGAACAGGAATGTGTCGGTGACAACGAATATGGCAATTCCACTTCACTATCCACACCTATTACTCTCTGCATGGGCAGAATCACCTCCGTGCCAAGCCGCTTCATTCCGGATCGGTTGTAGTTCACATCTGGCCATGTCCTTCCGGTACAAGCATACACAACCTCCACCTACATAGTTCCAATTGGTGATACATATAGCAGGAAATGCAATGATACATTCTCAGTTCTTCTAGGCTGTCCAGCTTGGGTTCGAATCTCGACCCAGCTATAAACTGTCAATCTGATGTATCGTAGGCAGGCTGATTCATCAATGTGTGTGCCCCCTCGGATATATGTTAAACTGGGCGTCCCATCTACTAGAATTCGTTGGTGGACATTAAAGGGCCTACGGTGTCTTTCGTGAAGAGTTGGTGAGCTATCGTCGGCACCTTCAACAAATTACAAATTTCTGCTCTATCCTACAGGGGGCATTGCATATATATATATATATATATATATATAGAACCGAAAAACGTCAGGCAGTGAGGTGGTGAAGCCGTGTGACTATATATCTATTAATTACGTACTGCTTGAACGTTGGATGCATCCTGTCTATTAATTGCGTACTGTTGGAATATCCCTTTCAACATTTTAGACTGCTGAGACCGCTTAGACCTTTGAAGACACTTTCAGTCCCCCAAAATCCTTAGGACCACCAAAACCCCCGAAATACTCAAAACACCCAGCAGACCCAAAATGACCCGAAGACCTAAAAGACCCGAAAGATTCAAAAGACCCAAAGACTGAAAAGACCCAAAATACCCCAAAGACCCTTAAATACCCAGAAGACCGAAAATACCCTGAAGACCCAAAATACCTTGAAAACCCAAAACACTCAAAATACCCTGAATACCCAAAAGACCCAAAATACCCCAAAGACCCAGAGGACCCAGAGGAGCCAAATGACCCTGAGGACTCAAAACACCCCAAAGATCTTGAGGACCAAAAAATTAAGTTAGCTGATATGTAAATCTTATTCAAATTTCAAGTCAATCGGATGAAAATTTAGGATTTTAGAAAATTGTAAAGGTTGTTGGCCTTTTGGCCTATGTTGACCTTTTGGCCTATGTTGACCTTTTGGCATATGTTGATCTCAAAAATAGTTGGTGGTTGAATTCATTTAGCCGATATGTAAATCCTATTCAAATTTCAAGTCAATCGCATGAAAATTGAGGATTTTAGAAATTGGAAAAAAGTGGGTGACCTTTGGCCTATGTTGCCCTTTTGACCTTTCGACCTCAAAAATAAATAGGATTCTGTCGGACGACTAACTCTACCATTTGATGAAGTTTCGTGAAGATTGGTTTAAAATAGTGACCTGCAGGCAAGTATAAGTGAGCGGACACACAAACCGGAGTGATCAATGTACTTGTCAAAATAATTTTTTTGGCAAGTAATAATATCACTAAAATTACAACTAAATTTGAAAAAAACGTTTGTATTATGATTGATGTAAATCATGACAACACAGCAATTCATGTACAGTCATTATCCTCAGTTAATATCGTGCCTCGAAAGCGTGACTTTGCATTATGATATTGTAGCGGTTACCGGTAGCATGACACAATTACCCTGCACCGGCCGATGACGCAACCGGCGAGTGGTCACGTGTCCGGACTCGCCCGGGCGTGTTGAGACTTGCCTTTACCGGGCGAACGCTTGCCTTGCATACCACGCCCCGTTGAGAGGCGTGGCCTATCTATTTGCATACCACGCCCCGCCTGAGAGGCGTGGCTTTTGTGTGTTGAGTTTCTGATATATATTGCCGCCCGTTCGATGGGCTGATTCAGTGCTTTGGAGTTCGTTTGAGTGAGCTGGGAATAAATAGCTCAGAGAAACCTGATTCCTGGCGTCGTCCATTTTGTCCGATTTTATCGTGCGAGCACAGCTCCCACAATTGGTGACCCCTTTCTACGAACACGGCGATGGAGTCAGCTGTAGCTTTGAAGCTCCCGGGCTTTTGGGAATCTCACGCGGCCGTTTGGTTTGCTCAAGCGGTTTCTCAATTCGCCCTGCGGAACATTACGGAGGACACGACGCGCTACCACCACGTGGTCTCCGCGCTCAATGCCTCCTCCGCTTCCCGGGTTCTGAGCTTCCTACAGCACCCGCCGGACGCCGACAAATACGGCGCGCTCAAAGACCTACTCCTCGGTGCGTTTGGACTCAAGGAGACCGAACGCGCACGACAACTACTCGACCTCCCGGAGTTCGGCGAGGCCCGTCCGTCCGAAAGCATGGACCACATGCTTGCTCTTCTCGGTGACCACAGCCCGGACTTCCTCTTCCGCGAGCTGTTCCTCCAGCGGCTACCCGGGCAGGTATGGTTAGCTTTGGCTAATTCGCCCATCACGGACCCTCGCGCCCTGGCCAAGGAGGCCGATAAATTTTGCTCGGCCAAGCGACACGTCGGAGCGGCCGCCTGGGACCCTGGGCCAACCGAGGCAATGCCCGCGCCACGACCGGCACCACCACCGGCCGAGTCAGCGCCACTGGCGGCAGCGGCCGCCGCGACGCCCCGTCGACCGAACCCGACGCGACCGCCAGAGCCTCCACCAGAGCGGACCATGTGCTATTACCACGCCAGGTTCGGGCAGAAGGCCAGAACGTGCCGCCCACCGTGCACTTTTGGCGGGTCGGGAAACGACCAGGCCGGCGCTCGCTGCCTGCCATGAGCGTCGGCCATTCAGGCAGCCTTCTGTTTATCATGGACACGGAGTCCGAGCGGCGTTTTTTGTGTGACACACCTCGGTGGAGGACAAACAGGCCGCGCCTTGCGGCCCCGCTTTGGTCGCCGCAAACGGTTCCTCCATCCGCACCTTCGGTTCACGCAGCGTCGCATTCTGCTTCGGGGGCCAGCTCTTCAGGTGGGACTTCATCACGGCGAACGTGCCCATGGCCTTGCTGGGTGCAGATTTTCTTTGCGCGCATGGGCTTTTGGTCGACGTCAAACGGCGTCGGCTCATCAACGTGGAGACCTTCAGCTCGCTCGCTTGCTCATTGAGCGGCTCCGCTCCGACCAAGCTAGCCTGCGCGCTCCCGGCCGTGGACGATTTCACCCGCCTACTCGCTGAGTTTCCCGCCCTCACGCAGCCGACGTTTTCGGCCGTCACCGCCAAGCACGGCGTCGAACACCACATCCCGACCACAGGTCCACCGGTCTACGCCAGGGCTCGCCGCCTCGACCCGGCCAAACTCGCCATAGCGAAGGCGGAATTCGACACGCTGGAGCGATTGGGAATTGTGCGGCGCTCGAATAGCGCGTGGGCCTCGCCCCTGCACATCGTGCCCAAACCGGGTGGCGGATGGCGACCATGCGGCGATTACCGCTGCCTCAACGACACCACCACCCCCGACCGGTACCCGATACCACACATACAGGACTTTTCCGCCCGTTTGGCAGGGCGGGTGATCTTCTCCAAGGTCGACCTCATTCGGGGCTACCACCAGGTACCTGTCCGGCCGACCGACATTCCGAAGACAGCTGTAATTACACCTTTTGGCCTCTTTGAGTTCCTCCGAATGCCGTTCGGCCTTAAGAACGCGGCCCAGGCCTTCCAGCGACTGATGGACAGTGTGCTGCGTGATCTCACCTTTCTGTTCGTCTACCTGGATGACATTCTCATCGCCAGCACTTCCCGGGCAGAGCACCTCGTCCACCTGCACATGCTTTTTGAGCGCCTCGGCCAGCACGGCCTCATCATCAACCAGGCGAAATGCCAGTTTGGCAGAACGGCCATCGACTTCCTGGGGCACCGCATCACGAAGCGCGGGGCCGTCCCACTGCCTACCAAGGTGGAGGCAGTCACAAGTTTCCCGCGCCCTCGCTCCATCAAGGCCCTACAGGAATTTTTGGGGATGGTAAATTTCTACCACCGGTTCGTGCCTCGCGCCGCCCAACTCATGCGCCCCCTGTACGAAGCCCTCCGGGGAAAGCCGGCCAAGCACGTCGTTGCCTGGACCACAGAGATGGACGCGGCGTTCACGGGCGCTAAGCTGGCGCTTGCCAACGCGACCATGCTGGCGCACCCGGCGCTCGACGCACCCATCGCCCTCACCACGGACGCTTCCAACTACGCGGTGGGCGCCGTGCATGAACAGTGGGTGAACGGAGCTTGGCAACCGCTGGCCTTCTTCAGCCGGCAGCTTCGCCCTAACGAGCGCAAGTATAGCGCTTTCGACTGTGAGCTCCTCGGCCTTTACCTGGCTGTACGCCACTTCCGCCATCTTTTGGAGGGCCGCCCGTTCACGGCGTTTGCGGACCACAAACACCTGGTCTTCGCCATGGCCAAGGTTACGGAGCCGTGGTCGGCCCGCCAGCAGTGCCACCTCTCCGCCGTGTCTGAATTTACGATGGACATCCGGCACGTCGTGGGCATGGACAACGCCGTGGCCGATTGCCTCTCCCGGTCCGGCGCGAATGCCGTCCACCTGGGTGTGGACTTCGCCCGCATGGCGGCCGACCAGACCGCCGACCCCACGGTGCAAGCCCTCCGGACAGCAGACACAGGCCTGCGGTTGGCCGACGTCCCCTTCGAGGACACAGGTACAGTTCTCCTGTGCGACGTCTCCCTGGGCCAACCTCGCCCCATCGTGCCCACCGGATGGCGGCGGCACATTTTTGACGCCCTCCACGGCCTTTCCCACCCGGGCCGGAAAGCATCACAGAAGCTCGTGGCAGCGAAATTCGTCTGGCACGGGCTCCGTAAAGACGTCCGCGACTGGGCCAATGCCTGTGTCGCCTGCCAGTGCGCGAAGGTCCACCGGCACACCCAGGCCCCATTAGCACCATTCGACGTGCCCGCGCGGCGCTTCGACCACGTCAATGTGGACCTGGTGGAACCCCTTCCCTCCTCGCGGGGCTTCACCCACCTCCTCACAATGGTGGACAGGACCACCAGGTGGCCGGAGGCCGTCCCGCTGGCATCAACAACATCCGCCGATGTGGCGCAGGCCTTCATTGGCACCTGGATTGCCCGTTTCGGCGCCCCCTCGGACATCTCCTCCGATAGAGGCCCGCAATTCACCTCCGAGCTTTGGGGCGCGGTCGCCCAGGCCTTGGGGGTCAAGCTTCACCGCACCACGGCCTACCACCCCCAAGCCAACGGCTTGTGCGAGCGGTTCCACCGCTCGATGAAGGCCGCTCTCAGGGCCAGCCTCCAGGACGACGGTTGGGCCGACAGGCTCCCGTGGGTCCTATTGGGCCTCCGAACGGCCCCTAAAGAGGACCTCCAGGCTTCCACCGCCGAGCTGGTCTACGGCCAGCCACTGCGCGTGCCGGGCGAATTCATCCCTTACGCCACCGGCCCCTGGTCCGCGGCTCGCCAACGCTTGGTCCTCCAGGAGGCCGCCAGGAGATTTGCCCACGTGCCCACGTCCCACCACGGCTGCCCCCAACCCGACATCCCCCCAGCACTTCGCACTGCGGAGTACGTTTTTATCTGGCACGACGCACACCGGGGACCGCTACGGCCGCCGTACGATGGACCTTTCCGGGTCCTGAAGAGGGACGACAAGTCGTTCACCATCGACATCGGCGGCAAGGCGGACCGCATCTCCGTGGACCGCCTCAAGCCGGCCAATTTGGACCTCGACCAACCTCCACGGTTGGCCCTTCCTCCACGTCGGGGCCGTCCCCCGTCAACCAGGCCCCCCGCCCGACCATCCACCGCCCCGCCACCTACCACCTCCACACGAATCGTCAGGGGTCGTTTCGGCCGGGTCATCAAGACCCCCCTCAAACTGACTCTCCCGGTGCATGTTAATTCTGGGGGGGCGCGTGTAGCTGTTACCGGTAGCATGACACAATTACCCTGCACCGGCCGATGACGCAACCGGCGAGCGGTCACGTGTCCGGACTCGCCCGGGCGTGTTGAGACTTGCCTTTACCGGGCGAATACTTGCCTTGCATACCACGCCCCGTTGAGAGGCGTGGCTTATCTATTTGCATACCACGCCCCGCCTGAGAGGCGTGGCTTTTGTGTGTTGAGTTTCTGATATATATTGCCGCCCATTCGATGGGCTGATTCAGTGCTTTGGAGTTCGTTTGAGTGAGCTGGGAATAAATAGCTCAGAGAAACCTAATTCCTGGCGTCGTCCATTTTGTCCGATTTTATCGTGCGAGCACAGCTCCCACAATATTATGAAAGCGTGACTGTAGCGACGTGCTCGTGCCTCTGTAGGCAAGATCGTGCCTCTGTAGCGACGTGTGGTGAGGCGAGCATAGCGACCCGATCCACACAAGTTATACATAATTGAGCAAGTGTATGTATGTATCATTTCCTCATGCGAGAGGATTTGAACGCGGAAGCTGAAACTTTCAGGGATTAACGAGGGCACCCTGAAGTTGTACATGTGCAAGTTTTGTTTGATTCCATCAAATTTTGAAGAACAATAATTCATCAAGTTTGGCATTTTCTTTCTTTTGTGGGAGGTGGGTGCAATTAGAATTATTCGAGCTATATACAACAAACAACAACAACAGGCATTTTAAGGCCATTTTCCCTGCAAGAGCGGGGGTTAGCCTTGCGGTCCCCATGACAATCTTCTCCATTTTGCCCTATTTTCTGCATCTCCCCTTGTTAACCCCCTTGCCCGCATTTCTTCTTCGCCCATCTTTAGCCAAGTCTTTCTCGGTCTTCCCCGTCCTCTACTTCCTTCTACATTCATTTCCATCACAGTTCTCAACCAGTCACTTTCATCCTTCCTCAACACATGACCAAACCATCTCAAACTGTTTCTCTTCACAGCATCCATCACAGGCTCTATTCCCATCATCTTTCGCAATTCATCATTTGTCTTCCTCTCTCTCAATGATACTCCACACATCCACCAAACCATTCGCATTTCCACCCTTTCCAGCCTTCGTTGCTGCTCTACGTTCATTACCCATGTCTCGCTCCCATAAATCATAACACTTCTCACACATGCAGCATACACCTTTCCCTTCAGCTTCAACGACACTCCCCTCCTCGTCAGCACTCCACTCAGTTCCTGAAACTTCTTCCATGCACATCTCACTCAAGCAACCGTTGCCGAGTCTGATCCACCTTCTCCATTCAGCATGTTTCCTCGGTAACAAAATGTTTTCACACCTTCCAGCTTCACGCCGTCTCCAAGATCCAACTCAACATTTCCTCCATCTGCAGCTCCCTCTGTGCACACCGTACACTTGAATGTAGCTGCCACACTGGTTAATGACCCTCTCAAACCACTACATTTTTGATGAACCCACTCAGCGCACATTGTACATTGAATGGAGGTCACTCCGACACCATTCCTACACACAGCACAGGGCCACTTCCCAGTTCTTTCCACCTCACCACATGCTTTACCACTTGCCATCACCTTCGTTTTTCCGATATTCACCTTCAGACCTTTTGTCTCCATACATTCCTTCCACTTGTTCATCTTCTCCTTCAGTCCATCCATACTTTCTGCAATCAACACCAGATCATCTGCATACAACAACTCCCACGGAAAACCCTCCTTTACGTTATTCGAGCTATATTCGAGCTATATAACCGCGATGTATTTCCTTCAAGATGTCTCTGATTGATTCCTTAATTTCTCTTCCTGGTTACTCCCTCCTCCGATATGATAGACCTTAGCCTCGTCCTGGTGGTGGGGTTGCTGTATTTATCAAAAACTCTCTTCCTCACTCTCCTTGCACTGCCCTCTCTCCATCCCACCGCCAGGAGTACCTCTGGCTACAGCTTCCCCTTCGCTCCCACCTTTTGTTCATATGTGTTCTGTACGGTCCTCCAAACAGTGATGACTCCATTTACATTTCGCTGTCTGACAACATGGACCAACTTCTATCCACTCATCCCAACTCTCTCTTCCTCAAATGTGGCGACTTTAACTGTCATGCCAGCTGGCTGGGTGTGGGTACCTCTCTTACCAGCCATGGCATCTCAGCAAAGGAGTTATTATTATTATTTTTTGTTTACAAGATCTAGGCTGGTGTAAGAGCTAACATTAATCACAAAAAAACGGACACAAAAAACATACAATAAAGGGAGCGGGAGACAAGATGGGGAGAGAGACGGAAGCACACAAGTACAACAGCAGAAAACAGGGACATCGGGAGATCTGTGGGAGGGAGAGGGCTTGGGGGGAGGAGGCATGGGGAGTGGGAGTGGGGATGGGGGTGGTGGAGGTATAAAACACATGGACACTGCTAGGACTTCCAGGAAAGAAGTTGGTATTTCAAAAACGTGGATCTGGGGTGAATTAACGGGGGTAGAAAAGATCAAAGTTTTAGATGGGGGAAGATAAGAGATGGTGGTGAACAGCTGTTTTAAAGACCTGGAGGGGGGAGTGGGATTGAAGAGAGTGAGGAACTTTGTTCCAGAGGTGGGAGTAAAGAGGAATGAAAGAGTGAAGGTGAGCAGAGAGTCTTGATTTTGGCAATTTCACCAAAAGAGGGTTGCTGGCAGATCTTGTGCGACCTGTATTTGGGTGACAGAGCACAGACAGGGCTGGGGGGCCTAGGCCAGAGAGGAGTCGGTAGAAGACAAAAAGACCACCTACCTGCCTGTGGTGAGTGAGTGAAAGGCCCTTACAATCAGCTTCATCGCGGGAGATTCCAATGATTCTGAAAGCTTTGGTTTCAACAGCGTGAAGCCGATCTAGGTGTGAAGCAGGAGCACCAGCCCAGAGGGGAGAGCAGTATTCCATTGAGCTGTGGATGAATGCTTTGCATGTGGTGAGGAGCTCAGGTGTGCCAAGGAAGGACTTCGCTCGACGGAGGATGCCCAGTCGGCTACTGGCTTTGGCGGCCAGCTTGGAAATGTGGTTTCCCCAGGAAAGATCATGGCAGATAGTGAGACCCAAAAGATTGAGTGACAGAACTTCTTGGAGAGGATTATTGAGAAAGTAAATGGGAGGGTTGTCCAGTAGGTCTTTTCGGAGAGACATTGCAAGAGTGTGAGATTTGTCAGGATTGAAAGACATGTTAAAGACTTCTGCAACTCATTGGGACTGACACAATCTGTCAATGTCCGGACCCAGATCTCAGTCAACGGAGCATCTTCTCTTCTCGACTTGTTTATGGCAAACCTCCCTGCAAATGTCTGCTGCTCTTCTTCTGCTCCAATCGGTTCTTCTGATCATTTGCTTGTTAAAGTAGATATCTCTCTGGCCATTCTCAGAGATCCTCCTCAGCGTCGACGAGTCTGGCATTTCATTCAGGCCGACTGCCATGGTCTTCAGTCAGCCATCAATCATCCGGACTGGTCTGCCATCTCTACTGCCACTGACATCAACTCTTCCTGGGAATTCTTCCAAAGTAAACTGCTCTCTCTCATGCACAGATTTATCCCATTTCGTCTTCAGTTGGCAAACCCTTCCTCCAATCCATTGTACACTGAATCTTGAGATGAGGCAGTTGCCCTGAAACAACTTGCCTTTGCCTCTTAGAAGGCTAATCCAACTGAAGGCAATCTCAGTTCCATTCACAAAGCTCAGAACAAGTGTGTGTCTACCCTCAAGGGAGCCAGGAAACACTATCTCTCCACTCTCAAGACTGAACTCTCAAACCTGTCTCCCTCCTTTAAATCCTGAAGGCATCTGGTCAAATCTGTTTCTGGTGTTTGTTCCCCCTTCATCCCCTCCCTTACCTCAAATGGCTACACAGCTGACTCCGCACGTGACAAAGCCGAATGCCTCAACTCTGTGTTTGCCTCAAAATCTTGTGTCCCAAACCCATCTCTCTCTGTACCCACCTTACCCAGTCGAACCCAACTGCTCCTGGACTCTGTGTCCTTCTCTCCTGACAAGGTGGAGAAGTTTCTGTCAAACCTCGACTGATTCTGCAACTGCACCAGACGGCATCAGCCCACACGTCCTAAAATCCTGTTCTTCTGCTCTTTCACATCCTCTCTCAATTCTCTTCACCCTCACTTTTGCTCAAGGTCATCTGCCATCTGCTTGGAAATCAGCCAACATTACCGCATTACACAAGAATGGTGCAAAAACAGATCCTTGAAACGACAGAACAAGCAGCCTGCTCCCAATAATCAGCAAGGTCATGGAATCGATCATCACTTCTGACATCAAATCCTTCCTCTTCTCCAATGAATTGATCTTGGATCATCAATTTGGATTCAGACCAGGGCATTCGACTTTGGACACGCTGCGTCTGCTGTCTCAACAATGGATGGAGGTCCTCAATGCTTAACAGGAAATCAGAGCAGTCTCCCTTGACATATCTCGTGCCTTTGATGCGGCTGGCACCCCGGCCTGTTCACCAAACTCTCCTCGTATGGTATCCATGGACCCTCCACGCATGGCTTGCAGACTTCCTTTCTGGTCGCAGTCAATATGTGGCCCTGAATTTAATTCTCTCTTCTCCCCTTCCTGTTCAGGCTGGAGTTTCTCAAGGCAGTGTTCTGGGCCCTGTGCTTTTTCTGGTCTTCATTAATGATCTCTCTGACTCTCTGGAAAATTCTCTCTCTGTCTTTGCTGATGACTCCACTCTCTGCCGCTCCATATTGCGACCCTCAGATCCGCAGGCAGCAGCCTCTACACTCTCTGCAGACCTGGACAATATCACAAACTGGTCAAACAAGTGGAACATGTCTTTCAATCCTGACAAATCTCACACTCTCACTTTGTTTCTCAGAAAAGACCGTCTGGACAACCCTCCCATCTACCTTCTCAAAAATCCTCTTGAAGAAGTTCTGTCACTCAAGTTTTTGGGTATCACTATTTGCCATGATCTTTCCTGGAAAAACCACATTTCCAGCTGGCCTCCAAAACCAGTCGCTGAATGGGCATCCTCCGTCGTGCGTAGTCCTTTCTGGGCACTTCTCAGCTGCTCGCCACATACAAAGCTTTCATCCGCAGTTCAATGGAATAGTGCTCTCCCCTCTGGGCTGGTGTTCCTGCGTCACACTTAACTCGGCTTCGCGCGGTTGAAACCAAAGCATTCAGAATCATTGGAATCTCCCGCGATGAAGATGATTCTGAGGGCCTTTCACTCACTCACCGCAGGCAGGTAGGTGGTCTTTTTGTCTTCTACCGACTCCTCTCCGGCCTTGTTCCCCCTGCTCTCTCTGTGCTCTGTCCCCCAAATATTCCTGCAGGTCGCACAAGATCTGTCAGCAATCCTCTTATGGTTAAACTGCCAAAATCAAGACTCTCTGCTCACCTTCACTCTTTAATTCCTCTTTTCTCCCGCCTCTGGAACAAACTCCCTCACTCACTTCAATCCCACTCCTCCCTCCAGGTCTTTAAAACAGCTGTTCACCACCATCTCTTATCTTCCCCCATACAAAACCTTGATGTTTTCTACCCCCGCTAATTCACCCCAGATCCACTTTTTTGAAATACCAACTTCTTTCCTGGAAGTCCTTGCAGTATCCATGTGTTTTATACTTCTCCCACCTCCCCCCAAGCCCTCTCCCTCCCACAGATCTCCCGATGTCCCTGCTCTCAAATGTTGTGTTTGTGAGCTTCCCCCTCTCTCCCCATCTTGTCTATCGCTCCCCTTATTATATGTTTTATGTGTCCGTTTGATTTTTTGTGTGATTAATGTTAGCCCTTTCAGGAGCCTCGATCTTGTACACAAAAAAAACCAAAACAAACCCTCTTCTGGTTAAACTGCCAAAATCAGGACTCTCTGCTCACCTTCACGCCTTCATTCCTCTTTTCTCCCGCCTCTAGAACAAACTCCCTCACTCTCTTCAATCCCTCTCCTCCCTGCAGTTCTTTAAAACAGCTGTTCACCACCATCTCTTATCTTACCCCATCCAAAACCTTGATCTTTTCTACCCCCGTTAAAACACCCCAAATCTGCCTCTTTCAATCCCCAACTTCTTTCCTGAAATCCGTATTAGTGTTCATTTGTTTCATACCGTGTACCCCTCCCTCCTCCCACAGCCACCCCCCTTCCACAGATCTACCGACGTCCCTGTTCTCTTCTGTTGTTGTGCTTGTGTGCTTCTCTCTCTCCCCCCCCCCCCCCCTCTTGTCTCCAGCTCCCTTCATTGTGTTTTATGTCTGCGCATGTTTTCATGTTCAATGTCCACGAGCCTCGATTCTGTATCCCCCCCCCCCCAAAAAAAAATACACGTAAACAGTAGGTACACATGTTTTCGCTTCATATATGTAACCTGGGTTATTTTATTTTTGGCAGCCAACGAGGCAGCGGTCTGCTGCCTATACACTGTCAAAATAAAGGTATGTATCAGAAGAACGTGTTGTACACTTGTAATACGATCGCTCATCGGGTGGGTATTCTGCTATGGTATTAATAATCATAAAGATAATAGCATAACCCCCCCTCGTTACTCTAATAGGGAGCGGGTGCTTCTAGCAAAGATAATACAGCATATTCGCCACAATTCTGCACCCTCATTATAGTCACCCCAAAAGCTAATAACATACCTCATTGTATCACCCTATTGGGAATCCAGATAATTTCCCCCTTTTGCTGCTGCCTCAAAATCACATTGGTCAAGTGTCGCTACATCGGCCTTTGAGAGTCAGTCCCAGCTGAGCGTTCCACTTCCCACACCAGAGAGTTTATATGACAACGTACCCTGTAGTCCTGTACATTCTTTAGAAAAAGGACATTGGCGGGGTCTGTGAGCAGTAAATTTGATTGGTCGAGATGATGTAAATGCCGTAATATTTAGTCCAAGTACTGCTAAATGAAAGGGTTTTCAAAGTGCCAATAAAGCGATTTGTGTTATAGTGTTCAAGTGTGCAATTCAATTGAAATAAAATAAAGATTTTGAGGGTTGTAGGAAAAAAACCTTTTCCGGAAATGTACTGACATTGATGCAGCATCTTTTACACCACCTCAATTAACATAGTTACATTAGTTCTTCGTGCTTGTTGTTTGTGTCCTTTACCTTTACGACATCCTAAAAACAGTAAGTTTCCTGTTTGGAATGATTTTCAATTTTGTTTTACTGCCAGACACACAGACAGGGTAAAACAAAAATGACCGCAAAGGGGTCCCAATCTGCAACATAATCTGGTAACGGGCTGAATGAGAAACGTGTATTTAAAGCACTCTTAAAAGATGAATAGCGCAATTGGCAAACACATTAATGCGCTATTACAATATTTAAATCAGCATCTCTCATCCATGCAAGCCTCTGCCACGGTTATATCAGAATGAGCTGATCGGTCTCACGGTCACGGATTGTTTAAACCCAATATGGGACTTTTCAAACGCTATGTAATGCTACTTTTTTAGGGAGGCACCTACCGTGAGTGTTGGCAGGCTTGAGTAAACCTTACTAATATATTTTTATTCGACATATTAGATTTTTCTGTGTTTCTCATCATGAGTAACACTCGACCAAAACAAAAACAATGGAAATATGATGCAACAAACCCGGGCAGTGTATAATCAGCATAGGTCTACAGGCTTGATGTCTTTGGCCCATGCTATCTTTTTTTAGGGAGGCGTGTACCCCGTGTGTGCTGATGGGCTTGATGAAATCTTACTTATAATTTTTATTCGACAAATGATTAGATTTTCGGGGTCTCCCATCATGAATAACACTCGACCCATACAAAGCCAATGAAAATCTGATGCAACAAATCCAGGCAGTGTATAATCAACAGAGGCCTACTAGGCCTGATGTCTTAGGCCCACCAGAAAACCAAGATGGCGGCCATATTATTTCGGCTTGGTGCCATGGTGGGTGGAGTCAATCGATAAATGTGGGTGGGGTCCGGCAGCTGTCTGACCAATGGGTGCTCATTTCAAAGATCGACCCCAACAATAACACCAACAGCAACAACAAGCACGCAGGAGCTCTTGTAAACCTGCGACATACTGTATCTCACTGCTCTCTGCACATGCCTGATCGTGAGGAATTCATAGCCAAAGTACAACTAAACTACAGGTTCGTTTTCTGATGCATGTTCTGATTTGTGTTCAAAATGTAACATTCAGTTGAAATGAAGATGTTCCTTGATCATAAAACGGACGTTTGTGGGTCGACAAAGTGAACCAATTAACCATGCTGTCGCGCATGCGGGATAGAATTCCAGCCATGACCAATGAGACCATGTTTAGCTACATTTTTGTCTCGTGCACAATACACCCCCCCCCCCAAAAAAAAAAATTGGGGGGGGGGGGGAATGGTTTCCTCGATCACACAAAGCAAGTTTATGATAGTCATGATAGCAGATAGATGTGAATTAAATTGGACTATCGTTTGAACTTCAAAACATCAGCTTCCCAATCACACCAAGATGACCCAGATTACTTATCTTGATGACCCAGAATTGTGAGGGCTCTCAGAGGCCTTCAAGGGCACAGTTTCAATCTCTGGGTAAAGCCGGGCACCTGCAAGCTCAAGTACACTTATATTACATTCAGTTGATCCTATATCACGTTACTTAATTATTTTCCATCACTTCATGTACATATTCAGGTATAAATCTTCGAGCTTCACTTTAATACCTCAATAACACACACTGCATGGGGATTATATATATGTATATACATATATATATATATATATATATATATATATATATATATATATATATATATATATATATTGGAGTATGCTTACACAATAACAAACCGTGCTTTGCACGTAGGTACATAATAAATAGAAGCTTTATGATTATAGGCAAGCATCACCGACCTGCTGCTAAATATCAATTTAGGTTGTTTTTATTATTATTTTGCGGACACGTTTATGGTTTTTAACGTAAATTTCATTGAGATTTTTATTTCACAGTTTGCAGTTATAGAAATTACAATTTTCAAATGCTAGATATTGTTATTATTATTTTTTTGGTATGCGTTTACGATTCTTTTGATGTAAATTTTCATTTACGGACGCTTTTCGATGGTTCTGGGATTAGGCTGAAATGAACCATCACCCACAACCTCAACCTACACCGTTCGACGTGCCTCCATAAATTTCCTCCAAATCGAAAGTGAACCTTTCAAGGCAACCTGGGCCACTTTGTCACACATCCTCCTTCTTTCTGTCCCACACACTCCAAGCCGAGCAAGAAATGCAGAAAAGGAATTGCTAATATACCCTCTACACCCCACCTCAAATGGCTGACAAGAAACTCGCCAACCCTTCTCCCGACACTCTGCCTCCAGCTCACTGTATCTTCCTCTCGTACACCTCCTCCATGTTCTCTTCCCAAGGTACAGACAATTCACCTAAGATGACCTGTCTTGTCGCACCTGACCAGATGACAATGTCAGGCCACAACCTTGTCACACAGATATATGATATACATATATATTATATATATATATGTGTGTATATATATATATATATATATATATATATATATATATATATATATATTTCCCCCCCCCCCTCCCCCCCAATCTCTATAATAATAGCATAAGGACTCGACTTTGTTATCCCTTTTACGCCGCACCCAGTGACCCAATGCCCACGGCACTAATGGATTTACGATCTACGAACTGCGCTCTTTGTTTATCACGTACAGCCATACTCGAAAAATCTGAATTAGCCGACGTTGGGGCCCAAAAGCATCCGATTAACTGCCGATACGACGCCATCTTACGACGCCATCGTATTGGCGTCTGCTGGGCGCAGGCGAAGCGAGCCGTCCGCTGATTGGACAGTCGAGTGGTGTGAACATGGGTGGTGTGAACCAAATGGTCTTTTTATTCCCTTGAACATTTTAAATTGGGATATATAAGGAAACGTCTTTATCGTCATTTTAATAAAGTTAAATGGAGTGACGTTGCGATACTCGGGGTGCGTTGCATAAATCCTCGTAACTCAGAGAGGTGTAGCAGGTGGCGAGACGTAAGGAAGCTTAAAGATAACGAGCTGAAAACAGACGAACGATATGTCAATCTCTTTCTACACCGAACGGAAATAAAAGTATGAGAGCGGGAAGGCATGGCCTGAGCACTTCGAGCAGAGAGGACTGATTGGACTTAACTTAAAGAGAAAAAATTGGAGCTTAACGGAAGAGGAAGATCCCATGAGCGCTCCCCTATGCCATCCATAATGGTACACTCTATCCATACACCACATCCTCCCTTCCGTGGATGTTCCACGGGTTTCGGCTAGTATATATATATTTGCTTTGGCAAATATGACGTAAAATCACCAAATATGTCCTTTCTTTCCCTCCATTGATTCTTGTCTCTCAAAAGTTGTTTTCTTTTCTCCCCACTCATCCCAAACTCTCGTGCGCTTCTTCCTCTCTACGTTATCATTGAGCTGGCAGAGTGGCAGGAGAACGTTGAGGTATGTGTGCTCATCTCTGAGTAATCGAGTTGTAGAGCCTTGGTTGGAATCTCGACCCAGCCATAAACGGTCACCCTGGTACTTCACGTGCAGGGCGACGATGCATCAGTGTGCGTGGCGTGCCGGAGGACCCACCTGCCAGCACCGGTCGTTGGTGGACGTGAAAGATCCCATGGTGTCTTCCACAAAGTGCAGGTGACTTATCGTCGACATTCTGACCAAATTACAAATTCCTTCCTCATCCCTGGGTAGCAAGTTGTCTGGTGTTCTTTGATATTCTTGACACCCACCGGGTTACACTGCCTGCTATGTCGGAGTGTGGGTGTTGTCTGGGCGACATGCCCGACATTATGAACAAATTTATGTTCCCAGGATGTTTGCATGTCACATGTGAACTGTCGTCTTTGGCTACGAAGGGCGACCATGTTGATAACTATATCATTCCGTTTTTAATCCTTCTCTTTCTTTTTCCCATTTGTAATTTTCTCATTCAGCATCAGTGGCTATATATACATAGATGTCTCCTTGATCTATATTTTTCTTTACATCAAATCGTTTCAAAAATAAGGGGAAATTGTACAGATGTCATATTTACAAATCGATAAGTCTTGAGACGGTGCACACAAATACCATGCAATAAATAGAAGGAATTATGGGAAAAATAGAGCCAAAGAAAAATAAGAATGGGCGGCACAAAAACATTTAAATATTTCATGTCACCTGCCGCCGCAGTCCGGCATTAACCTAGCTCCTTGAAGGTATTCACAGGGACACAATATTAAAATGTAATTATGGTGGACGGGGCAAAGAGCAATCTAAAAGGCATTTACACCCGACGGGCACAAGATGGAGACGTCGTACAGCAACAAGGTACTGGTGGTTGCCCGACTTCCATACTTCAGAAAATTATTAACAGGGTGAAACGACGTAAAGATATAACATAACTATTCCAACAAGGTGTATCGAATTGTTAAATAAAAAACAAATGTAGTAATTAAAATCCAATGCAGATAAATTACAGTGAGTTAGGTGAGGATGGGATTTGAACTATATTATATGGACCCCTTTTAGGACTTCCCAGGGCTTTGTAGGATAGCTTAGGCGTACATGAATAGCCGGCGAAGCCGGTGTTGTGAATGAACGCGTACGTATTATGTTGAAAAGTCAGATTTTGCTGGATCCTTTGAGAATTCCAAGCTTTGACGCACCAAATCACTCAATGGAGGCCGCCATCTTGCGGATGCGGAAGTATGCATAAAAAATTGCGAAAAAGTTCAATAGGAGTTTGTTTCACCCGTCTTTGTTTGATTCACCATCTTATGCACCTCTAATTTGTAATTAAAATACTTTAAGACCAGCCTCGTTCCCCGGGCCCGCACGGGCCTGGTTATCTTCAACGAAAATCGTCACCAAACACCGGAACCAATGAGATTCGAGCATTTGAAAAAATATTTCAAAAAATCTTATTACCACGTTTCGGAGGCTTCGGAGAGTCTTTCGGAGACTTAGTTTCGGAGGCTGAAAACGGCTTCAAATATTCTAAAATTGACGAACAATTATATTATTTTTTGGAAATCTCGCGGCCGTAGGGGATAGTTTTTCACGGCCGGAAATATCCGAAGTTTAGACGGAATTCACCGAATTAATCAAGAAGTAAATTTTATAAATTTTAATCTCATCCAGAATGCAAATGGTGTCATTTTGAACTAGGTACGGTACCTACTACACCTACCTACTACCTAACCTACTGATACCATAGTGATGCTGATGGGTAAAATAGTGGCAAGAGGCTTTGGCTTCGCCGGCTCATTGCGGCTTTGCAGTAGGGTCATATTAGAGGTATGCACACATGTGTCTGGACTACCCAGGCTGGGTTCAAATGTCGGCCCAGCTATAAACTGTCATACCGTTGTTTCGCATGCAGGACGAGGCATCGATGTACACAACATGCATCGGACAGACGTTATGAAGATGTCCCGCTGAGTGCTGAGTAGGGCGGCGCCATTTTTGTGGCGTCGTTGCTACCCAGAATGCCCCGGGAAGTGACGACACTTCCTCCAAGCTCAGTGGCTGTATTTTTCTCGTCTAACAGTTCTGTGTCTCGTGTATTCGTCTGCATGTTCATGTGTGTGTGGGGCACCTCCACTACGAGTCTTAGATCATGTTAAAAAAAAGAATGCGTGACGTCGGCACTCTGTACAAATTACAAATTGAAGCCACAGTTGAAGTCAGTTCTGGTTAGCCGGTTCATTCCCACGATAAATTGGGAATGTTGTTTCGAAGAAGAAGGCGAAAAAAGAAGAAGAAGAAGAAGGAGTAGACGAAGTAGTAGAGGAAGAAGTAGTAGAAGTAGTAGTAGTAGTAGTAGTAGTAGTACTAGTAGTAGTAGTAGTAGTAGTAGTAGTAATAATAACTAGCCGAAACCCGTGGAACATCCACGGAAGGGAGGATGTGGTGTATGGATAGAGTGTACCATTATGGATGGCATCGGGGATTTGCTTGTCCGAGTAAGAGTTAGGAAGAAAGATGAGAATGAAGAGTGCGTATATGAACAACGATCGCCGACACCGGCACAAATGCATGCTCTGGATTGTCCACTTAGTGGACGGCTTGCTTTCGCCTTCGCCTGTCCAATCAGCGGACGGCTTGCTTCGCCTTCGCCCAGCAGACGCCAATACGATGGCGTCGTATCGGCAGTTAATCGGATGCTTTTGGGCCCCAACGTCGGCTAATTCAGATTTTTCGAGTATGGCTGTACGTGATAAACAAAGAGTGCGGTTCGTAGATCGTAAATCCATTAGTGCCATGGGCATCGGGTCACTGGGTGCGGCGTAAAAGGGATAACAAAGTCGAGTCCTTACGCTATTGTTATTATTATATAATAATAATAGTTGTCGTCTTTCTGAAATAGAAATTTCAACCTGCCTTGACCTACATGGGCTTTTTCTGTCAATATCTTATAAATATACATGGTTGTAACCATGATTCACCATCAGGGCAATAAAATATGAAAATGACCACAGAAAGGTTACATTTAAGTATTTTTATCTGGCACAGAATTCCTCGGGGTACAAAAATTCTCAAGGGTCCATATTACTCTGTTTTGCCCATTAAAAGACACACTAGCTATAATTACCATGTTTAAACGATTTATTTTAATTGGAAGTTAACTGTTGATAAAAAATTATTCATATTTATGGGAAATTAGAGACACTCTAGGAGGCCATTCGGCCCACCGTGCCTGGGCCATATCATGTTGCCTGAACTAAATAGAGTAATCCCATTTTTAACATCAACCGAATCTAACTTAACATCCACTTCCCTTATGTAATTAACTTTCATATCCCATTGAACCTCGAGGCGAGAAATTCATCCAGGGGACCGGCTCCCAATGGTTTTGCTTTAGTGCGAGGCAACTCCCTGGGAGAACATATCCATAACCAGACGGCTCAGAGGGGAACACGCTACCAAGAGTTATCCTAACGTCCATTAGACAACACCTCACAGTCTTGTGTGGAGGTCTCCCATCAAATTACCAACTACCAACAACTCTACTTCGTTTCTGGAATCAGACCCAATCATAGATCCATTCAGAAGCTACTAATTAAAGCATAAGGTTATGTGCGTGCATTATAAAAAGCTACCAGGAAATGTGGCATCAACAGAAGAGACTACTGCTATAACGACTCATAATCTTCTTCTGGGCCTCTTCTTCTTCATCATCATATGACATGCAACTATTGACAGCGCGTTGATGCTGCCGAAGTGGTCTTTTTGCAAGGGTTCTGCTGGGGGGTTTGCCATTGCCTTCTCGGTAGGAATTTACAAATTGTTCAGGGAGCTGACTATATCATGCCTATACTCTTTAACATCCATTAACGACTAGTGCTGATAGATGGGTCCTCCAATGTATAATGTCCTCCTGATGGACACTGCGCATGTTGATACCTTGCCCTGTATCTGAAATACCAGTGACAGTTTATACCTTGGCCCAAGATTTGAACGCAGGCTGGAGCAGCTCATGCAAAGCCAAGGCTCATACATTTAAGCTATCATGCCAGAGGAGGAGGAGGAGGAGGAGGAGGAGGAGTAGGAGTAGGAGTAGGAGTAGGAGTAGGAGCAGTAGTAGTAGGAGTAGTAGTAGGAGTAGTAGAAGGAGTAGTAGTAGTCGTCGTAGTAGTAGGAGGAGTAGGAGTAGTAGTAGTAGTCGTAGTAGTAGGAGTAGTAGAAGGAGTAGTAGGAGTAGGAGTAGTAGGAGTAGTAGGAGTAGGAGTAGTAGGAGTAGTAGGAGTAGTAGAAGGAGTAGTAGTAGTAGTAGTAGTCGTAGTAGGAGTAGTAGAAGGAGTACTAGTAGTAGTAATAGTCGTAGTAGAAGGAGTAGTAGGAGTAGGAGTAGTAGTAGTAGGAGTAGTAGTAGGAGTAGTAGTCGTAGTAGTAGGAGTAGTAGTAGTCGTAGTCGTAGTCGTCGTAGTAGTAGTAGTAGTAGTAGTAGTAGTAGTAGTCGTAGTAGTCGTAGTAGTAGTCGTAGTAGTAGTCGTAGTAGTAGTAGTAGTCGTAGTAGTAGTAGTAGTAGTAGTCGTAGTCGTAGTAGTCGTAGTAGTAGTAGTCGTAGTAGTCGTAGTAGTAGTCGTAGTAGTAGTCGTAGTCTAATCGTACCTATGAATCGCAGCCGAAAACCTCTAATGCAGATCTTTTGGACAAGTCGGTCCTGGTAGAGACCATTAAAAATAACCTTTCTTGAAAATCTTGATGAAGACTGTATCCATCCTATCCACCCCTGAATTATCCCCTAACGCGCATTCCTAACCGCATCCCTTGTTTGTCTCCGTCTATTTTGGTATTTCCCCTTCTCATTCGACTGTTCCTTTTGTTCTGTTGCGTTCTGATCCGTCCCGTGTTCCAGCTCTTCCACGAGCCTCGATTTTGTATCCAAAAATAAGAATAAGAACACAATCTCTCCGGCCACCTTCGGGGGTGGAGGCATAAAAAGACAGGTGAAGGTGACCCTCATACCTGGGTCAATAATGACTTGGCGAGGATAAGCATCGTTCATTGAGGATATTATTAAGAAAAACGGTGACATTTTTCAAGCATCTCATTGATTTCTTTTGCTGCGTAAATAAAATTAAAAAGCACTTTCCCTCCCCAGCCAACAAGTAGCATCCCTCTCAAGATTGCATTTCAGGGTAATAGGTCGTGCGTCGTCAAAACGAGAAATATTAACAATATTCTCAAGCCGGTGTGTTTTTTACGCGTTTCAAAGAGAATTGCACAAAAAGGGTAAATGAGAATTTGGAGACTTTTCAGAAATCCACTTTGTTCTTCTATTTTATATTATTAACAATAGAGGCGCAGACATTGACGTCACCATGGACCTTTATAGTACAATGGGTATTTTGATGTTATTCATCGAGGGCTATTATTTACATGAAATACATTTTTTGATTTAGTCATGTCATGATTGACGTCACATCTCTTCATAGATATAATATATCAATCGCTCTAAAAATTGCTCACAGAACATCCTTAGCATAAGATTGATATAATAATTAGCAAGATTTTGCAATTCCAGATAACCTTCAAGAAGCTCGGCGTTGGCGAGCAGGCCGCTGCTCCCTGCCTGCCCTGGGATGGTGCGCCAATGATTGGCTGGGGCTGGGAACAAAAGAGAGAGAGAGAGAGAGAGAGAGAGAGAGAGAGAGAGAGAGAGACTTTTGTATCTTTTTATTATAAAAATAGAAAAAGAAAACCCCCAAATAGGGGTCACATTCTCATTTCAAGCAGAGAAACAAACAAAAAATATTAATACAGTAAAATTATGCACAAAACATTTCACAAAACAATAAACGTTTCTCCAGGATTTTACAAATGACTTCTTGACTTCTTCCATGAGAGAGAGAGAGAGAGAGAGAGAGAGAGAGAGAAAGAGAAAGAGAAAGAGAAAGAGAAAGAGAAAGAGAAAGAGAGGGAGAAAGAGAGAAAGAGACACACACAACAGGGAATACATTTATAGTATCAACTTAAACTACTAACAAATGGTGGTTGTAATGAAAGACATTGATTGTTCATTCGCATCTTTATTTTCTGTAAGTATTGTAATTTTGGCAGTTACACTTCCCTTATCTTAATGCTGATTGGGTAATCCGGACCTCGTGGTCCAGTCGAGCTGCTCAGACCATCCTTTGTTCTCTTTGTTGCGACCACCACATGATGTACAAATAGAGCGCAAACATTTCATCACTCTGCCATTCATTCATTCAGTCATTGGAATCATTCATTCCTTCTGGTGTTGAGCATGCGTTCAGAAAGATCTGGTCATCCTCACCCCAGTGTCTATATCTAAGTCCTGTCTTCCCCCTTCCTTACATTATTGAGCGTTCCCCACCATTTAACTGTCCTTATATAGAGTTGCTTCTCCAGTTGACAGCCAATCGGCACGGCCCACGAGCGTGATCGCAGGGTCAGTGCAAAGTGACGAGACACGTCGGGAACATGCCCATACAAGGTATTTTTAAAAGATTGATACAAATTTGACTTCTTGCCATTTTTTTTCTTTTTTGATCTATACCGTTTTCCTTTTCAGGGTTTAGTGGTGTTATCGTGGTATTTGTTCCCTGGGATTTCTAGCTCCGTAGCTCAACTATGCCATTGACAGTGGAGCAGAAGACAAAAGTGGTGTGGTACGAGACTGAATCAACAACCACAACAACATTTTCTGGGGGGCACAACCACCTGAGGAGATCACTGAGAGGTACCTGAAAGGGCCTAAAGTCACATGCTGGCTCTTTCAATGCCAGATGGGGAATGCTAGGACCTGACTGGTTTGAGAATGACAACAACAGGACGGTGCCGATCAACGGAGAGTGCTACCGGGCTGTGCTCCAGAAGTTCCATAATGATGTAGCCCAAAAGGTCACCCCAAATCAGCTCAGTATGGCCTGGTTTATGCAGGATGGTGCACCCCCGCATACAGCTGGTGACACAATCACTTCCCTGCAGCAGCTTTTCCAGAGACTACCTCGTTGCCCTGGGTACCGCTCATGACTGGGCACCCCATAGCCCAGACTTGAACCCTCTGGACTACTGGTTCTGGGGGGCTGCCAAGGGCTCTGTCTACGTCAACTGCCCTGCCACACTGGAGGATCTGAAGCAGAAGGTGTCAGATTACCTCCAGGCAGTGCCACATGAGACCTACAGGAAAGTTGGACAGAACTTTGGAGTCAGGATCAATGCCTGTCTGAACCACTGAGGGGCAAACATCGAGAACGGCAATTACAAGGATTTGCGTAAATGCCCATTTCAGACATTGGGCTCTCACTATCTCTAGCAGTGACTTACTGCAATAGCAATCAGTGATAGAAAATACCATGTCATGAGCTTCTTCTTTTTTTTTTTTTCTTTTTTTTTTGTATACTGAATCGAGGCTCGTGAAAGAGTTAACATTTACTTCACAAACAAATCAACCAGACAAACAAAATATATAAAAAGAGGGAGCGGAAAACAAGATGGGGAGAGAAGGGGAAGCACACAAACACAACATTTGAGAGCAGGGAGATGTGTGGAAGGGAGAGGGCTTGGGGGAAGGAGGCGTGGGAAGGGGGGGGGGGGGGGAGGGAGGGAGAAGTATAAAACACAAGGACACCAAGGACTTCCAGGACAGAAGTTGGTATTTCAAAAAAGTGGAATTGGGGTGAAATTAGCGGGGGTAGAAAAGATCAAGGTTTTGGATGGGGGAAGATAAGAGATGGTGGTGAACAGCTGTTTTAAAGACCTGGAGGGTGGAGTGGGATTGAAGAGAGTGAGGGAGTTTGTTCCAGAGGCGGGAGAAAAGAGGAATGAAGGAGTGAAGGTGAGCAGAGAGTCTTGATTTTGGCAGTTTGACCATAAGAGGGTTGCAGGCAGATCTTGTGCGACCTGTAGGAATATTTGCGGGACAGAGCCCAGAGAGAATTGGGGGGGCAAGGCCAGAGAGGAGTCGGTAGAAGACGGAAAGACCACCAAACTGCCTGCGGTGAGTGAGTGAGAGGCCCTTGGAGTTAGCTTCATCGTGGGAGATTCCAATGATTCTTTCAACAAATGTTTGTTTCACGTTCCTGAGGTTTCTGATTCTTTGTAAATAAACGTTTAAAGTTGTATCACTCTTTTTGAAACACACTGTATATGGACATCTGTCGGCCTCAAGGCCATCAGATGGACAGGGAAGCAAGCACATGAATCACCATATTCCCGTGGTGTGGAATTTTCCCGGCTTGCCAGCCAATTGGCATGCACCATAAATCACCATCTGTCGAGCTAAGTTGGCCAATGGGCGCATGCCACAGGCTGTATGACCGGCTCTGAGGGACATTATAGAAGCATGTACATTGTACACTCTGTGTGCAGCTATTCATGGTTGCTGGTTTTTGGTTCATTTTTCTTCATGGTTTTGTAGTTTATGGTGGTTAGTGGTTTATTGAATGGCATAAGGTGGAGAACGTGGCCTATGGAGTGTTGGCGGTTTGTTGGTCCTCGGGCGAAGAGTTCACGAGTCCCAAAGGGGAAGGCTACAGTGATAAGCCCCACACTAGACTGCAGCATGCCGAACGAGACCCCAATGGCCGACCGGTTCGAAGGATGTGCCCATTCAGACGAGACCCCTCACCGTGCGAGAGCAGGGCTTACTTCTCCAGGTTCTCCAGGCTTACTACTCCTCCAGGCTTACTACTTCTCCAGGCTTACTTCTCCAGAGGAACAGGTTTCCTCTCTCATTTTCTTCCTTATGCCTCTGCTGATGAAGTCGCTGGAGGAATTATGTTTTCAGGTTGTCCGTCCGGCTGTCCATCCACTCGTCTGTGCGTCCATCTATCCATCCGTCTGTACGTCGTCTGTCTTCGTTACTGCGATAACTTAAGAACGGCTGAAGGGATCTAAGTCAAACTTGGTACAAGTATGTATAATGATGCAAAGATGAAGCAATTATAATGCTGCGGTTTTGAGATTGGCACATTGAAGTC
Organism: Myxine glutinosa; assembly: GCF_964187855.1. Lineage (NCBI taxonomy): Eukaryota > Metazoa > Chordata > Myxini > Myxiniformes > Myxinidae > Myxine > Myxine glutinosa. The sequence continues at coordinate 16,254,522 of NC_136270.1, read as the reverse complement.
ATTAAAGGTTAAAGGGTTGCCCCCCATAGTTAGTCACACAAGCAACATAAAGGCCCATTTTTTTTTGTATACTGAATCGAGGCTCGTGAAAGAGCTAACATTTATTTCACAAACAAATCAACCAGACAAACAAAATATATAAAAAGAGGGAGCGGAAGACAAGATAGGGAGAGAAGGGGAAGCGCACAAACACAACATTTGAGAGCAGGGAGATGTGTGGGGGGGAGGAGGCGTGGGAATGGGGGGGGGGGGGGGGGTGGGAGAAGTATAAAACACAAGGACACCAAGGACTTCCAGGACAGAAGTTGGTATTTCAAAAAAGTGGATTTGGGGTGAAATTAGCAGGGGGTAGAAAAGATCAAGGTTTTAGATGGGGAAAGATAAGAGGTGGTGGTGAACAGCTGTTTTAAAGACCTGGAGGGTGGAGTGGGATTGAAGAGAGTGAGGGAGTTTGTTCCAGAGGCGGGAGAAAAGAGGAATGAAGGAGTGAAGGTGAGCAGAGAATCTTGATTTTGGCAGTTTAACCATAAGAGGGTTGCAGGCAGATCTTGTCTAGTTATGTCCTAGTATGTGTAAGAATAGGCCATTTCCCCTCTTAGTGCCTGCGTTGTGTAAAGACCGGAGAGTAGGCCCCATTCATTTTGCTCCCACCTCCAATTCTACCTCTATGGGCGTAATCCAGCCCGCGCCCCATTCGGCTGACCACTAGTCGAGTAACACGAGGTAGGCCTAAAAAGGTGGGGGCAGCGTTGAGGTCAGGAGCGGCGAGGCGATGATGGTAAGAGCCACCAGACAATCAGAGCTCGAGCGGCATGGCGTGAGAGGGCGTGGTGAAGCGCGTCTGGTGAGTTCCAGAGGGTTCGCAGGGCGGGTCTATATAAGCCCATGCGAAAAGCCCTTGAAAGGACTTGAAGGGTTTTTGCTTAAGGACTAGCGTGGGAACACTTGATTGAGAAGGACTGGCAGAGGATAAGCGCAGTGGCGAAAGGACTTGCAGAGGATATGCGCATTGTTTGAGGACTTGCGCAGAGAGAGAGAAGAAGAAGCGTTGAACTGTTCAAAGTACGCGGGCGCAGCCAGACGCGCCGGTAACGCATATAGCGCATTTCCAGCCACGCATGTAAGCGCGGCCATAGCCGCAAGTGAATAACCGCCAGCCGCGCCAAAGTCCGTTCCCTACCAATTCGCCCCTCACCCCGTGATAACCCGCTCCGTTCAGACGACACGTGGAGAGCTCCTGCCTTCTCCTCCCTCCATCTACACGGGACATGCCGGGGACCGGAGAGAGAGCTGCACGGGGGCCATCCCTGGACGCACTTGTGAACATCGTCCTGCCCATCAGCAATCCCTGTGTGAGTGTGTGTGTGAGACGGGCCCGTTTGTCCTGGGTATTAAGTAAGACTGTATAAGGCTGCTGTGTGTCCCCTTTTTCTCTACCATTGTATAGTGTAAATAAATTCTGTTCTTCCTTCCAATTCGATCGTCTTTGTGATTTCGGCATTGACTAAGCGTGGTATGAATAAGAACCGCTTGAATCGGGGTCTAGTAATTAATAATAGCGTGAATCACGTGTACGCAACCGCTCGGCGTATCACCAACGCACGTGGTTCGTGCGGGGCTTATTTCCTCGCTTCCAGGGCAGCGCGAGTACTTAGGTAACAGTGAACTTGGTCCTGAAACCCTATTTCACGCTGTCCGGAAGGGACGTAATAGGTCCCGGGTCGCGCCAGGTCAGTCAAAGACAAGGGGACTAATCCCCCCTTGGTAAGGGGAGAAGGCCGGCGGCGGATCCGCAACAATATTATGGGGTCAAAAGTCAAAAGTCAGAAGTCCCGTTAGGTACAAATACTGTTATCGAGCTATTAACCTGTGAACCAGTGATGGGATTTTGACCAAACTTGGTATAAGTATATATTATGATGCAAAGATGAACAGGTTAGATTCAGGTGCCAAAGGTCAGAGGTGATGTCCGGTAAAAATTAAGTACTTGAGAAGAGCTGATGGGATTTAAATCAAACTTGGTACAAGTATGTATAATGATGTAATAATGTGGACGTGGGCATAATTGGGCGAGGTCGAAGAGTTGCGTTCTAGTTTGTATATAAGGTAATGGCTCGTTGAAGAGCTAGAACACAGAATAGATCAGGATACAGCAGCCAAAAGGAACAGTACAAAGAGAGGGGAAACACCTATAGGGAGGCCAAGGCATGAAGTAGACAGATGGACAAAAAAGTGATGTGGGTAATGATTAGAGTAGTGGAAAATGCAGATGGTGGATGCGATGGATGAAGAAGCAAACTCTCAGGAAGGGGAAAAAAATGGAAATTTGGGGTGAGGGTGGGATGGGAAGGAGAGGTGGTTTAATGGGGGTAGAAAATATCATGGTTTTGGATTGGGGACGAACTGAGATGGTGGCAAACAGCTGTCTTGAAGACATGGAGGGAAGAATGAGATTGAAGCGAATGTGAAAGTTGGCTCCACAGGTGAGAAAAAAAGGAGGAACAAATGAATGGAGGTGAGGAGTGATTCTGAATTTTGAGAATTTCACTAGAAGGGGGTTGCTGGTGGACCGCATGCAACCTGAAGAAACCTGGGGGTGGGAGGAATACATGGAGAGGGCAGATGTTGCAAGACCAAAAAGGAGGTGGAAGAAGACAGAGTGACGACCGACTTGTCTGCGATGGCAAAGCGATAAGACCCATAGACTCAGCTTCCTCGCGAGAGTTCATCATGCTATTGAAGGCCTTGGTTTCCATGGCGTCAAGCAGAGCAAGATGTGGGGCAGGCACGCCAGCCCAGAGGGGAGAACAGTACTCCATCGGTTCTCCGATTTAACAGTCTCTGTCTCGTCATCTCCTTTGTCTGTCCCATGCTTCCCTGAATGAAAGAGATAAGGCATATCATGCTGAGGATGTTGTGGATCTTGAGGCGGGTTAGATTCATTTATTAATGTTTACTGTCTGTGATTGCCGCTTTGTGGCAATGTTCTTCTTCCCGTTTACCTCCTTGTAATACATCTCTGCTTTTGATGAGAATTTGCACGGTGATTGGGAGCGGGCTCTATAGCGCTTACTGAGCAAGCTTGACTCAGCTGTCTTTTCAGCTTCCAACCACGGTCCATGCGTCTGAAGATGCCGGTCTGCATTAAATTAACCTGGCGGATGTGGAGGTCTTTTTGGCCCATTCCCACTGGGCTGTTAACCGTAAGCCTAACCCAGCTGGGCCATACCCACCAGGCTATTGCTAACCCTAATTACCATTGTGGTCGTTGTGTCTGAAGACGCCGGTCTGCATTAAATTAACCTGGTGGATGTGGAGGTCTTTTTGGCCCATTCCCACTGGGCTGTTAACCGTAAGCCTAACCCAGCTGGGCCATACCCACCAGGCTATTGCTAACCCTAATTACCATTGTGGTCGTTGTGTCTGAAGATGCCGGTCTGCATTAAATTAACCTAGTGGATGTGGAGGTCTTTTTGGCCCATTCCCACTGGGCTGTTAACCGTAAGCCTAACCCAGCTGGGCCATACCCACCAGGCTATTGCTAACCCTAATTACCATTGTGGTCGTTGTGTCTGAAGACCCCGGTCTGCACTAAATTAACTCAGCGGATGTGGAGATAATTTTGGGCCATACCCGATGGGCTTTTGCTAACCCAAACCAGCCGGGCTGTTGCTAACCCTAACCCTAACCCAGCCAGACCGTACCCGCCGGGCTGTTAACTCTAACCCAGCCGGGCTGTACCCACCGGGCTCTTGCTAACCCTAACCCTAACCCAGCCAGACAGTACCCGCCGGGTTGTTAACTCTAACCCAGCCGGGCTGTACCCACCGGGCTCTTGCTAACCCTAACCCAGCCAGACAGTACCCGCCGGGCTGTTGTTAACCCTAACCCTAACCCAGCTGGGCCATACCCACCAGGCTGTTGCTAACCCTAACCCTAATTAACATTGTGGTGGTTGTGTCTGAAGACGCTGCTCTGCACTAAATTAACCCAGCGGATGTGGAGAACATTTTGGGCCATACCTGATGGGCAGCATGACAGTCGTTGAAGACGCACAACCATTACATTATAATACTGTGGTTTCCTTCATCACAGAGTGACCCATGGCTAGAATATGTACGATATCCGAGGCTGTTGTGCAGAAGAACGCTTGTATCGGCATTCCTCACTGACGATCGGAAATATATACTTGAGCTGCTTATACTTATACATTGGTGTTGGAGAGATATGCATACTGTGAGTTCTTCCATTTCTGGACCCAATGATGCTGCCATCACATTAAACCGTTCCCGTAAATTAGTCTGATAGCCAAGGAATGAATCATGGCTTTCATTCACCTAATAAATCGTCAGTAGTATATATTTATTTATGTATCATTATAAAATATCTTTTCTTAAAAAGCATATGCCTATAAGGTGTTGGATCACAGCTCTGTTGCATTTATTCACCAAATCCATCTATTACGTATCATGTCGTCCTCGTTACACTGTTTCGAACTTGTTCTCGTAATATCGCCTCAACCTCATCTCCATCCCTATATCCCATCTGTCCATTCCCATCTGTACCAACAAGACAATGGATTCACACTGCTGCCCTTTGTGCCACTGGGGGTTAGCTCGTAAAGGTTAAATATCCGTGAGCGAGAATAAATAAGTATAATTTAAGCTCCCTTTTTTTTGGTCCATCCCAGTGGACATGCTGGATTCTGAATTGAGTTGGTATATGCCGTCCGCATAAATACACCAAACATCAAACCAGGCTAATGCACTTTGTACTTTATGCCACTGTTACATCACTAATTCACATCACCTTCTCTCCAGGGAAATTCTTGTATGTGCATACTAGGTAGGCCACTGCTAAAACCAAAGACCATTTGACGGATAGGCTAGCTTTATTTTCAATGTCTGTGCCACAAGCCGCTATATGATGGCAACTTTTTTTTTGTTATATATATATGTAACGGTTCCCGCTGATTACACTCCAGATCCTTTGCGAAAATCACATTTGCAGTTACCACGTTGGCATAATTCTTGCTGTGTTGTTGCATCGTCATGGTGAGCTGGCCCCGCGAAGCATCTTCGGCGGATGATCCTGCTGAGACTCGATGATGTCCTTTAGCAACACTCCAGCTGTTTTGCATCAGGTTGGGTACACAGACAACATTGCCTAAATATCACAAGATGATGAAAAGTACGTTTGAATCACTCCATCTCACCTTGATTTTCTTGGATTCGTTCCCTGAGCTGCTTCCAGAAATTCCTCGGACCGCTTGTTGACAAAATCAAAGTCGTTATTCGGACACCAAAACGACAGATGGTAACCAGGACATTGCGGAGGTTTGGGTAGTATATGACAGTTATTGGCAACAACGTTAGCTATGACACTCAAGACTCGATGGTTGAAAACAAATTTTTTCCAAAATCGAATCTTTAAACTCGACTTTTACAAGGTATGACGCAAACAAATCGCTTCGGAAGCATGATGGAATTACCTTTCCACACATTGTAACAGCAAATCGTTTGGAGAATCTGATACTATCACTGCTTTACTTACAGTCTCTTTGCTGTGTACGTCGTGATGCCGAGAGAGTGCTTCTGTGACCCACTGTGCTGGATCACTCGCATCATTTTCACATCGAGGTCGAGTGACCGTCCTCTAGAGAGGTGCTCACTCTGACCTCCCACTGCTCTTTCCGATTGAAGACCCGAGTGGAAGAAGTCATAAAATTTTACAGACATGGATTGTTACCATACTGAAGATGGAGTTCCTGGTTCGAACTCACTTTGCCCAAAAATTTGACTTAAGTACATACTTGTTCCACTCAGGTCTTCAATTGTTCTTTCCTTAAGGTCTATATTAAAGCATAATGTAGTTGTTTTGTTAGTTAGGCCACCGTGTTGTCGAAACTTTGCATCTCCAAGTTTTTATTTTCAGAGGACAACTTTCAAGTTGGTGGTGCTTTTGTTATGTCTATATAGTCAGCAATCACTTCTCACTCTGTGTGTGTGTGTGTTTGCGTGTGTGTGTGTGTGTGTGTGTGTGTGTGTGTGTGTGTGTGTGTGTGTGTGTGTGTGTGTGTGTGTGTGTGTGTGTCTGTCTAGGCCATAACTTTTTTTTACCATTTGAGAAAACAATTTAAAATTGGGTAAAATGTGAAAGGGCCAAGTCGTAGTAACTATAAATACCCTGTATTATCCCAGCCGCAGCGCCGTCAAGCATGAGACAGCCTGTTTTTTTTTTAATCACTTACGTGTTTATTAATTTATTTGCCATTGAGCTTCAGCATGTCTAGTCCAGGCCATAACATTTTTTTTTACCAATTATGCTTTTGTCATCAAACTTTCAACAAACCTTTATTCTGAGAATATAGAGAAAATAATTTAAAATTGGGTCACAATGTGAAACGACAAAGTCATAGTAACTATCAATAGTCCTTATTAGTCACACCGCAGCACCTTCAAGCATGAGATGGCCCTTTTTATCGTTTACGTGTTCCTTTATTTATTTGCCATTGAGCTTCAGCATGTCTGTCCAGGCCGTACCATTTTTACAAATTGAGCTTTTGTCATAAAACCTTCACAAAACCTTTATTGTGAGAATATGGAGAACACAAATCATACTTAAATACGCAAATTGGAGGGGAGGATGAGTGTGGAGCAGGTAATGAGATGGGCAGCACGATGGGCAGGTTGATGAGGAGACAATCAGGATGACGAAGAGTTGATGAGGAGACGATCAGGATGACGAACAGGCAGGGGGAAAAGACAAGAACAGCACCAGGACCAAGGCAGGCAGGCAGGTCCTTTATTATGATCCTCGTCTCTCTGGTCAACCCTTCGCTCTTCCAGGCATTGGGCCTCACCCCCTCTCTCATTGCCTGACAGAGTCCCATTGCTTTCTGTCTCGTTCTTGTCTGCTCTACAGAGATGTGATCCGGTGGGTGGTTACAAGAGGTTTTACACACGTTTCCTATATACAGTCACGTGAAAAAGTAAGCACACCCCATGTAAAGTTTTGACCTTTTCAACATATTTCAACATACAGCTATTTGATCTTCATTTCAACAATAATGATAGATAAAGGTGATACAATATAACAAATATTATGAAACATTTACATTTTGTAATCCATTGTCTAATTTAAATAAACATAAATGCAAATTTCGCATGTGCAAAAAGTAAGTACACCCCTACATTTATCACTACTTCAAATACCTAAAATTAGAATCAGGTGCACCAGCTCAGGTGCAAATGATTAGAACATCGTTAGAGAGGATCTTGGAGGAACCTGTTTTATTTAAACCTCAGACATTTAGTTTGGTTTGTTCTTTGTTGTTGAAGTGTTCGGCGTCACCATGCCGAGATCAAAGGAGCTCTCTGAGGCCTTCAGAAAGAAGGTTATAGATGCCTACGAGTCTGGGAAGGGATTTAAAAAGATATCCAAACAATTTGAAATCAATCATTCGAATGTCCGGAAGATCATCTACAAGTGGAGAAGATTCCAAACAACTGCCAACTTGTTCAGGCCAGGCCGCCCCAGCAAGTTCAGCCTGAGAGCAGACCGCAAGATGCTGAAAGAAGTCTCGAAGAACCCCAGAAAGTCATCACGGGACCTACAGGTAGCTCTTGCCACTGTTGATGTCAAAGTGCACGAGTCTACCATGAGAAAGAGGCTGCAAAAATTTGATCTACATGGGAGGTGTACCAGGAGGAAACCTTTGCTGTCCAGAAATAACATCAGGGCAAGACTAAAGTTTGCCAATGAACACCTAGGCAAAGACCAGCACTTCTGGAACAATGTGCTCTGGACAGATGAGTCAAAGCTAGAGCTATTTGGCCACAGTACCAGAAGACATGTTTGGCAAAAACCAAAGACAGCATTTGACCACAAGAACCTGATACCAACTGTAAAGTGTTACGGGGTCAACCTCGAGGGGAGCCCCGGCAGAAAGATGTATGGTCCTTGGGTGAAAATAAGTCAATCAATAACGAGTCCACACCAAGGGTTACGAACAAACCCCAATATATTCCCAAATCCCGCACAGGAATCACAATGCGTTTACAGCACTTCCATACAATCCTTATCTATAGTATAGGTGGCGCCACCTTAACCCACAACAGTGTTGGCAACACTCACGGCCCTTGCCCCCAATGTCTCTGCACGCCTCCCAGGTGACGTCGAGTCGATCCAGCGATCGGGGAAGCAAGGTCCGAATCCTGCACGCCTCCCAGGTGACGTCGAGTCGATCCAGCGATCGGGGAATCTATGTCTGATTCCAATCCGGGGCTGGGAGTGAGGATACTCGACAACCTCAGCGAGGATACCCGACTTCGCAGGTTCCGCAGTAATCTGGCGCTCTCCTGACGCGCGGACTTCGGTTCACAGAGGCACGGTTCCCTTGTCCTTCACGTTCGGCGGCTCGGTCTCGAGCTGCAGTCTCAACTCTCAACCGTCTCCTTCCAATCTCTTTCGCGCGCCAGGCCCAAGGTGCGACCCGTACACGCCCTCGTAGGCGTCGAGGCGAACAGCGCCGGGCGCTTGGTTCCTTCCAGGACCACACGGCACCTTGACACGTAACCGGCAATCAATCACCCCGCGCAGGTAACTCCTCTAGCCAGACGGGCTTTTCCAACTTCGTTCCAAAGTAGGTAACGATCGCCTCCGCTCGCGTCGGAGCTCTCGAAGCTTAAGATGGCCGCCCTTTTTTTTCCTCCTCCTCTTCTTTACGATCCCGTTTCCGGTCTCGTTTTTCCCAGAAGGGCTCCTGACCCTTTAATCACAACAACCTTTAATAGAATATACATTAATAAGAAATGACCTGAATTGTAACCCCCATAAACCCGGAATTCGTAACACTCCCCCCCTTCAAGAAAGAAAGTTTGAACACCGCGAAAACTTTCTTTGCAGGCCAACTTTGATAAACAAACCAAAATAACTCACACCCCAAATCATCAGTTCCCCCCGGGCACAATTATCACATCTCAAAAATAAAGCAACAAACTTTCACAAAACCCCCAGAGATTCCAAAGGTAATTCCCTCTGGACCCAGCGTCAACAACTTCTACTTTCTCTTGGATGACGGTTAAGGGGTGGTGACCAAAGCCCCAAAGTTACACAACTCGATAGCACTTTTTCGGGAGGCCCAGCTGAGTACTCACTACATGGACGCCTTAAGGAATGTGGAGTTCACGGTTAGTCCGGGGAGGAAAGTTCATTACATGGACGCCTTTAAGAACGTGGAGTTCACGGTTAGTCCGTGCAGGAAAGTTCCCTACCGGGACGCCTTTAAGAACGTGGCGTTCACGGTTAGTCCGTGTAGGAGCCCAGGCTCGGCGGCTCCGCCGGAAAAGAGTGCTTCAACTTCTCCGGACTCCTAACAGTTACGGTGGGACCCCTTGTCCCAGCAGTCACCTGACTGGGGGTCTCCGTCTCGGCCAGTGCTCTGACAATCATTCTTTCGGGAGATGCCGTAACTCTGGGAGCCTCCAGAGTAATATCGGCCGCTGCCAACACCAACTCTACCGCCAAGTTGTCCTCTTCTGTAGACCTCTCGACGCCTACGAAATGCCTTCCCTACTGTTATGGTCCGACCCTCCAACTCCTTACCATTCCAATTCTTCTCTGCCTCCCTGGCGTCTTTTGTGCTTGCAAACGTGACAAAGCCGAACCCTCTTGACCGTTGCGTTTCCCTGTCTTTTACCAACCGCACTTCCACCAGCGGCCCATATCTGTTGAAGACAGAGGTCAGAACTTCTTCCTCTGTTTTGAAGTTCAGTCCCCCTACAAATAACTTGGTACTTTTGTCACCATCCCGAGCTGGTGTGGTGTTATTTTCCCTGCTGTGCTCTTTACCAACCCTCGGGTTACCATAAATTTGCCCCCCGGCCAAATCATTCCCGATAACCACAGATACTCCCTCTACAGGAAGCGTGGCTTGTAAACCGATGGTGACCGGTCCTGACACCAAATCGGATTCCAAATGGATGACATGAAGTGGGGCCCTAACACAGCCACCGATCCCTTGTACCCGAACACTATCAACAGTTGCGGTACTCTTTGACAATGGCAAAATGCCTTCAAGCATTAAGGATTGATGGGCTCCTGTGTCCCTCAATACCCTAACAGGTCTTGGGTTAGTCAAGTCTCCCTCGAGTGAGACAAACCCCTCATAAATAAATGGTTGGTAACTCTTCTGTGGGCGATTTCTTACGCTTGCCATCGCATTCGGAGTTGTAATAGTCGGACTCCGCTCTGGGTTTTCCCTTTTCATGAGGTAACAACTGGACATCAAGTGTCCAGGTTTCTTGCAAAAAGCGCAAACAGGCCCGGAGGAAAAACTCGTGGTCTGCCTCGGGCCCCCCGGAAAATAAGTTTGTCTTGGGCCCGTTGCCCTCTGATTTCGAACAGTTCGGGTATCAGCGTTGTCCCCATAATCATCTCGAGGCCGCCGCCATGTATTGTCGTTCTCCGCACCTGCTGTTCCACAACTCCCCTGCGGAAATCTAGGCGAGGAGTTAGGTTCGTGGACCCCGATCCGGTGTGTTAAGGCATAATCATCTGCCATGGTGGCTGTGTCCCACAACTTCGGTACTTTCTTTTCCTGCAGGTACACTTTGATGTCCTCATGGACACACTGTTGAAATTCCTCCACCAGGATCAAGTCACGCAATGCTTCGAAGTCGTTCCCGACTCCTTTTGACTCACACCACCGATCAAACATGTTTTCTTTCACTCTGGCAAACTCCACATGGGTCTCACTCTCCCTCTTCCTGGCATTCCTGAATTTTTGCCGGTAAGCTTCAGGAACCAACTCATACGCTTTGAGAATGTGCTTCTTCAATACCTCATAATCTGCACATTGGTCCATTGGCAGCGCCGAATAAATCTCTTGAGCTTTACCCACCAGCACACTTTGCACTAGTATGGTCCAGGCCTCCTCCGGCCAGTTTAACTGTCGAGCCACTTTCTCAAAGTGTGGAAAAAATTTAGCGACTTCCTTTTCACTGAAGGGTGGAACCAGCCTCATATGTCTGCCCACATCCCAGGTGTTCTGGCGAGGTGTCGGCCCAGTCAGCAAGGGTGGTACCTCTCCCCGTTCTCTCATTAACTCCAGCTCCTTGAATTTAATTTCTTGCTGAAGCGCCATGTCACGTTCCTTTAATTCCCTTTCGGCTTTTCTCTCCTCTGCTTCGAGTTCCCTTGCAGCTCTCCTCTCCTCTGCTTTTCTCCCTTCTAACCTTTCCTGGAGTTCTCGTTCCACTCTCCTTTCCTCTGCTTGTTTCTCTTCTCTCCTCTCTTCTGCTTTCCTTTCCTCTTCTGATCTTTCCTTTTCTGCTTTCCTTTCTTCTTCTGCTCTTTCCTTTTCTGCTTTCCTTTCTTCTTCTGCTCTTTCCTTTTCTGCTTTCCTTTCTTCTTCTGCTCTTTCCTTTTCTGCTTTCCTTTCCTCTGTTTTCATCCTTTCTAACCTTTCCTGGAGTTCTCGTTCCACTCTCCTTTCTTCTGCTTGTTTCTCTTCTCTCCTCTCTTCTGCTTTCCTTTCCTCTTCTGATCTTTCCTTTTCTGCTTTCCTTTCTTCTTCTGCTCTTTCCTTTTCTGCTTTCCTTTCTTCTTCTGCTCTTTCCTTTTCTGCTTTCCTTTCTTCTTCTGCTCTTTCCTTTTCTGCTTTCCTTTCTTCTTCTTTGATCCGTTCCCGGCTCCGTAATTGCAACTCCAGTTTCCGGAGCTCAACGTCTTCTGGTTCTTCGGGTAGCCACTCCCAGACTAACTCGTCCCATGTTCCTAATCCCACCATAGACTGTATCACCGTGGTCTGCAACTCTGCCTTCCTCAAATTAGTTCGGACCTCCAAGTTAAAATGTTTGGCCAATTTCAAGAGGTCCGATTTTAGTAATGCTCGGAACTGTGCCTCACTAGGGGTTACCGCAAAGTTCTGTGCCACAAACGCCATGGTGACTACTGGTAACACCTGTTAACCTTCACCCCAGAAATTTCCAACAAAGAAAAGCAACAGTATTACTATTATTGCTATTGTTTTTTTTTGTTGTTGTTTTTTTTGTTGTTTTGTCGGCAGAGCAAAACAATTTTGGGAACGTTGGAAAAGTTCCCACTCTTGGGAATTCTTTCCCGGACTAAAATTTCGAAAATTTTATAGATCCCGGACATAGACCCAATTGCGAATCCGCAAATTGTAATTTGGACGAGCCCCCAATTCTGTTACGGGGTCAACCTCGAGGGGAGCCCCGGCAGAAAGATGTATGGTCCTTGGGTGAAAATAAGTCAATCAATAACGAGTCCACACCAAGGGTTACGAACAAACCCCAATATATTCCCAAATCCCGCACAGGAATCACAATGCGTTTACAGCACTTCCATACAATCCTTATCTATAGTATAGGTGGCGCCACCTTAACCCACAACAGTGTTGGCAACACTCACGGCCCTTGCCCCCAATGTCTCTGCACGCCTCCCAGGTGACGTCGAGTCGATCCAGTGATCGGGGAAGCAAGGTCCGAATCCTGCACGCCTCCCAGGTGACGTCGAGTCGATCCAGCGATCGCGGAATCTATGTCCGATTCCAATCCGGGGCTGGGAGTGAGGATACTCGACAACCTCAGCGAGGATACCCGACTTCGCAGGTTCCGCAGTAATCTGGCGCTCTCCTGACGCGCGGACTTCGGTTCACAGAGGCACGGTTCCCTTGTCCTTCACGTTCGGCGGCTCGGTCTCGAGCTGCAGTCTCAACTCTCAACCGTCTCCTTCCAATCTCTTTCGCGCGCCAGGCCCAAGGTGCGACCCGTACACGCCCTCGTAGGCGTCGAGGCGAACAGCGCCGGGCGCTTGGTTCCTTCCAGGACCACACGGCACCTTGACACGTAACCGGCAATCAATCACCCCGCGCAGGTAACTCCTCTAGCCAGACGGGCTTTTCCAACTTCGTTCCAAAGTAGGTAAGGATCGCCTCCGCTCGCGTCGGAGCTCTCGAAGCTTAAGATGGCCGCCCTTTTTTTTCCTCCTCCTCTACTTTACGATCCCGTTTCCGGTCTCGTTTTTCCCAGAAGGGCTCCTGACCCTTTAATCACAACAACCTTTCATAGAATATACATTAATAAGAAACGACCTGAATTGTAACCCCCATAAACCCGGAATTCGTAACAAAAGCATGGTGGTGGAAATATTATGGTTTGGGGCAGCTTTGCTGCATCAGGGCCTGGGCAGCTCACCATCATATAATCCACTATGAATTCTTCATTGTACCAGAGGGTGCTTGAGGATAATGTGAGGCCATCTGTCGGAAAGCTGAAGCTCAACCGAAGGTCGACCTTGCAACATGACAATGACCCTAAACATACTAGTAAATCCACCAAGGAATGGCTGAAAAGAAAGAAATGGAGGGTTCTGGAATGGCCAAGTCAAAGCCCGGATCTAAATCCCATCGAGATGATGTGGGGGGATTTGAAACGAGCTGTGCATGCAAGAAACCCCTCAAACATCGCACAGCTGAAAGTATTCTGCATGGAGGAGTGGGCAAACATTTCTCCCAGTCGATGTCAGAGACTGGTAGACAGTTATAAGAAACGCCTACTTGAGGTTGTTTCTGCCAAAAAGGGGCAATACCACCTATTAGAGCCGAGGGTGTACTTACTTTTTCCACATGCGAAATTTGCATTTATGTTTATTTAAATTATACAATGGACTACAAAATGTAAATGTTTCATGATATTTGTTATATTATATCACCTTTATCTATCAATATTGTTGAAATGAAGATCAAATAGCGGTATGTTGAAATATGTTGAAAAAGTCAAAACTTTACATGGGGTGTACTTACTTTTTCACGTGAATCTATATATATATATACGCACACACATATATATATATATTGTTACGGACACGGCTTAAGATGTTATGATGGGCCGAGCGGAATGGCCGCCGTGTTCGCACAGTTTACCCGATTCCACCCGACGTTGACCAAATCGCGCTATGCTAAATCAATGAAGGAAAGGACACAACGGCTGGGATAAATGAAACGACACAAGGGGTACAGTTCTCAAGACCTCCGGAGGAGGATATAATTAGTGGTGGAAAAGAAGGGTAGATTACAAGGTAATGAGGGAAAGACACAGAAAAGATGGGCACTTAGTCACAGTCTTATCTTATCCCCGACAGACCACAGACAAACGGGACAAGACTGACTTACACAGGGATTGATGGCAGGGAAGGACAGGCAGTCGATAGCGCAAGGTGCACCTTGGCTCAGGGACAGGATACAGCTCAGTCCAGTCCAGAGATGCGGGGCGGTGTCACAGCGCTCGGAGGTGGCGTCCTTCTCTGTCCAAGCTGAGGGCGCATCTGACGTCACCTCCCTCTTCCTGCGCATGCTCAGCAGGGAGTGACACGCCCTCGGCTCGTTGGCTCCGCCCCAGATGGAATCGGTCCGCCGCTTCTATTGGGTGCGGGGGGTTACCGGGCTCCGCCCTTGACGAGGAGCTGACAGCGAGCCCCTACGTGGTAACCCCGTCGAGCACATGCTCGATGGCGGCTCGTTGGAAAGGCTTGGTGCCCTTTCAACACCCCCTACCAACCAAGCCGGAGTGAGGACGCACACTCCCCGCGCCGCCGCCGCTGTTGTTGTTGTTGTTGTTGTACCATGAGGAAGAGATGCGGGGAGGTATTGGGAGGTGCTAAACTTCCTAACGGTGCCATACAATCACATTCTGGTGCAACGAAGAGTCAGAATTAATGGAAACGAGTCGTTAACTGACATAGACTAAGAATAACTAGCAAGATGTCCTATAGTTGTCTACGTGAGATGCGGTGGACCTGGATGCGACATTTAATGGGGGAAATAGGGGGAGGTCGGGTCTACAGAGTGTTGTTTACAGGAAATGGGACTAGGGAATGGGGGATTGGGGATAGTTGGGAAGTATGGAGGAAATAGGGGAATATTTACAAGCGGATATGGATGGATGCCAATCTCATATCCGTAACATTGCACCCTTCTCTACCTCGGGGCGTCCCGACCCGATAAATTTTTACCTACTTTAGTGTGGCACTCAGATGTAGTTCCCTCTACTATTAACTCAACCCTGAGTGCGACAGTTTTACAGATATTCACAAATGAGTAAATATGTCCCCCTGCGACGTTGCACCCTTCTCCTAACAGAAACACACCCACAGGATAACCGAATCGCGGAAAGAATCCTCAAACTAAACATACAGCCGGTAGGGAGCATCATTTATACAACACTACACTGATATTTACACTACGATCCAGGACCTGTTCTTTGAGGAACACATGCAGATGTTATGCAGAGAGAGAGCACGCATGCCAGCATCGATACACCAACCCACGAGTGCTCTGTGGCCCTACGGCCTTTAATAATGTGCAGAGCACCCCATCCAAGCACCAAAAGCACCACCCCATACACACAGTCAGCACCATCCGGTGCACCAATAAAGTGTTCATAGTCACCGGTGGTGTCGCAGCCGGCCGATGTTCTGCCGCTGGTCTTGCCTTCATGGAGCACTTGGCCTTCTGGCTTCCTTAGAAATAAAGAAAGGCGCCAACCGCGTCCATTTCTAAATTGTGGCCGTCAGGGGGGCCAACTATAAGTGGTTCACCTGTATGGCATAGGTGCCACGTTGACCCAGAGGTCCATCCACGGGTGGTGCTTGCCCGCAAAAGAACTGCGGTCCATTGTGGGCGGCCACAAAAATTGCGGTCCATATGGTGTATCGATCCAGGCAGCAAGCAGCGAAAGTACAGGCCCACAACTGCAGAGCCAGCACCTCTCTCTCCTCTCGCTCTGCCCCAAAGCCAGATCCTCGGAGGTGGGAGACAAAAGAAGACAAGTGAGTAAGGTGGTAAGGGCGCAAAAGTGCACGCAATACAAGGTAATGCACACTGGGGGCACATGGGAACCAGGTGAGACAGGTACGTTCCTACCGTATGCCCCCCCCCCCCACCAGGTAACCTACAT
The DNA here is from genome assembly GCF_964187855.1 of Myxine glutinosa. Classification (NCBI taxonomy): domain Eukaryota; kingdom Metazoa; phylum Chordata; class Myxini; order Myxiniformes; family Myxinidae; genus Myxine; species Myxine glutinosa. The sequence continues at coordinate 16,238,542 of NC_136270.1, read as the reverse complement.
TGCCCCTCCCTTACCCCTTACTGTATCCACAAAACACAACACTACCCATAAACATCTACTTTACACATCAACAAACGTCCCTACTGTCTTCCCCGTTCCTCCCATAAACCAAATTCGTCTTCTCTCCCTCCTAACCAATCAAATTTGCCATTTCCAACTCAACATCAAAATTTGCCATCTCCAACTCAACATCAAAATTTGCCATCACCAATTAATCATCAGTCCCTCCTAAGGAGGGAGAGATGGAATCACCCCAATGTCTCATCCACGTCGTGATGCGTCTCACAAATCCACACAGCAATTCTCCTTTCCTGCAACACAAAACAAAGGAACACAGGTGTGGAGTCATCATCTTCACCTCAGGTAAGTGGCTGCGTATGGTGCGACAGGTTCATCAATCCTAACTATTTCCTAAATGACTTTAACAACTTTACATTACCCGGGGTCTTTTCCTGCCAATCCATTGGCCAACTTACACTATGGGTTCTAAAAACCAATACCCATTGACCAAACTGTGGTGCCTCTCAATTTGGGGTCTCACTCCCCCAATTCATCTCCCGGTGCCCTCGCACAATTTCTGGGCTGTGACGTGTAGCTCTCCCAGCAGGTCTACCCACCTGCACACCTCCACCACTGTAGTTGCCACCCGAGTTTACCTGCTCCTCACCCTAACCTAACTAACTGGGGAAGGCCCTCTCGCACTCTCACCCCCTCAGTACCCTCTCTGGCACGGGCTGCCCGATCCACACCCGGGATCCTCAGGCACCCACTGACACTAATGGCTCCCAGAGCCCACCTGCGGCCTCACCTGGCCGACATCCTCACAGTGGTGGAGTGCCCAAACCAACTACACACACTAACAGGCTACACGCCCAGCCATTTCCACAACACTAATGCACCCATCCACAATACCATTCTGCAACCGCACCACAAATGCCAATATCCAACCACAATTTACCTATACCCTCTACCTAACACTTTAAACTACCCTCCCCGGGTACTCGTGAAAAGGGGTCCACTCTTCCCCCATCCACACCTTCGCACCATGCACACCACTCCGTACCACTTACTCCAACTCTCTCCACACCACTCATTCCAATACTCCATGTATTCCACACACCTGTACTTGCACACCTGTGCTCTCACACCTGGTGCCACCTGCACCCTTCTCTCCCCAAAGCGCATTCGCGCTGATCCACAACACTCACTACTCATACACTGCTCCACACACCTGTCCAGTTCTCACACAGCATCATCTCGTCTAACTACTCCCCTCTGAAACTTGCGCTTCCCAGTCGTCCCTTTAAACTATTGCGCTCCCACGTCATTATCATCCACGCTAATCTACCTGCGTCCCCACTACAGGTATCAGTCACTAACTAATCTTAACGTTACCTAATGTCATCTTCGCTAGATCCCTACACACAATATCCTAACCCACCCGGGCTAGTTTTCACTGCCATAAACCCCATAAACTATTGCGCATTTGCCCCATCTATGGGAAGGGTGGCAGGGATGCCACCCGTACCCACCGGGCCCATCGCTCATCAATCCCCCAGTCCTCTGGCACTAATAAGCCCCCCTTATTCAGAGGTACTGGGTCCCGCCTCGGCATCTAAAGCCGAGGCAATCCACGGGGGCGCCTGCTCGCCGGTGTAAGGCCTTCTAGTTTCCCGGGGTCTGGCAGGGGGGTGTCTGGGGTCGGCTAACCCGCTCCCCCCTGGGCGGAGTTAAGGACCTCAACCGCCGGGGATCATCCCGGCGCGTGGCTCGACAGTGCCGCGCCAGGTGACCCAGACGGTTGCAGGTATAGCACCTCACCTGATAAGGTGCTTGTCTCCGGAATTCCAAATTTTCCCCCCTGAAGGTCCGAATTGGATTACCCGCTCGTGGTCCACCGCGGGCCACCTCCGGGGCCACCTGCCATGGTCCAGGTCCCGCCAGGCGCTGGTCCACCAGCCTCCGGACCATGCCCGCCAGGTCAGGACCCACGTCGGGGGCGGGCCCCCTAAGGGGTCCGCCCTCCATCAGGGGTCCCACCTGGTGGACCGCCATTGCGTGACGCTCGCTCCCCCGGGCCAGGGGCCTCCCTGCTTCCCAACGGGCCGCAGCGTCAGCCGCCTGGCTCAGAGTCTGCGTGCGCCACATGGCGAGCTGTTGCCCGAGCTCAATATCCGGGAGGGCCTGGATAAAATGGTCCAGCGCCAGGCTTTCCCGGGAATCCGCTGCCATGCTAGCATGTGCGATCCCCACTGCGCGGCGAATGTCGTGGGCAAGTTCCCCGATGGCTTCCTGGGGCTTGCGTTTTCGCAGCGTGAGCTGAGCTTTAACAAGCTCGCTCTGCTGTTCAACGCTGAATCGATTAATTAGGGCGTCGCGGAGGGCTGGCAGGGTGAGAGCACCCGGTGGTAATGCCGTCAGCACCTCCGCCGCCGCGCCGCGCAATGCGGCCACCAGGTGTACTCCACCTTCGTCCTCACCCCAACCGTTGCCCTTACACACACAGTCAAACTGCGCCAGGTACGCGCGTAGATCACTCTTGCCGTCATACGGCGCGAGTGGGACCTTGTGGGACCACCTCGTATGCGAGTCGTTGCCCGCCTGCCGGACCCCGTGCGTCGCCCCTTGCGGGGTCAGCGCGGGGCCGAACCGTCCGGGCCCCCACAGTACATTACCCCCAAGGGGCTCTCGTGCCTCCCCTGTCCCTCTAAAAACTACCCCTGTTGGTGTCGATGCATGGGTCACACTTCCGCAACCCGCTACCCATTCCATACCACCACAACCTTGCTCACCCACACCTCGCACCTCTCCCATCACCGGACCCTCTCGCTCGCACCCTCGTTCCATACCCTCCGGACCAGCCATACACCTCACTCTTGGCCTCTCACGAACATCCGGGTCTATCTCGACCCCCAAGCTTATTAAATCACCTGGCGCATCATACGCACGACCATATTGGTCACCACTTACACCGGGTCCTCTTTCTCTTCGCTTCTCCTCCATCACCTGCGAATCCCTCATCCGGTTAATGAGCACATCATCACGATCCGAACACAGACTTTGGACCAATTCTTTTACTTCCTCCTTTATCTCTTTCTTATCCTCTCTCCGTCGCTTCTTAATTTCGCTCACCCCTTCTTCCACTTCTTCTAATTTCTGCTTCACCTCCTTCATCTCCTCGTGCGCCCCCTTAAGTTCTTCCTCTAACTCCACCTTATTTTTTTCTATGTGCTCCCGCACCTCCCGCTCTTTAACCTCCATCACCTCTACCACCTTGTTCATTTTCCTCGTCAGGTCCTCGTGTACCGTCTGACACTCTTTTTTAATTACCCCTACGTCCTTTTTCATCTCCTTCTGTGTCGATTTTAAACCCTCTATTACCGGTGTAAGTGGTTACCGGTGTAATTAAATTTATTCTTCTTTACCTGGTCCCCCAACTCCTTTTGTCCCACTGTCAGTTGTTCTACTCCCAGCGTCAACTCCTCTATACCACCTTGCAATTTTACAGTCCCCTTTCTCACCTCCTTCTCCATGCGCTCCTTACAGTGCCTCACCTCCTCGCGCACTCCTCCGACCTCCTCACTCACACCTCTTCTGATCTCCTCTCCCATCACTTGCATCTCCTGCCCAGATGCCACCCTCATCTGCTCCATTTCCTCCCTGTGAGCATCCAATTTAGTTTCTACCCCCATTCTGACCCCCTCTATCTGCTGCCCCATTTTTTAAACTTCCCTTTCCGCTTGGTCCCTCATGTCCCTCAATTTGCCTTCCATACTGTTTTCTAACCCCTCTAACCCCTTTTTCATCCCTTCCATTTGATTCTCTTGAGCGGCCATTCTGTTTTCTACCCCCGTTAACCCCTCCTGTATTTCCCCTAATCTATTGTCTAATCCCTCAAATTTGTTTCCTAATCCCTCTATTCTACTCCCTAACCATCCGATCTGGGCCCCCATGTCCTCCCTCAATTTCTCGCTATTGGACCCCATCCTTTGTTCTAACCGTTGGCTATTGGCCCCCATGTCCTCCCTCAATTTCTCGCTATTGGACCCCATGTCCTCCCTCAATTTCTCGCTATTCTGGGCCATAAGGGCCTTCATTTGTATTAAAAAAAGGTTCAAATCTACCAGCGGCGCTACTACGGGCGCGGTCGCCGTGGCCATGTGCGAGGCGCCATTTTGCGAACCTGCCACCCTCACTGCTTCGCTCTCCTCATGTCCCTCAATTTGGTCCTGGATCGACCCTGCCTCACTCTCCTCTACCGGAACCCAGCCGTCTTGATCTGCCATAGCGCGACTTTCAAAATTCGGGTTTTTATTTTAAAACAACACAAATTTCACCGTTAATAATTTCGAGCGCGTGAAGCGCGCTTCGGGTCCAATCTCACTTCCCGACACCAATTGTTACGGACACGGCTTAAGATGTTATGATGGGCCGAGCGGAATGGCCGCCGTGTTTGCACAGTTTACCCAATTCCACCCGACGTTGACCAAATCGCGCTATGCTAAATCAATGAAGGAAAGGACACAACGGCTGGGATAAATGAAACGACACAAGGGGTACAGTTCTCAAGACCTCCGGAGGAGGATATAATTAGTGGTGGAAAAGAAGGGTAGATTACAAGGTAATGAGGGAAAGACACAGAAAAGATGGGCACTTAGTCACAGTCTTATCTTATCCCCGACAGACCACAGACAAACGGGACAAGACTGACTTACACAGGGATTGATGGCAGGGAAGGACAGGCAGTCGATAGCGCAAGGTGCACCTTGGCTCAGGGACAGGATACAGCTCAGTCCAGTCCAGAGATGCGGGGCGGTGTCACAGCGCTCGGAGGTGGCGTCCTTCTCTGTCCAAGCTGAGGGCGCATCTGACGTCACCTCCCTCTTCCTGCGCATGCTCAGCGGGGAGTGACACGCCCTCGGCTCGTTGGCTCCGCCCCAGATGGAATCGGTCCGCCGCTTCTATTGGGTGCGGGGGGTTACCGGGCTCCGCCCTTGATGAGGAGCTGACAGCGAGCCCCTACGTGGTAACCCCGTCGAGCACATGCTCGATGGCGGCTCGTTGGAAAGGCTTGGTGCCCTTTCAACACCCCCTACCAACCAAGCCGGAGTGAGGACGCACACTCCCCGCGCCGCCGCCGCTGTTGTTGTTGTTGTTGTTGTTGTTGTACCATGAGGAAGAGCTGCGGGGAGGTATTGGGAGGTCCTAAACTTCCTAACGGTGCCATACAATCACATTCTGGTGCAACGAAGAGTCAGAATTAATGGAAACGAGTCCTTAACTGACATAGACTAAGAATAACTAGCAAGATGTCCTATAGTTGTCTACGTGAGATGCGGTGGACCTGGATGCGACATTTAATGGGGGAAATAGGGGGAGGTCGGGTCTACAGAGTGTTGTTTACAGGAAATGGGACTAGGGAATGGGGGATTGGGGATAGTTGGGAAGTATGGAGGAAATAGGTGAATATTTACAAGCGGATATGGATGGATGCCAATCTCATATCCGCAACAATATATATATATATATATATATATATATACATATATATATATATATATGTATATATACATATAGTGCGACATATGGCCCACCGTGTTGTTTGTGCAAATTTTGCACTAATAAGGGGATCAAACAGCTCTCCATTGTACACGTACATGTACAGAGCATCCAAATGTGCCTGGTCGTGAGAAGTTCTACAAACCTTACCATCTGTGGGTAGGCCTTTACTCTTGTGAGCCTGGGATGTTATGTGCATACTTACATGCATGGTGTGGTAAAGATAACGTTTTAGAAATGTTTTGTCCCAGAGAGTGAATTTTCCAGTAGAACGCACCATCATAAATGGGATAGTTTCATGAAACATTGAATTTTACGATTTGTAAGGAATTATGGGTGAAGAAGAGAAATCTGCAAGACAAGGTGGGCATAAGCCTGCTCAAATCTTTCTGAAATTGGAGCAAAGGGAGAAAATAAATTTTGTGATGACAGTAAAGGCTCAAATATTTATCACATGGAGTGCAATGAACTGTATCGCAAAAATAGAGACAACCAACCCTACAAATCCCAGACAGCCTTGCTCACAATCCATATTGCACTGATATAATCTGGCATAGGGCTGTGTTCATTCCTGAGCTTCCCAGACAACAACACCAGCCATTTGGACTTTCCTTAAGTTTTGCTTATCTGTCAAGACCTCCTCAACAATGGAAGGTTCTCTCTTTACTTTTTTTTTTTTTTAAACACGTGACCATTGTGCACTGCCCCTTTTCGGTGGTGGTCCTTGACAATGGCCTTTGAAGATCCATTGCCTCGTCTGTAACACCTTAGGTGAGTTAGACCACCGGTAACTGTAAATACAGCCTTGATATCACGTGACACATTCTACCGACACTATCAGAACGGTCTGCTGCTATAATTGGTCAGTCATAGATACCTAATTACAAGGAGGCATAAAATATTCCTCATCTTCATGTACAATTCAAGTTGCTTCACTGAACAATAATATTGTGAGGCCGACAAGGCACGATTGTTTGATTCGACTTTTGTTCGGGCAAGTATTGTTTAAATTTATCAAAACAAATAAACGATTATAGTTTCAACATGAAAGTTAATCCTCCCTTTTATTTACATTCAATTTTGAGGCTCATTTAGAACAAGATCCGGATACTAAAAAGGTACTTCTGGACAGTGGGGCAATGCGGCAACATTTAGACACAGCAATCAAGGGAATAGTGAACAGAAAAGTGGAGAGACTTGACTTTTATGTTATTTTATTACAAAAGTATAAAAGAAAGATTCCTTACAGTGAAAACAAAAGAAACAAAGTTACATTAAAATTTTACCATCGGGGAAACTAAAACCAGCAAAACGTTAAGCTACCATATTTTACCAGGGGAGAACCCACAGAAAACAAAACGTTAAGCTTCCAAAAAAAAAGCACAAATGATATTTAGTAATGACGAGAGAGAAAGCACCAAGCGGCCATCAGATATTTTACAAAAATCATCATTTACACACCACATTCTTTCAAAGAGTTCAAGTTGGCTGGAAAGCGAGTAACAGTGAAAATCAAGATTTATGCGGCTTTCGCAAAATGCTCTGAACATTGCTACAGGTACCGTAAAAATGGGGGGAATAGGGACAGCAAGGTGTATAGGGACACAAACTGAAAAAAAGTTCGGAAACTTTTTTCGCTGAAAATTGATAACCATACTGATTTGTTGATATTTGGGTTGAAAGTGTTCTCTTGTTTTTTTAAAAGGCAACTTATAGTGCATATTAACCCCATATATGGGTTAAATAGGAATAAATAGGATTTTTATGGTTGTCCCTATTCACCCCGTTTTACAGGTGAATAGGGACAGTCACTAATACAAAAAAATAATAATCAAGAAACAATCCTGAGTTTCCAACTTATTGCTGAATTGATAGTTCAGATGGATGCACATAATATGCACCCATAATATAAACCACGGTGCCAATGAAAAAAAATATGGGATAAAAAGTTTCTCCAAACTCCCTATTTCTTGATTATTATTTTTTTGTATTAGTGACTGATCCTATTTACACGTAAAACGGGGTGAATAGGGACAGCCATAAAAATCCTATTTATTCCTATTTAACCCATATATGGGGTTAATATGGACTATAAGTTGCTTTAAAAAAAAACAAGAGAACACTTTCAACCCAAATATCAACAAATCAGTCTGGTTATCAATTTTCAGCGAAAAAGGTTTCCGAACTTTTTTTCAGTTTTGTGTCCCTATTCACCTTGCTGTCCCTATTCCCCCCATTTTACGGTACCTGTACTGTACAAATCATTCTTTATCTTTGATTTCCTAGTTTTCTAAATCGCTAATTTTGCCTGGGAAATGAAAAAGTTTGCAAGAATTGTTGCTTGGATGTTAAAGGGGCCACTTGGACTAAAAATTAAAGGGACCACTTGGCTTCCCCTTCCGGGGCCTGAGCGAGGAGGCTTGCTTCAATCTCTCATGCATCGAAGTTTGAGTATTTTCCCATTCGTGTCTTTGTCAAATTTCCACTGGTTATTTTATTGCGTCTGTGTTAGTGTGTTTCTAGTTAGTTTTGGTTTTGCAATTATTGCAAACTTGTGTGTAATCAGTCGTTTTTTGTTCGCACCTCGTGCTAGGCCTGGTCTCTCTAGGGTCCCTCCCCCCGTCGGTATTTTGTGAAGATAAGTTCTTTCCTTCGCTGTATTTGCTTGTTTCTTTGATTTTGTTTTCTCCCCCTACCTCCCACGACCATTTCAGCCCTGGCCGAGGTATGCGCTCTACCTAGTGCAGTTCTCGTTATTCATCTAAAACGTTATCACAGTCGCAGACACAGTAGAAAGAAGACACTTATTATGGAAGGGATGTTGTAATCTTAACAAACACCTTCAGGGTCTAAGTCCGTCATTGTTTGGTGGAATTTGAGCAAAAATATATTTAAATCTGAAAGCGACCGAGGTACATAGTGAGGGTAAACTTGGGCTGTTTTGATTGGTTACATTGAGGTTCAACTTCAAACGTGCCTACTTTGTTAGCAATGAGACAAAACTGAGTGATGTGGACCACTTAGGGGAGAACAAAAGGTGTGATCAGAGATGTTATAACAATAGAAAACTATATAGGATGGGAATAAAAGAGGCTGAATTGTGTAGAGACAGAGACAGAGAGAGAGAGAGAGACAGAGAGAGAGAGACAGACAGAAAGAGAGACAGACAGAAACAGAGACAGAGAGAGACAGACAGACAGAGAGAGAGACAGAGAGAGAGAGACAGAGACAGAGACACAGAGAGAGAGACAGACAGAAAGAGAGACAGACAGAAACAGAGACAGAGAGAGACAGACAGAAACAGAGACAGAGAGAGACAGAGAGAGAGAGAGACAGAGACAGAGACACAGAGAGAGCGAGACCAGCTGTACGTGGGCTTCATTGAAGGAATTACAATGAAATTCCAGTTTTTATTTCCTGAGAGTTTCCTTCTGTGTATCCATATTGTGAACCTCATCCTCTACCCCTCATTCCTCCCTATATCCATTATTTGTCCAAGACTCCCTCTATTTTGTCCTTAAACCTTGCTGTTGGTGTTTCTCCCCACTCTCTCTGGTGAAGTTCCTTTTGACTTTGAATACCAAAAAAAAGCAAGAAAAAAAAAGCATTGACTCATGTAAAACTAGAACGGCACTCAGTAGAGAGCCTTATTAACCTCCGCCTGGTGAACAGTTTACGTTTTGTATCTCAGAGTAGACCAGAATATCACAATACAGAATTTATATAATGTCGAAACATTCTTCACCAAAATTGAATCGATTCTTCCTTGTCACACACACAACCTGTCCAACAAGTTTCGTCCAAATCCATCCATAACTTTTTGAGATATCCCACAATGTATAGTTTTTGTCCCTATCTTCCAATGGTGAAGAATCACTTAAAAAATTATAGTAGCCGGATCCGAATCCGGATCTTCACCAAAATATAATCATGTCGTCCTTGTCACATACTCTACATCTCTGCCAAATTTCGTCCGAATCCGTCCACAACGTTTTGAGATATCTTGTTCACAAACGGACAGACAGACAGACAAATAAACAGACAGACAGGGGTGAAAACATAACCTCCATCCACCTTTGGTGACGTAGATAAAAAGATGATTGCCATTCGTTCAGCTGTTGTTAATAGTCGAGAGACACAGAAGACATCAGTAGAACACTCCGCACTCCCTGATTCCGCAAGCAGCAGCAGCATGAACAGTCAGATTCCTCGTGACGGGTTTAGGTAAAGATCCACTCTTCATATTTTATGAATCACAGCTCATTGATGAACGCCAAATGCCGACCGTTATCAACATAACCTGATATATTAGTTGTTATGTACGCAATGATCTTCTACTTTGATAGTTCATCCTTTGCAAGGTTATTTTTTAGATGATTTTAATGGCGAGAGGCATACGTGTTAGTCCGTAATGAAGTGCTCTTTCAGTTGGGTCACCTTTTAAATTTGGCAAACCTGTCTGAACCACCTTTTCCTTCTGCTCCTCACTAAATGGTTGCACCCACAACTGTCTCCATTGGCAACTGCTATTCGAATTGCTGAAACAATCCAATGACTTATTTCTTGGATTCCTCTCCCGTTCCTACTTTGGCCTTGGTGGAGCATACACACACTGGAATGCTGCGCTTAGGTCTTAGATGCTGATGGATTTTTTTTAGCTCACCACTAAAGGTCGACGGAGGTCATGTTTTCAACCCTGTTTGTCTGTCTGCCTATCTGTGAGCAGGAGATCTCAAAAAGTTATGGACGGATTCGGAAGAAACTTGGTGGGCAAGTTGAGTGTGTGACGAGGACGAATTGATTCAATTCTGCTGAGTTGAGAGATTGGGTCAAAAACTATATTTAGCAGGATATTTCAAAAAGTTGTGGATGGATAATGACAAAACTTGGTGGATGAGTTGGCTAGGTGCCAATAACAAGCTGATTATATATTTAGTTCAGGTCCGAGTCCATATCCGGCCTATCAGTGGGATACAAAGCGTAAACTGTTCAACCTGGCGGAGGAGATCCGCTCTACCGAGTGCTGTTCTAGTTTTCTTTTCGTTACCCTTCCTTATTTCAAGTCTTCTTCTTTCGTATGCAGCACAAGGCTGTGGAGTAGCATCATTGGCTAAGAGTGCAGCTAGGCCACTGATGCAGGTTCGAGCAGGAATTTGTAATTTGTACATGGTTTCAGCAATAGCTCGCCCATTCTCCACGAAAGCCACCATAGGATCTATAACGTCCACCAACCAATTCCGGCAGTTGGGATGCCCTTTTAATACACATCCAAGGGATGGTACACACATTGAGAAATCACACTGCCTGTGCAACACCAGGATGACAGCTTATAGCTGAGTCGGGATTCAAACCCAGGCTAGACAGCTTAGAGGTGAGTGTGCGTACCTCTAGCGTCTAGGCCATCCTGCCAGCCTCTTATTTCAAGTAAAACAACTGCATTATGCTACTCCTAATGATTTTTGGGCTGTCTGCGTTGAGATGTCACATCACATGATCAATGTAATCTATCTCCTTAATTGAGTCACATACCAAATTCAATTGGGCAGACAGGGCGAAAGAGGCTATCTGTTTATTACATATGCAAATATGATGCAATTGTTGCCCCCCAATTTTGTATTTGTTCCATATAAGGCCCTTCATATGAAAGATCTGCTACTGTTTTCTTGCCTAAAGAGGCTTTTTTTTCTCTCCTGTGGACGCTTTTTTTGCAAATGTGCTGTTATTAAATTTAACTCTGGATGTGGCACCATCTCAAGGATACGTCACAACCCTTGGGGTCCTAACGAGCCACTCACTATGATCCTCGCAAGTATATGGCCTTATGCAATGGTGCTCTCCATGCCAAGAAGGCTGCTTGCTGTGCACAGCTTTACCGACAGTTTTACCCAAAACATCACCCGCTCAACTTGGCCGCTTGGGAGGGGGCATTGCCAGCCAACAGCATCCTTCTGATGACTTGAGCAGCAATTGCTGCAGTCAATGGTCCTCCACCTCTGTTTCTCTCTGGCTCAGTTTCTTTTGTTCCACATGCCAACTGCTATTCTCTCCAGCATCTGCTCTCTCCATGCTATGACATGGCCTTTTATAGGCAGCTTATGGCCTCAGCCTGACCTTACCAGTTATATAGCCATTTTTGCCAGTTCATCAGGAACTTGCCCAGTGCATGCCCTCCTTTGGATTGGGGACCAAGTGTGTCAGTCCACCCACCGCACTGGGACATTGCAAGGTTCCGACGCACCCATGCTTTCCAATTTGCACGTATATTGGATTTTCTAATCAATTCCATGGCATCTTGCTGGAGACAGTATCTCAACAGATGCTTCTGAACAACGGGTTACATCATTCGTGTTATCAATAAGTCCCTACACCCAAGGTCCTATGTAGTTATTACATAAAGGAAATGAGCGCAGGACGCAAACTTAATGAAATTCTCCTCTTCCTGGTCTTGGATAATTTACTTGGGTCACTGAGGCAATTGCAAATTCATTTCCACTGGAATATGTGCCCAAACCCCACCAAGTGCCAAGAATGTAAGGAACTGTTAATCAATGGCTCTACAGGTACAATCATAAACGCATCACACTCCATAATGCCCATATACCCTCTAGCTCATAAACAGAGCTTTCTTAAATGGCATTCCCAATGCTTAATTTACTGTCAAGGCTGAAAGAGCGTTTGTCACGACCGCAGATGCTGGTGACCAGCTTTTGTAATACCTAGCCATTATTGTCACAAATTATTTACTGTTTAGAAAGATCCTGGCTGACAGGATGGCCTAGCGGTAAGCACATTCGCCTCTAAGCCGTCTAGCCTAGCTGAGTTTGAATCCCGACCCAGCTGTAAAACCGTCATCCCGGTGTTTCACTTTCAACCGGGTGTCCCGTCTGCTGGCATTAGGTAGTGGAAGTTGAAGATCTCATATGGTATCTTTCGTGAGGAGTAGGAGAACTGTTGTCGGCACCCTGAACAAATTACAAATTCCTGCCATAACTGCTACTGGGAAAACATGGCAAACCGCTCGGCATGGCCCTGGCCAAAAAACCGCTTCGGCAGAACCAATCAACGTTCTGTATCAGAGAATGGTCCTGTACATCGGATTGGATCAGAGAAAGACCACCAGGGTGCAAGAGACGTCTGATTCCTTTCGGACACCGAATCGTTTTAGAAATTGTGAGCTGTTTTTGTAAGGGGCAATGAGGGGTTTCATGAACGTTCTCTCTTTGAGGATATAAATGTGAAGCAGAGAAGTGGAGAGGGGAGAACAGGAAGTCAAGACTTAATTGCTTCTCCCTGCAAAGGTAGTGACAGCAGAAACAGCAGATCGGTTTAAAGTTGAGTTAGATTGGTATCTATGAGTAGTTGGGATAGGAGGCCGCGGGTACTTATAGCTATTGGCAGGTCTGCGCAGGCCTGATGGGCCGAATGGCCTCCTCCTGTGTTAAAGTTCCTTGTAATTCATTGTCTGCTGTGCTGTGTGCACCGTTTGTGTTTTACATTTAAATAAACTCAAGTTTGGACGAACGGGTGAATTGAACCTTGGGGTCTTGTAACACATCAATACAAGCACTAATGGTCACTGTAACAACGGTCATTCACCAAACAGGATGCAACAGCTGGTCTAAGTAAAGGAATCCGATTTTGTTCCCACTCACACACTCATACTGCACAATGAAAACCACATCTACCCTTCAAATGAACGATAGCAGCGAGCAAACTGAACATTAAGTTCGAAACTTAAACAATCCCTTTGGAAAGGAAACAGTATTAAACATGCAAAGATCAAATCATGACCCCAACCAATAAGAATGTAAATTCCACCACAAGCAAAACTCATTAGATACAACAATTCATTAGAGGTCTGGAAAAAAAGGCAACTATGCAACTTCCTGGTAGCGTAAAATATCCTGGAGGCTTGGCAGTGATGTTGGGTGGAGTCCTCAGATGGGAGGTGATACTGGCCTCAGCCTGACATCCGAGTGTTCCAAAAAGACCCGGAACACCTTTGGTTGTTAATATATTTAAAACCACAAATGAAACAACGATACCATTTGGTTTATATGAAACAGAAACTCAAAGTTTTGTGAACACCATCGATACACTTCAATGTGAGCTCCGTTTGTCGCACCTAGGATATCAATAGTCAGGTTCACTATGTTTTTTCGTTCAAAATTTTGGAGATTAGCAAAATTATACATTTTTGGAATATTCAGAGCATGAGGAATCCAAAAATTCATGTTTGCATTTGCGTAGAAACCTTTGCGAAAATGACACTCAGGACAGTGATGAAGATCTGTAAAAGCATATTCCTGAACGGTATAGACCTCGTAGATCCTGTGTATAGGACTTGTAGTTCAATCTGATACTAACAAGGCTGCTTTCTTGCTTTATAAACCCATACCTATAACTCCAAAGGACTTGCAATATCATGTATTATGTAATACAGTTATATCACAAATATAAAGACAATGGTTTTCAATTACCTTTGTTTGTTGCTTTTCTATAATCCTGAGCACTATTTTGAGGCCTTTATTGGATTCCTTGACCCAGAAAACATAGGATTAGCATATTTAATTAAGTTTCTAGGTTGACTAGAAGCCGAGATCGCGCAAAATATGTATTTTATGGCGGCCATTTTGAAAATCCAAAATGGCGGCCATGCAGGTGTCTGTGCAAATGCCAACATTGATTTTCAGATTCTCCATGGTCTGAAGATTCCAAAAATGTACAGGTTTGCTAATCCCAGAATTTTGAAAGAAATTAAATTTGTTAACATAGTGAACCTGACTATCTTCATCACTGTCCTGAGTGTCAATTTCGCAAAGGTGTCTCCGCAAATGTAAACATTAATTTTTGGATTCCTCATGCTCTGAGTATTCCAGAAATGTATAGTTTTGCTAATCTACCAAAATTTTGAACGAAATTATATTTGTTAACAAAGTGAACCTGACTATCTTCATCACTGTCCTGAGGGTCATTTTCGCAAAGGTGTCTCCGCAAATGTAAACATTGATTTTTGGATTCCTCATGCTCTGAGTATTCCAGAAATGTATAGTTTTGCTAATCTACCAAAATTTTGAACGAAATTATATTTGTTAACATAGTGAACCTGACTACAAGGCGGTACACGAGTTCTTGCCATATACATACGAGTGGGGTATGCTTACACGTTCTAAGCAATAATGAACCGTGTTTTGTACATAAGTACATAATAAGTAGAAGCTTTATGATTATGGGTAAGCATCACTGACCTCCTGCTAGATATTGATTGAGGTTTTTAGCCCCCTGTTGGACTTAGTCCAAAACAGGGTCTTATGGATTGGGTCTCGTCTGTCCGTCCGTCAGTGTGTGTATGCGTCCGCAACCATATCTCGGAGATGTACAGACCGATTGTTCCTACTTGGCACAAAGACAATACATGATGGTATACATATGCACATCATCAAATATGGTCGGCTGGCGACCATTTTAGGTGTAAAAAACCTGATGGTGAACACTTCCTCAACAATTTCTCAGACATGCATTTATTGATCTTGTTCAAACTTGGAACGCAGATAATGAATGACGGCGTACATATGCATGTCATTTTCTTTCGAGATCAGATCCACGATGGCCGACTGGCAGCCATTTTGTTACCTAAATGTGTCCCCAACCATTTCTTGAACATGCATGGACCGATTTTGTTCAAACTTGGCACAAGCACAGCACATAACGGCATACACGTGCACCTCACTTTGTTTTGCGATCTGATCAAAGATGGCCGACTGGGAGACCGGCGGCCATTTTAGTTGTAAAAAAACCCGATATTGACCACGTCCTCAACCATTTCCTGGACATGCATTTACCGATCTTGTTCAAACTTTGCATACAATTCGCAATTATATTATATTAGAGAATGTAAATGTATGATGTCATCGGTCATGTGGTCTGGCAGCCATATTAGATCAAAGAAAAAAACTCTTATTAAAAAAACTGAAGGGTTGGCTCGCACCAAGTTGACTACGCGGGGTAAGTATTCCATGAATACCTTGTAGTATTTTAAATGTGTTGGCCTTCAGGCAAGAATCCCATTAGCCCAATGTATTCATCTTGTGCAGTAATAACATTGAGATGTTTAGTGCCATGAGTAGAATACAAGTACAATACAGCAGTATACTTAAAAGTACAGTAGTTATACAACAAGAACTCAAGACCTTAAGATCTCAAGTCGGCCATCTTGAACATTAAGCCAACACTTTAATTCCAAAGGAGCTGATACGCACAATATATTTGAATGGTACTTTTAAAAATCGTTTTGCATTTCCCAAACCATTTACTGACCTCGATAAATGGTTGAATGTACAAACGTTCAAAAGTTGTACGTAGCGTGATTTGTAGTTCAGTGAGTTCCATGAGCCTCGACCACCCACTGTTTTGAGAAACAAGATTTCATGAAAGTCTCCTGGCCTGACATCACTTTAATATGAACTCAAAAGTTTAACACCAACCCGATTGAAATTGCAGATGATTACTTTCCATGAAGTTTCACGAATCAAAGACTTCCCTTTACTCTTTGCAGTTTACTGAAAAGCTGGGGCTACTCATTGCATGATCATCTGCATTATTTTTGCAGTGTGATGTCTCAATTTATTTGGTTCTGCGCTCACTAGCAAATGATTCCTCTTTTCGGGAGCATCACACCATCCACGTGAGAACATTCTTTCATATTTCTTGGCTGTCAGCCATCCTAGCCAATCAGGGATAAGAGCATCCCTCATTTCATTTAAGAGCATCATGTTACCTCTTACCAAGGTGATGGCAAGTGGTAAAGCATGTGGTGAGGTGGAAAGAACTGGGAAGTGGCCGTGTGCTGTGTGCAGGAAGGGTGTCGGATTGAACTCCATTCAATGTACAATGTGCGCTGAGTGGGTTCATCAAAAATGTAGTGGTCTGAGAGGGTCATTTACCAGTGTGGCAGCTACATTCAAATGTAAGGTGTGCACAGAGGGAGCTGCAGATGGAGGAAATGTTGAGTTGGATCTTGGAGATGGCGTGAAGCTGGAAGGTGTGAAAACATTTTGCTACCTCGGAGACATGCTGAATGGAGAAGGTGGATCAGACTCGGCAACGGTTGCTCGAGTGAGATGTGCATGGAAGAAGTTTCGGGAACTGAGTGGCGTGCTGATGAGGAGGAGAGTGTCGCTGAAGCTGAAGGGAAAGGTGTATGCTGCATGTGTGAGAAGTGTTATGATTTATGGGAGCGAGACATGGGTAATGAACGTAGAGCAGCAACGAAGGCTGGAAATGGTGGAATGCGAATGGTTCGATGGATGTGCGGAGTATCGTTGAGAGAGAGGAAGACAAATGATGAATTGCGAAAGATGATGGGAATAGAGCCTGTGATTGATGCTGTGCAGAGGAACAGGCTGAGATGGTTTGGTCATGTGTTGAGGAAGGATGAAAGTGACTGGTTGAGAAGAGTGATGGAAATTGATGTAGAAGGAAGTAGAGGACGGGGAAGACCGAGAAAGACTTGGCTAAAGATGGTGGAAGAAGAAATGCGGGCAAGGGGGTTAACAAGGAGAGATGCAGAAAATAGGGCAAAATGGAGAAGATTGTCATGGGGACCGCAAGGCTAACCCCCGCTCTAGCAGGGAAAATGGCCTTAAAATGCATGTTGTATGTTACCTCTTACACGAGCCTTGATCTTGTATCCCCCCAAAAAATAAAAAATCCCAATCGTATTTCCTGGAACTCCAACTCTAAGTGATGCAGTTTGATTTTTTAAAAAGAAGAAACATTTTCCTAAATACTTATTCTGTGATTATATGGAATCTAATTTTATTTTAATAGACCCAAAAACGACATTTTGTGTGATTCGTAATTATGCACAGGTGTGTGCATGTGTACACAATATTGTGTGTTTGTTTTGGAAAATGTATTTGTGTTTCTTTAGGTGTATTTGTATATATTGTGTATGCGTCGTCATATGGTAAAGTAAAAGTAATTTTTTTGCAGATCACTGGAGACGATGGTACCAGACTCGGTGCCATTGTGGATAGAACATCGGCTCTCGAGTCTGGAGGTCGTCGGTTCAATTCCTTCTCCGGCCGAGCCATAGCAAAGACTTAAAAGATGGAACATGCTGCTTCCTCTTGATGCTCAGCATTTACAAGAAAGACTAAAGACTATCGCCGTGGGCTGGCATCCCATAAGTGGGAGTGGAGGGCATTGGGGAGAGGGAAGAAGAGAGGGAGATTTCTTAAGAAATGCCCCGATGGTTGTGGAGAGTAAAGTGACGTCATAAGGATGGCTTTGCGGTACCTAGCCTACTCCGGGAAGTTACGTCACCTTGTCCCCCCAATGTCACCGTCTGTGTTTGTCTGAAGTCAAAGCCATGTGTTGTCCGGCGTCTCCGTCTGCATGTGTGTGCTTGATTTGCGTAACAGCACCTCCATGAGCCTGAGACCCTGTAAATAAGAAAACAGTCTCACTCAACTTCTCAAGGTTCACTGCGATCAAGAAGTGCAAGAGCAAAGAAAATCTGGACCGAGCTTCATTGTTGTCCAGTGGTTGCAGAAACTCTGAACAAAAAATAACTGCAATCAAATGGGAATTTTACCTTCAAATAAATGCTTTGATTTGATCAGAAGAAGGTATGAGTTTTTTCTTGTTTTTTTTTTCGTGTAAAGCTCATAGAATGGGAAAAGCTTTATAATAAAGGTTTCGAGGCAAAGAAAGAAATCATCACAGAATAACATTTGACCCTTAGGTCACAGTGTCATGAAATGTGTGGCTCCCTCTCACCTATCCCATGGGAATGTGACCACATGTGTCCCCCTCCACCACCGAGGCCTACACCTCATTTGTTAAAAAAAAAATACTTGTGTTTATTTGCAATCAGTTTCTGTGACTATAGATTGGCAAACTGTATCCAATTCGGTAAAAATGGCAAAGATACACCCATTTTGAGAATGAACAATAGCAGGTAAAATAATAAAAGTCAAATCAGTCGTATAATAAGCACATGTCTCATGACAGGTAGAAATGACAATGTGTGAACAACACATTACACTGTCATCCTAACTCTCTTTATATGGAATGTAAGGAAAGCGAAAAAAGGATTGCTTAAAAAAACAACATTAGGTAAGTCTTACTCACCCACATCAAATTGCGACAATGCTGCATACGGGTCATGTCTTGTCAACAGGAAGAACTTTGCACCCAGGAAAAGTATACCTTGGAGGGAGCAACAAAAGAAGAGTACAAGGATGAGGGGCAGGGAAGGGAGAGGGGTGAGGGTGATAATATGGGCAGATTTATGTATAAAGCATGACGTGCTGAGTAACTGTTGGTAGGAGGTAGATTTCCAAAAGGTCCCATTGCTTGAGAAAATGGAAAAAGAATCATGGGAACACGGTCCAGGAGACAATTATAGATCAGGAACGCCGAGCATCGAAAACCCAGCAATGTGGGCCACTGTGGTTATAGAAAAGAGAACTGCAAAAGCGGATTTGATCATCAAGATTCAAGATAATTAGAACAGAGGTCAGAGAAGAAAAATGAGAATGTAAGTCGAACATAAAAAGAAAATGAAAATATCATGGAAGTTAAAAGGAATCTCGTTTTTGTTGTTTTGTTCATTTTCATCGGTCCTGTTATTAAAAAAAGAATTGAGGTTACACTTTCTGCCCTGTAATAAATAACAAGACCGATAGTCTAACAATGGCGTAGCCAGGCTTGTTTGATACTTTAGTTGAGGAGGAATAGTATGACCTGGGTGGAGATACCAGTTAACAAATAATGTTAAGTATTAAATTATTTTCAATAAATTCCACATTCCTGTGCCACCTTCAGTCGAATGTCAGGCATTGACAGCAGGTTCGTGAATGACTTGGACAAAAAACGTACCCAGTCTGAATGTTGCTATATCTAGTCAATGGCGAAACTGCAATGGGGAATCCGCGAATGTCAGGGATGGAAACCCTTGCGTCATTTCCTTATTCTGATTGAAACTCAATATCTCTACATTTTCTTTCGAAACAGCATCATTAATCATTTCAATCACAAATGAAAACTATATTATTCATATATCAAATATAATGTCAAATCACAATTGTATTGAGATATTATCAAACCAACGAACCATCATCATCTGTTCACTTCCGGATTTAGAAGCAACGTCCGGTCCGTCCGTGTGAATCGCATTTCAAAATCATAATTGTATTGTGGAATTTCTGAAAACTCATACCTACCTTACGACACCTGCTGGGACCCCAAAACATTCCAGAGAAGGTTATTATATTTCCTTTTCATAAAATATGCAACTGTAATGGTTACTAAATGCTGTCCCCCCGTCATGTGACTAGATCCTCAGCTCTGATTGGTGGACGTTTGTGGGAACATACGTCATACATACATACATACACCGGGCGGAGAGACAAACGCTGTTGCAGACGGCATTGCCCTATGGGCTAGGCCATAATAATAACTAAGCATTCTGAGTATTGCGCTGCAATACATGTCCCCTACCAGCAGTCTGTCATCCGGAAAACTGTTGGGGAAATTACCAAAGGTTATTTACCCACAGGTTCTGAATCGTTCCCAATCGCTAATTACCTCAGGACGGGCTCACCTGTGATTCGCACTCGGGACTTCGATTTATACACCTTGCAGACAGGTCAGCAGAAGCACGACAAAATAAGTTGTTGATAAAGAACCTTTCGAGTCGCTAAATATCAGTAATTTATTATATTTTCCGGTTCACGATCAATGATCGATGTATACATATATGTTGCTCGGCTTGGCTCCACCCCTCCCGAAAGCGCGCGCTGTGTCGCGCTTTTAACGTTCGCGAGACGAGGCTGAGGGCGCGCTGTGCGGCTTGAGGAGAACTCTGGAATAAACAAGAGATATCCATTAAAAAAAAAAAAATTCGTTTAATTAACGATATCTGCCAAACCACGTGCCCTATCGCAAATTCCAAAAGGACATTTTAGTAGACTGACATGCTGAACAGATCTGTGAAGTTTCCCCTCGATTGGATCAAAAATGAGGGAGGAGCTCGGTTTTAAAGGTTCATGCTTAAAAACGTCATAACTCTGAAACCATGTGACGCATGACGTCATGCTCGCTGACCTTTTTGTTCGTTATGCGTATGCGATTATGCCTGCAAGGTTTGGCCTCGATCTGTTCAGCCGTTGCAGAGAAAAAGGGGTTTTCGTGTTTGCACGTCATAATTACCATTAAAATATTCTACAGACCGAGTCCCCCCTACGGTGACAATTTGATCTCGATCGGTCCTATTATTGCAGAGAAAATCTTTTTTAAAGGAAATTAAAACTTAAAATGGCACTGAGTTAAGGATCATCAGAATTATCAAAATTCCCAAAGTTCAAAGTGCCATAACTTCGTCAAAAATGACCGAAACGTCGTGAAGTTCGAACTTGATCTGTAACTTATCATGAGGAAACCATGTGCCAAGTTTGAAATCATTAGCATTAAGCGTTTAGAAAAAAAAGTCCGGATAACTGTTCTTTGCGTGACGGACTGACGGACTGACAGACGGACAGACTGACGGACAGACGGAGGGACGGCGTGCAAACCTATAGTCCCCTCCGGTGTACACCGGTAGGGGACACATAATAATAACAAGTCAAGTGAATCCACTTGGATTCCGCCCAGGTTGGCACATGGAAATTATGATGTAGCATAATTATCATCTCGGGTCAAGATTTGAAATTATGCCATGGTTTTTGTAAAATTGCTACTAGTATTCACATTATGTACTTTCACCAAAACATACATCATCATAGAAACATACATAGAATTTGGGTCCTCTGGGTCATTTGGGTCCTCTGGGTCATTTGGGTCCTCTGGGTCATTTGGGTCCTCTGGGTCATTTGGGTCCTCTGGGTCATTTGGGTCATTTGGGTCCTCTGGGTCATTTGGGTCCTCTGGGTCCTCTGGGTCATTTGGGTCCTCTGGGTCATTTGGGTCATTTGGGTCCTCTGGGTCATTTGGGTCCTCTGGGTCATTTGGGTCCTCTGGGTCATTTGGGTCCTCTGGGTCATTTGGGTCATTTGGGTCCTCTGGGTCATTTGGGTCCTCTGGGTCATTTGGGTCATTTGGGTCATTTGGGTCCTCTGGGTCCTCTGGGTCCTCTGGGTCATTTGGGTCCTCTGGGTCATTTGGGTCCTCTGGGTCATTTGGGTCCTCTGGGTCATTTGGGTCCTCTGGGTCCTCTGGGTCATTTGGGTCATTTGGGTCATTTGGGTCCTCTGGGTCATTTGGGTCCTCTGGGTCATTTGGGTCCTCTGGGTCATTTGGGTCCTCTGGGTCATTTGGGTCCTCTGGGTCATTTGGGTCCTCTGGGTCATTTGGGTCCTCTGGGTCATTTGGGTCCTCTGGGTCATTTGAGTCCTCTGGGTCATTTGGGTCATTTGGGTCCTCTGGGTCATTTGGGTCCTCTGGGTCATTTGGGTCCTCTGGGTCATTTGGGTCCTCTGGGTCATTTGGGTCCTCTGGGTCATTTGGGTCCTCTGGGTCATTTGGGTCCTCTGGGTCATTTGGGTCCTCTGGGTCATTTGGGTCCTCTGGGTCATTTGGGTCCTCTGGGTCATTTGGGTCCTCTGGGTCATTTGGGTCCTCTGGGTCATTTGGGTCCTCTGGGTCATTTGGGTCCTCTGGGTCATTTGGGTCCTCTGGGTCATTTGGGTCCTCTGGGTCATTTGGGTCCTCTGGGTCCTCTGGGTCATTTGGGTCCTCTGGGTAATTTGGGTCCTCTGGGTCATTTGGGTCCTCTGGGTCATTTGGGTCCTCTGGGTAATTTGGGTCCTCTGGGTCATTTGGGTCCTCTGGGTCATTTGGGTCCTCTGGGTCATTTGGGTCCTCTGGGTCATTTGGGTCCTCTGGGTCATTTGGGTCCTCTGGGTCATTTGGGTCCTCTGGGTCATTTGGGTCCTCTGGGTCATTTGGGTCCTTTGGGTCCTCTGGGTCCTCTGGGTCCTCTGGGTCATTTGGGTCCTCTGGGTCCTCTGGGTCATTTGGGTCCTCTGGGTCATTTGGGTCCTCTCGGTCATTTGGGTCCTCTGGGTCATTTGGGTCCTCTGGGTAATTTGGGTCCTCTCGGTCATTTGGGTCCTCTGGGTCATTTGGGTCCTCTGGGTCATTTGGGTCCTCTGGGTCATTTGGGTCCTCTGGGTCATTTGGGTCCTCTGGGTCATTTGGGTCCTCTGGGTCATTTGGGTCCTCTGGGTCATTTGGGTCCTCTGGGTCATTTGGGTCATTTGGGTCCTCTGGGTCATTTGGGTCCTCTGGGTCATTTGGGTCCTCTGGGTCATTTGGGTCCTCTGGGTCATTTGGGTCATTTGGGTCCTCTGGGTCATTTGGGTCCTCTGGGTCATTTGGGTCCTCTGGGTCATTTGGGTCCTCTGGGTCATTTGGGTCCTCTGGGTCATTTGGGTCCTCTGGGTCATTTGGGTCATTTGGGTCCTCTGGGTCATTTGGGTCCTCTGGGTCATTTGGGTCCTCTGGGTCATTTGAGTCCTCTGGGTCATTTGGGTCCTCTGGGTCATTTGGGTCCTATATTCCTATCCTATAACATATATATCTCCTATAACCTATCCTATAAATATAGATTTGATGACGTCATGTTTACACATCTGAGCGACAGAAATGAGCGACAGAAACTAGCTTCACTTTTGAGCGCCCGAAATTCCCAGGCAAACGCTATAACGCACCAGGTTTACAACCTGTGCGTTAATAATAGTAATCGTAATAATCTATATATGATGGAACGAACGAATGAACGTATGTATGTATGTATGTATGTATGTATGTATTTATGAATGTATGTATGTATGTATGTATGTATGTATGTATGAATGTATGTATGTATGTATGTATGTATTTATGAATGTATGTATTTATGAATGTATGTATGTATGTATGTATGTATGTATTTATGAATGTATGTATGTATGTATGTATGTATGTATGTATGTATGTATGTATTTATGAATGTATGTATCTTGTGCATGCGAAAATTTTGTTTGATTCAATCAAGTTTTGAATATTTGTTTTGCCAATCTTGGCATTTTCCATCTTTGGGGAGCGTGTGGAGGTTGTGGGAGGGAGGGGAGGGAACAGGAGGGGGCAAGTGTGTAGGTGGGTGCAATTACGATTGTCCGAGTTATATAACCACAATCTATCGTTATATTTGTCTTCACATCTCTCTCAAAGTTGGTCTGTCTGTCTGTCTGTCTGTCTGTGTGTGTGTGTGTGTCGCCATTTTCCTCAGAGATGGCTGAACGGATCTTCGTCAAGCTTTCAGAGGTTCATCAGTGACTTCCTGGGAGTGTTTTAGGCCCCAAAAAATGTTTTGAAAAAAAAAGTTCGTTTTTTTGGATTTAAAAAATATCACTCTAGAGTGCCTAAGCCTTTTTGATTAATGACAGTTATAATTATATACAAGTACACATTCCCATAAATAAATACAAAACAATTCGCAAATGTTTGAACACAAATAAATCAAACAATTCCGGAAGTGTACGAATTTGGTGGTAAGGCTTCTTCTTCTTCCCGAACGGCATCATACTTAACTCAGAAACATGATGAACGGCACATTCAGCAGCATATATTCAACGAAAAGGTGAAATTATGATTTGGATGTAATTGCTTTTCCATTATATTCGCCCTCATTTCAAATATGTTAATGTTTCTTTTTCGCTTGAGCAATGCCGGTTAATCCAGCTACAAACACTTATATACTTTACTCGGGGTACAAGTACAAATACAACTTTGTCTGGGGGGGGAGGGGTAACATAGGTTATGTGGTAGCGGCCTCATGCGGGGGTGTGGAGGACTGGGAGAGGGGCGTAAATTCTCTATGTAAATGTGTACCATGTAGCGCCACCTGGTGATGGTGGCAGAGGGTATTACAATTTCCTTTTTTTACCTGGGCAACACTGAGGTTAAAGCACTCTTTGCACGGGTAAAAATTTTTCTCCTTCTCATTCCCCTCCCCCAAAACGGAGGGGCCTGTCAAAGCCACCCCCACCCCCAAAAGATGTATATGTAGTATATCTTTCCCCTCCTCTCTCCTCACCCCTCGCACCCCTCCCCCTTCCACTCCCCCCACTCCCTACCTCACCCCTCCCTCTCCCGCCTCCTCCCTCCTCCTCTCCAGCAACGCCGGGTACTCCTGCTAGTGTATTATATATGTATACAAGCAGTACGCATGTTTTGTCTTTACATATGTGATTTGGTGAATTTTATTTTCCAGAGGGATCGAGGCAGTGGCCAATTGCCTATACATCGCCCAAGTAAAGGGATGTATCAGAAAAACGTGTTGCACCCTTTGAACTAGATCGCCTGTAGGGTGGGTACTCTGCTAGTAATAACAAGGAGAAAAAGACATAAAATGTCATCGCTTCCGTGGTTTTAGTGATTTTGCTGTATAGAGTTAAAGACCATCAGTCGGCCATCTTTGGTCGGATTACAAAACAAATTCTGCATACGTATACTCTCATGTGTTGTCTTTGTGCCAAGTATGAACAAAATCGGTAAAGACATGTCCGAGATATGGTTGCGGACGGACGCACGAATGCACAGACACACAAACATATGGACGAGACCCAATCCATAAGCCCCGTTTCGGCCAAAGTCCAACAGGGGCTAATAAGAGAAATTCTATAGAAAATCACTGCACAGTGAAATGCAACACTGGAATGACAATGTTATTCTCTGAAATAGTTAAATAAATTAGAAAACGCCTTAGGACGACAATGAAACGTTGTATTGTAATGAAAGGCAGCGAGAAGAGGTCAACGAATGCCAGGTATACAGGGTGAGTCAAAAGTAGCGCCCGATTTCTGTTTTTTCGGCTTTCTGTTCTGTTTCTGTTCTGGCGAATTTTCCCCCGAATAAATGGTTAGGTAAACATGTCATTCATTTATTTATTTCATTTATTCATTTATTTCCACTTTCCATCAATGTGGAATGTTTATGGAATATGGACAAGCCTTATGGTGTTGAGGAGAGACACAAGCAAGAAGGTGTCACCTTTTGCAAACAATACTGTTTTTAATTTAGAAGATCCAAATTCAAAAATTAAAGCACCACCAACGAGCGCAGAGCCGCCCAGCAATAGATCAACCATTGAGTGGTCTTCATGTGGGAGTGTGTAGGAGGCATCTTTTTCCAGTGTTAAAAGCCTCCTCTCAAGGGAAGATGGAGGTAGGTAGCGGAGACACTACAAGACTGCAATATGCATAGGGAGATCCAACATTGTTTTCATCATTACCCGATGAAAAGGGATGATGAAAACAAGTTTGTGTCTCATCATCTGCATATTGCAGTCACATGGCACTCTACTGTCCTCTTGGGAGGATACTTAACTATTGCACAGAGTCCCGGATGACGACCGCTCAGTGGTTGATATGTCGGACCTGACGCTTTAATTGCCTTCTTGGGCATCGCTCTGAGTTGGTGATGATTTCATTTCTTTTCTCTTTTTTTTCCTCATAAAAAGACATCTATCTTCGGCAAAATTGTGGCATCGGTGGCTAAAAAATAACTGTTGGCTCCATGATTTTTTGTCACTAAATGTTATTGCTGATCTATGTACATAGCAAAACAAATTTTGCTCATTAAGAGGTGCCCAGAAAGTCATGACCTTCACACGACGATATACCTGAAAGGTTTTGCAGGTTAGGGTTAGGCTTGACCACAAATCATATGCAGAACTAGAATGGCACTCTGCTTTACAAGAAGTCAAGAACTTTTCATCGGGTCGAGCATGCACCTTTGCCAGGTTGAACATTTTACGTTTTGTATCCCACCGATAGGCCACATCTGCATCCTGACCTGCACCAAAATTGGTCCATAATGGGATTGTTCTTGTCATCTAACCAACTTATCCACCTAGTTTCGTCCAAATCCGTCCACAACGGTTTGAGATATCGTGCTTGCAGACAAAGAAGCAGACAGCCGTGGGTGAAACCAAAACCCCCGTCCACCTTCGGTCGTGGAGGTAATAAGTATTTACAGGTTAGGTTGGAAAGCAGTAACTAGTACACTATGTACACTATCAATGCCTCACGCGTTCCGCAGCTTAATGTCGTGGAAAACAAGGACCTTCTGCCATGAAGCTGTCGCTTGGCCCATGACTTTGACATCGCAGACAGGTCGGTGGTCTCTCTGTCTTCTACCTCCTCCCTTCTGGTCTTGCACCCTCTTCCCTTTTCGTGCTCCCCCCCCCCCCCCCCCCCCCCAGGCTTCTTCAGGGTGCATGTGGTCTGCTAATATAACCACCTTCTGGTGAAACTCCCAAAATCCACACTCGATACTCACCTCCACTCATTCGTTCCTCTTTTTTGCTGCTTGTGGAACCAACCTTTCAGTTTGTTCAATCGCATTTTTCCCTCCAGGGCTTAAAGACAGCTGTTAACCACTACCAGAGTTAATTCCCCATCCTTACTCATGATATCTTCTACCCCAAATTACCCCATTTCCCACCCACTCCCTTTTCCAGGTTATTGTGACCACCCCCCCCCCCCCCGCTTCCCCACCCTCCTCTTTTCTCTCGCTGTGTGTTCATTCACCTTGTTCATGCCCAGTCTGTGATTTTGTCCAGGTCTGCAGAGAGTGAGGAGGCGTCAGCTTTTTCACACTCTCCTGTCCATCTCCCCTCCCCTTGATCTCACTTCTCGTATGCTGTTCGTGTGCCCCCATTTCCAATTTGTTCCCTTCCATTTGGCTCCAGCATTTCCTTGAGCCTCAATAATGTATATCATCAAGAATGACCGCGCTTTGGTCACAACCTGCAACAAAATCATGTAACGGGCCGATTGGGAAACACACATTTAATGTGCTATTAAAAAAGTTAACTCGACCCCTCATCCATGTCACCCTCCCCACGGTTATATCAGAACGTCGGACAAGCTGATTCTTCACAAGGTCACGGATTGCTTGACCTCGATAAGGGGCTGTTCAAAAATTACGTAACGCTATTTTTTTGGTAATCTGCGTAACATAACGCTTGATTACTGTGCGTTCTGACATACAGTGTGTTCTGACGGGCTTGATTAAACCTTTCTATTATTCAACATATGAGTAGATTTTTCGGGGTCCTCATTATGGGTAACACTAGACCCAAACAAAGCCAATGGTTTTAGTAATTTGTATAATGTAAAGCTTCATTACATAACGTAACACTTGATTACTGTGCATTCTGACGTGCTGTGCATTCTGACGGGCTTAATTAAACCTTACTATTATTCGGCATATTATTCGATTTTTCGGGATGCTCCATCATGAGTACCACTCAACCCAAACAAAGCTAATGGAAATCTGACAAAACAAACCCGAGCAGTGTATACAATCAGCAGAGGCCTACAGACCTAATGTGTTAGGTCCACCAGAAAACCAAGATGGCGGCCATAACATTTTGGCTTGGTGCTATGGTGGGTGGAGTCAAGCGACAGATGTGTGTGTGGTCCAGGAGCTGTCTGACAAATGGGTGCACATTTCAAAATTCGATCTCCAACAAGAACTCAAAATAACAACAACAACGACAGCAGCGGCAGCAGCAACAGCAGCAGCAGCAGCAACACAAAGCTATTGTTGACCTGCGAGATGTCACAGGTTAAAAAAAAGAAAAAAAGGAAGGTGTTGATGCCAATGACGAGTCTGCAAGTTTTCATTTAAGTCCGTTTATATGTGTGTTTCTAAGTTTGTGTGTTTGTTTATACGTGTACGTGTGTGTGTGTGTGTGTGTGTGTGTGTGTGTGTGTGTGTGTGTGTGTGTGTGTGTGTGTGTGTGTGTGTGTGCTTCCAGGAAAGTTGAGGTTTTCCATAATCGATGCCTCCGAAGCATTTTAGGGGGTTACCAAGACCAGGCAATGAGAAGGGTGCATTAGCAGTGTGCAGATAAACTAAAATGTTTGGGATGGAGGAATCATTGGAAGATGCAATATTGCAGTCAAGAAGGTTGCATTGGCTCGGCCACCTTGTCCAGATGGATGGTGATCGTATCCCAAAGAAACTCTGATTTGGATGGTTTCAAAATTGCCGCTCAGCACGTGAAACAAAGCTCAGGTGGTTGGATAAAGTGAGAAAAGGTCTGAAAAGTTTCAACATCAAAGAGAGTGTCTGGTTCTTAGCTGCCCAGGACAGAAATCTTTGGAGAAAGAAATGTAAGGAGGGATTAGATACACCTGTACAGAGAGAAGAGTAGAGATGGATAGAACAAAGCATACTGCTGCCAATCAAGAAGGGGGTGATTAATAGAGACAGACACAGAGTGTGTGTGTGTGTGTGTGTGTGTGTGTGTGTGTGTGTGTGTGTGTGTGTGTGTGTGTGTGTGTGTGTGTGTGTGTGTGTGTGTGTATGACCACAACTCCCCTCTTTCCTGCATATTCCTGACCTCTTCCCTGTCGGTCTAACTTCTGATGTTGAAGTTCCTCCATCCTCCTTTCCTCTTGTGTTTCATTACCCTCACCTGAGGAGAGGGTATTGCATTTGTGTTTGTTACTTGGCAATTTTTTTTTACGGCGGAGCCCATTGGGCAAAGCCATCTAAAACAGTGTTTGTCCATCCGTATGTATGTATGTATGACCGTATGTATGACCGTATGTATGTATGTATGACTGTATGTATGTATGTATGTATGTATGTATGTATGTATGTATGTATGCCCCCTCAAACGTATACCAATAATCTGAGCTGATGATCTGGTCACACGACAGGGTGATGTGATTACGTCTAATGGTCTGATGTCATTACGGTGGTACGGCGGCTGACTCTCCACGCACCGCCATTTTGATTTATATGCCGTTCATGCCAAACATTGTCGAACCTGTCATATATCACAATCGCCATGCTCTACCTTTACGGTTTTCATTCAGTGTGAAACATAAACAAACCGATTGTTAAAATGACCATGAAATATCGAAAGCATCGGCGGACGTCTCTTCCACCAACACGGTAGTATAGGCCTTAGGCGTTATGACTCACCTTCGGACCGCTTCAGACAAATTAAACCCAGGTTTCTTAATACAGCCGTGTATCGTTTCAGTAGTATCATTTTCGTAAAAATAATAGAGTAAATATGAACGTAACACTTTAATCCCAATGTTATGAATACAAAATTAGTGGATTGAAGTGGTGTATGGTTCATGAATCAGTGATCTAAGCGGTGTTCGGTACTAATATTAATATTAATAATCGCAGAAGTAGGGAATTAGCCTCGTTTTTTAATGGTAATATCATTTTCGAAATATAACGTTAATATTATAGTGAAGGAGCTGGGGCTCCCACGTCGATCAGAAGAATGGACGCGACAAAAAGCTGGAATTCATCTGAGTTGCTTTATTGAAATCAAACACTCAGGCACTCTGAAAAACCGTTTATCTCTCAGCAATATATATCTATTCCGCCAGGGGGTTTGCCCAGGCCCGGCGCCAGGGGGCGTGGCCCAGCGTCCTGGCTGCGGCCTGGCAAGTTGAGGGCGAGCCTGCCCGGGCATGCCCGGGCATGCCCGGGCGTCCCGGCCGAGGCCTGGCAAGTTGAGCGCGGGCCTGCCCGGGCGTCCTGGACGAGCCCGGCATGGTGATCGCTCCGCGTCCTTGATAGGTGCAAGGCGATTGTGAAAACTCAGCGGCAGCCGCTACACACGTCCCCCCAGAATCGACTTGCACCGGCAGGGTCAATTTGAGGGGGGTCCTGACGACCCGGCCGAAGCGACCCCTGGCGGGTCGTGGGAGGGGGTCCGGTGAGGTGGTGGGCGGTCGAGTGGGGGGCACCGTGGACGGGGGGCGGCCTCGCCGCGGCGGAAGGGCCACCCGTGGTGGGTGGTCGACGTCCACGTGTGCCGGCTTGAGGCGGTCCACAGCAATCCGGTCCGACCTGCCGCCGATGTCGATGACGAACGACTTGTCGTCCCGTCGCAGCACCCGGAAGGGCCCGTCGTACGGCGGCTGGAGTGGCCACCGATGTGCGTCGTGACGCACAAAAACATACTCCGCTGTGCGGAGTGCTGGGGGGACGTAGGACTGGGGGTCACCGTGGCGGGATGTTGGCACGGGGGCAAACCGTCGGGCGGCCTCCTGGAGGTCCGAGCGCTGGTGAGCTGCGGACCAGGGACTGGTAGCGTCGGGCACAAATTCGCCCGGGACGCGTAGCACCTGGCCATAGACAAGCTCGGCGGTGGATGCCTGGAGGTCTTCCTTGGGGGCCGTGCGAAGGCCCAAAAGGACCCACGGCAGCCGGTCGGCCCACCCGACGTCTTGAAGGCCGGCCATGAGCGCGGCCTTCATGGAGCGGTGGAATCGCTCGCACAACCCGTTTGCTTGGGGGTGGTAGGCCGTAGTATGGTGGAGCTTGACCCCCAGGTTGCGGGCGACCGCGCCCCACAGCTCGGAGGTGAACTGTGGACCGCGGTCTGACGAGATGTCCGCCGGTGCGCCGAAGCGGGCGACCCAGGTGGCGATGAAAGCCTGCGCCACGTCGGCGGTGGTGGTGGAGACGAGGGGCACGGCCTCCGGCCACCTGGTGGTCCTGTCCACCATGGTGAGCAGGTGTGTGAACCCCCGTGACGGGGGGAGGGGGCCCACCAGATCCACGTTGACGTGGTCGAAACGTCGTTCGGGCACGGTGAAAGGTGCCAGCGGGGCCTGGGTGTGTCGGTGGACCTTGGCCCGTTGGCAGGCCGTGCAGGCGCTGGTCCAATCGCGGACGTCCCGACGAAGGCCGTGCCAGACGAAACGCGCCGACACCAGCTTCTGGGAAGCTTTCCGGCCCGGGTGGGAAAGGCCGTGGAGGGAGGCGAAGATGCGGCGTTGCCAGGCGACGGGCACGATGGGGCGAGGCTGGCCTTGGGAGACGTCACAGAGCAGGACAGTGTCCGCGCAGGGGATGTCGGCCAGGCGGAGGCCCGTGTCCGCCGCCCGGAGGGCTTGCACCGTGGTGTCGGTGGTTTGGTCCGCCGCCATAAGCGCAAAATCCACGCCCAGGTGGACCGCGTTCGCGCTGGCCCGGGAAAGACAGTCGGCCACGGCGTTGTTTTTGCCGGCGACGTGCCGGATGTCCGTGGTAAACTCCGACACGGCGGAGAGGTGGCGCTGTTGGCGGGCCGACCATGGCTCCGTGACCTTGGCCATGGCGTAAACCAACGGCTTGTGGTCGACGAACGCCGTGAAAGGACGGCCCTCCAGGAGGTGGCGGAAATGGCGGACGGCCAGGTGTAGACCGAGGAGCTCCCGGTCAAACGTGCTGTATTTGAGCTCGTTCGGCCGGAGCTGCCGGCTGAAAAAAGCGAGTGGCTGCCAAACCCCGTTCACCCATTGCTCATGTACGGCGCCCACCGCGTAGTCGGAGGCATCCGTGGTGAGGGCGATGGGAGCGTTGAGCACCGGGTGAGCGAGCAGTGTTGCGTCGGCGAGGGCCCGCTTTGAGCCTTGGAAGGCCGCATCCATTGCTGCGGACCAGGCGATGTCGTGCTTGGCCGGCTTGCCCCGGAGGGCTTCGTAGAGGGGCCGCATGAGCTGAGCAGCGCGGGGCACGAAGCGGTGATAAAAATTCACCATTCCCAGGAATTCCTGCAGGGCCTTTATGGTGCGGGGACGCGGGAACGTGGTGATGGCCTCGACCTTGGTTGGCAGCGGCACGGCCCCGTTCTTGGTGATGTGATGGCCCAAAAAATCAACGGCCGTCGTGCCGAAGTGGCATTTGGCCGGGTTGACGATGAGGCCGTGCTCGCTGAGGCGCTCGAACAGTGTTCGGAGGTGGAGGAGGTGCTCGGCCCGGGACGTGCTGGCGACGAGGATGTCGTCCAGGTAAACGAAAAGGAACGGCAGGTCACGCAGCACGCCGTCCATCAAGCGCTGGAACGCCTGAGCCGCGTTCTTGAGACCAAACGGCATCCGCAAGAATTCGAATAAGCCGAACGGCGTGATGACTGCCGTTTTAGGGACGTCGGCCGCCCTGACAGGTACCTGGTGATATCCCCGTATGAGGTCAATTTTTGAAAAAATGACCCGTCCCGCCAGACGGGCGGAGAAGTCTTGGATATGCGGGATCGGGTACCTGTCGGGGGTGGTAGCGTCATTCAGACGGCGGTAGTCGCCACACGGGCGCCATCCACCCCCCGGCTTTGGCACGATGTGCAGTGGCGAGGCCCACGCGCTATCGGAGCGCCGCACGATGCCGAGGTGCTCCAACGCGTCGAATTCGGCCTTCGCTACGGCGAGCTTGGCTGGGTCGAGGCGGCGGGCCCTGGCGTAGACCGGCGGGCCCATGGTTGGTATGTGGTGCTCGATCCCATGCCGTACTGCGACGGCCGAAAACGTCGGCCGCGTGAGGGCCGGGAACTCCGTGAGCAGGCGAGCAAACTCGTTCGCCGCCGGGACGGTGCATGCCAGCTCGGTCGGCGCGGAGCTGCTCAATGTGCATACCAGGGAGCTGAAGGTTTCAGCGTTGATTAAACGACGCCGTTGGACGTCCACCAGCAGTCCGTGTGCGCAGAGGAAGTCGGCGCCTAGCAGAGCCACGGGCACGTTGGCGGTTACAAACGTCCAAGCAAAGCGTTGGCCGCCGAAGCAGAGGGTGACGTTGCGCGGGCCGAAGGTGCGGATAGTCGATCCGTTGGCCGCAACTAAGGAGGGGCCGCAAACCGCGGATTGCCTGTCCTGGTCAGAGGCGGGTATGACGCTCAGTTGGGCGCCGGTGTCGCACAGGAAGCGCCGTCCGGACGCTGTATCCGTGATGAACAGTAAGTTGCCCGTGTGGCCGGCGCTCATGGCTGGTAATGAACGCCGGCCCGGCCGTTTCCCGGCCTGCCGAAGGTGCACGGGGGTCGGCATGTCCGGGCCTTCTGTCCGAACCTGGCATGATAGTAACACCACGCTTGGTCAGGTGGAGGCCTCGGTCGTCGTGCCGGAGGTGGTCGGCTCGGTAGAGCGGCCGCCAATGGCGTCGGCAGTTCGGCCGTCGACCGTGCCGGGTGCTCGGGCGCCCTGGGTGTTGCGTCGGACGGCGGTGGGTCCCATGTCGCCGCTACGATGCGCTGTCCTGCGGCGGAGATCTTGTCGGCTTCTCTGGCAAGGGCCCGGGGATCTGTGATCGTCGTGCTTGCCAGGGCGAGGCGTACCGGGTTAGGCAGCTGACGGAAGAACAGCTCCCGGAACAGGAATGCCGGAGAGTGCTCGCCGAGCAGTGAAAGCATGTAGTCCATGCGCTCGGAAGGGCGCGTGTCGCCGAGCTCAGGCAGATCGAGCAGGCGCCGTGCGCGTTCCGCCGATGGGAGGGCGAAAGCATCGAGGAGCAGCTTCTTAATCGCGCCGTATTTGTCAGCGGCTGGCGGGCTTTCGAGGAGGCTCAGGGCGCGGGCCGCAGTAACCGACCCGAGCGCAGCTACCACATGGTGGAAGCGGGTGTCGTCGGCCGTTATGCTTCGCAGGGCGAACAGGGACTCCGCCTGTGCGAACCAAACCGCCGCGTGAGCCTCCCAGAAGGTAGGCAGTTTAAGGGCGACTGCCGTGTCCATGTCGATAGGTCACCAATGAAGGAGCTGGGGCTCCCACGTCGATCAGAAGAATGGACGCGACAAAAAGCTGGAATTCATCTGAGTTGCTTTATTGAAATCAAACACTCAGGCACTCTGAAAAACCGTTTATCTCTCAGCAATATATATCTATTCCGCCAGGGGGTTTGCCCAGGCCCGGCGCCAGGGGGCATGGCCCAGCGTCCTGGCTGCGGCCTGGCAAGTTGAGGGCGAGCCTGCCCGGGCATGCCCGGGCATGCCCGGGCGTCCCGGCCGAGGCCTGGCAAGTTGAG
Organism: Myxine glutinosa; assembly: GCF_964187855.1. NCBI lineage: Eukaryota > Metazoa > Chordata > Myxini > Myxiniformes > Myxinidae > Myxine > Myxine glutinosa. Next base: position 16,204,171 of record NC_136270.1, on the reverse strand, counting down.
CGCGGGCCTGCCCGGGCGTCCTGGACGAGCCCGGCATGGTGATCGCTCCGCGTCCTTGATAGGTGCAAGGCGATTGTGAAAACTCAGCGGCAGCCGCTACAATAGTAAATTTAATCATAACACTAATCCCTTCGTTGTCACTGCAAACGTATAATGGAAGTTAAAATATATCATCTTCAACATATTAAAGAAGCGGCAGTTTTGTGTCCCTCATGTCATTATGTCTACTAGGGCGTGCCCGCACGTACGTGCTTGCCCGTACGTGCGTGCAAAAAAACATGCGTGCAAACAACAACAACAAAAAAAAACTTTGAAACCACGTGGCAGTAACCGTAACGACCACAGAACCCCCCCCTCTATTTACATGAAATGGTTTGGTCCATTGGCAACTTTGAAACCACGTGGCAGTAACGACCACAGAACCCCCCCCTCTATTTACATGAAATGGTTTGGTCCATTGGCAACTTTGAAACCACGTGGCAGTAACGACCACAGAACCCCCCCCTCTATTTACATGAAATGGTTTGGTCCATTCGCAAAGCCAAAGCGAACGGCTTGCGAGTACGGTGACCATACCTTGGGAACCACTTGTCCGATTAATTTCAAACCTTGAAAAGGCACATCCTCGGGTCCCCAGCAATATACCTGGCAAGTTTCAAGTATATCGGACCGGTAGTTGTCGAGAAACAGCGGTCGCATACAGTTACAGACACACACACAGAGATTACTGGAATTATAGAGAGATGATGTCATTACGACGGCTGACTCCACCGACCGACATTTTCATTTACTCGAAGGCTTACACCCGCTCACTACGGGAGCTGCAGAAAGGTCATTCCTCATTGGGGTGTATAGATTACAGTCGATCTATGGTCGGGTCTCAAGAACATTGGGTGCGTGTTCATTTACCAAGTTTCTTCTGAAGAGATCGCCAAGTGGTTTAAGCATTCAAGCAAGCATTCAAAACCGTAAAGGAACGGCTGGCTTGGCAAGCGCTAGCTGGCTGCTTGGTAAATGAGCACACCTCCATTCCGTGTGGGGTACATAGATTACAGTAGATCTTCGCTCAGTTCTGTTAGTAAAACTTACCTCACGGATGTCGGGATTCCTCCAAATTTCTTTGTTTAATGTTATAAACAGCATTAGCGATGGTTTGAAAGGCAAATCATACGTGTTTGTGGTTTATAATATTGTACAAGCCCGGCTACGCCGCTGTTAGACTTTCGGACTTGTTTCTTGACAAGTATGTTGATCACTCCGGTTTGTGTGTTTGTGTGTGTGTGTTTCTTTGTCTGTCCACTCACTTATACTGGCCTACAGGTAACAAATTTAAACCGATCTTCACGAAGCGTCACCAAATGGTGGAGTTCGTGGTCCAACAAAATCCTATATATTTTTGAGGTCAACAAGGTCAACAAAGGCCAAATGTGAACCACTTTTTTTCGAATTTCTAAAATCCTCAATTTTCTTCCGATTGACTTGAAATTTGAATACGATTTTCATATCAGCTAACTGAATTCAACTACCAACTATTTTTGAGATCAGCAGAGGCGAAAAGGTCAACATAGGCCAAAGGTCAACAACCATTTTGAATTTCTAAAATCCTCAATTTTCATCTGATTGACTTGGAATTTGAATGGGATTTTCATATCAGCTAACTGAATTCAACCACCAACTATTTTTGAGATCAACATAAGTCAAAAGGTCAACATAGGCCAAAGGTCAACCACTTTTTTCAAATTCCTAAAATCCTCAATGTTCATCCGATTGACTTGAAATTTGAATAGGATTTACATATCACCGAACTGAATTCCACCACCAACTATTTTGGAGATCAACATAGGCCAAAAGGTCAACAACCTTTTCTATTTCCTAAAATCCTCAATTTTCCTCCGATTGACTTGAAATTTGAATAGGATTAACATATCAGCGAACTGAATTCAACCACAAACTATTTTTTGAGATCAACATCGGTCAAAAGGTCAACATAGGCCAAATTTCTAAAATTGTCACTGTTTATCCAATTAACTTAATTTGAAGACGATTTGCAAATCAGGTCACATAATTCAAACACCAATAATTATTTGTGAGGTCAAAAGGAAGCTCTACTGAGTGCCATTCTACTTTGTTCTCTTTTGCCAAGTGTCGCTCTACGAGTGATTTTTCATCTGTCTGTTTGTTTGTTTGTCCGCACAGAATAAATATGATTTTCTTTGCAACCGTTAGTCCGATTGTCAGGAAATTTTCACCATGTGCACCTCCACCTGTAGAATTTTTAAATTATAGTTATGACGTCGTAGTTCACGTGATATGGGTGCCATCTTGGAAAATCGAAAAACTTTGCACATCTACATCTCCAAAAGTGTTACATAGAAAAAATTGAGACATGGCTCATTGTGAAGAACGCTCCATGTGGAGGAATAAAATATGTTAATGATGATGTCATAGGTGCCTCTATTATGACGTCATAATTCGACAAGTACAAAACTTCATCCGATCAGAATGAAATTTATTGAGCGTCACCTAAGGATAAATTGGTGGAGAAAAAAAATTAATGATGCCGCATTGGTCACGTGGTTCAGCGCCATCTTGGCAAAACCGAAAACTTTGCACCTCTGTATCCCCGAAAGTGCTGCATAGAAAAAATTGAGACATGGCTCATTGTAAAGAACGCTCCATGTGGAGGAATAAAATATGTTAATGATGTTATAGGTGCCTCCATTATGACGTCATAATTCGACAAGTACAAAACTTCATCCGATCAGGATGAAATTTCTTGAGCATCACCTAAGGATAAATTGGTGGAGAAAAAAAAAATGATGACGTCATCGGTCACGTAGTTCGGCCGCCATATTTGTTTTAACACAAACGCCTTAAAAACACTGAAAACACATCCTGGCGAGGGTCTGCAATCACCGATTGCTCTTTATAATCCTTAACTGCTTTCCACTTGTGACTGCATCCTCCATCCCATCCCATTTCCTGCCACCTTACCTTTCCCTTTCCTCGTCACTTGAAGCTAAAAACAGGTATTTGTTTTTGAGTGCATACATTTTGACCAGATGCTTCCATCACTATATGGTAGGTTATTGTACTTGTCATGTGATATATCAGGTGCACCCTTGTAGTATGATTCAACGTTTTATCAACAGAATCGTCTTATCTTGCCTCCAAGGCTCAAAGTATAAATGAAATGAATTATCAATCAATGGAGTGGCAACATAAAGAATCTCCAAAGCTAAAAGGGATCCGAGAATCGTTAGCTGGAAAAGTGATGTTTTCTGAGACATTCAAGTTGTTACATTCATGAACTGTGCTCAGGGGCACAACCATCAACTCAGGGAATCACTTATCAGCCTGAAATGCATTAAGAGAACTCAACTTAACACCAACATGGCAGAAGTCTTTTATCTCAAAAATGCGAGGACTTCACATTAGCCTGAGGACATGTGAGACTCTCCCAAAGGTTATATGAACGATCCTTTACCACCACGCCAACAGCCTAGACCTTCAGAATTCCATCTTTACTGTTACTCAAATGATGACCTCGTGGGAGAACAGTTGGCAGCTAACGACGCTGTAAAAAGAGTTTACAAATGATTACGACACTGGTGAATCATTTACCTGGATGGTGTACGTGTCCCTTTGTTTCATATTAAAACTGACACCAATGCAAGAGGCATATATGTATTCCGTTGCTCGGGAAAGGCAAAATCTTTGACCCTTTACATGCCCTTACATCTTCCCTTTACTCTCTTCTCAACAACTTTCCTCCCCCCTTCTCAACACTGTCCTAGCTTTATTTTTCACATCCTTCTCTCTTCTGTACATTTTCTCGATTAATTTCCCTTTTCCACACGCATACGTAATAAACAGATGTCCATTGCTCCAAAAGATGGTGACAACGTCAAGCAATGGTATTAGAGTTGTCTTGTAATACTTTGGAACAAATTTACGAAAGGAGTTTAATGCACATCTCGCTAACACGTGTTTAACCTTTAAACGCTGGCAAGACCACATTGTACCTGCACAGCTAATCACCCATCTAAATAGCAATTTATGAAGGGAGATAAACGGCTGATTAGTTGTGCGCATCAAAACAGTCAATTAGCCTGTTTAGCACCGCACATGTCTCCAATAGGGCCGAATTTACGAAAGGCGTTTAAGAGTTAGATGCGTATGGAATCGCTAATCGTGCGATCATCACCCGTTCAAAGTTAGTCGCCAATCATCGAAGAGTGATTATCTAATGCATATCAAAACTTAATCACAAGTGTTTAAATAACAAAACTTTTACACGTCGGCGAGGGCATATTTAAGAGTGCGTTTATTAAGGCCTTCAAAAGTGTGTTTAAGGCCATTGCATGGCTTATAATTTCTAGTTTACATGGGATATTTGGGAGGGGGAGGGGAGGGGGGAGAGGGGGGAGTGGGGGGAAGGGGAGGGGAGGGGGGAGGGGGGTAGGGGGAGGGATGGGGGAAGGGGAAGGGGGAAGGGGAAGGGGGAAGGGGGAAGCGGGGGGGAATGGGGGAGGGGGAAGGGGAGGAGGAAGGGGGCGGGAGAAGAGGAGGGGAGGGGGAGATGGGGGAAGGGGAGGGGAGGGGGAGGGGGAAGGGGAGGGGAGGGGGGAGGGGGGAAAGGGGGGATAGGGGGAGGGATGGGGCAAGGGGGAGGGGGAGGGGGAAGGGGGGGGAGAAGGGAAGAGGTGGGGAGTGGGGAGAGGGGGGAAGGGGAGGGAGGAGGCAGGAGAGGAAGTGGGTTCATATATATGCTGGTGGGTGAATGTGGTGAATGTGGCGTTCATCACGTTTCTGAGTTAAGTGTGATGCTGAACAGAAAGAAGAAGAAGCCGTACTACCAACTTCGTGCACTTCCGGAATTGTTTGATTTATTTGTATTCAAATGTCTGGTGATTGTTTTGTATTTATTTATGCGAATGTGTACTTGTATATAACTGTCATTAATTTTAAAAAGCTTAGGCACTATCGAGCGATTATTTTTTAACTCCGAAAAAACTTTTTTTTTTCTATTTTATTTTATTGTTATTTTTGCCTAAAACACTCCCAGGCACTCACTGATGAACCTCTGAAAATTTGACGAAGATCCGTTCAGCCATCTCTGAGAAAAATGGCGACACAGACAGACAGACAGACACACACACACACACACAGACAGACAGACATCTCTCTTATATAGTAGATCACTCAGGCTCTCATAGATAGATAGACCTTGCATTTTTGTCTGTAGGTTCGAGTAGGAATGTGCAATTTGTTTGGGGTGCCGGAGATAAGTCATCTACTCTTCGTTGAAAGACACAGCGGGGGATAGTTAATGCCCGCCAGCCAACAACCGGTGCTGGTGTCTACTCTCATTAGTCTGCCTTTTCCTTCCAGTCCTTTATCCTCCCCAAACTCTCCTACATTTTTACATCCCTCCGAAGTACAGCTGCCCTCCCCTCTACCAATGCTAATCTTAAACTCCGCACAGTTAACATGTCGCTGTGTAACATGTGCGAATGAGTCAAAGCGATGGGCTGACATTACCGCTGTATCGCTATTGCTGCCCGCATGGCAATTATGCCATTCCAGCCTAAAGGATGGCTTGGAGGCGGTTAATGTCGCCTGGACATGCCTGTGAATCTGTAGGAACTCCGGGCGGTTGCCTTGCTTTCGGATCTAACACATTATCTTTGGTTATGGCCAGATGGGTAATCAAAACACCCTTAGTTTGAATCATATGTGCTCGCCCTACTATTGCTTTCACTCCTTGCCAAACAGCAGTGGCTATCGTCTCACTTCGAAAGAGTAGGGATTTGAATCCCACAGAAAAACCCATGTATGATGTCATAACCCACAGATGATGCAATCGAGTGTCCGAGCAACTGAAATGCTTTCTGATTCAGGCGTCCATAGGGATGATGAGGCAATGGGATGAAACCAAAACCGAAATAAAACTCATATGAAAGCCATATTCTAAATCTTCCATTAATATAGAAACTCGACTCGTTGCCGGCGGCTGTGCAAAGTTATTATTTCTCAAGAGGATTTTCGGCACCTCGGGCATTGCCCAGTTAATATGTCTCTCAAGCATTTGGAAACAAGGTAGAATAAAATAATAAGAGATTGCTGCAAAAAGGGCCGGGAGACAAAGAGAGAGAGACAGAGACAGAGACAGAGACAGAGACAGAGAGAGAGAGAGAGAGAGAGAGAGAGAGAGAGAGAGAGAAAGAAAGAGAGAAAGAGAAAGAGAAAGCCTTTTTTTTTTTTTTTTTTTTACTTTTATGTCCTTTTATTACAATAGTATAAAAAAACAATAAATGATTCAAAGAAAACAATCACAACAGTTGCACAAACCTTTACATGATAAATAAACAAAATATAAGCGAACAAATAAGAAAGTATTAAGGAAATCAACTACATATTAAATACTAACTGACCCTCAGCTATTTTGCAAAATGCATCTCTCAAACACCACTGCTCCTCAAAGAGTTGTACCTCAGAACAACAACAAAATTCCAGCTTAACTTTTGAAACACAGAGAGCTTTAAACATATCCAAGACATCTGTACTATAAGAATCATCACGTATCTTTGGTTTCCTGGTCTTATATATCGCCAACTTGGCTTGCGCAAGAAAGAAATGAATTAAAATTGTTGTTGGGGAATTGAACCGCCCACTAGGGCCAAAAATAAAGGCAGGAAAATCAAAAACAAAGGAAAACCGTGCAAGTAACATTTTAAAGAAAACAAATAAAGGAGATAACCGGTCACAGCATACATACGCATGGGGCAAGGTTTCAGTTTGTCCACAAAATGGACATTGCTCACATCACTTGCGAGAAACGGTGAATTAGGGAATTTGTGGGTAGGATCCAATGAGCAATTCTCCATTGAAGATCCCCAACACGTTTCGGCACAGGCTGTTTATAGTACCACCCCCAAATAGGGTAAAGGGGAGGGGTATTCGGCAGGACTGCATGCCATCTACAGGGTACAGGGGAGGACAACAAAGGAAAAAGGATTTTTAAGCATTGCACATACAGGGTCTTTCGATTGCTCCCAGAAAAGGATAGAGAGCGGCCAAAACTAATCGGTTCCAAACTGAGAGAACCAGATAGACAAAGATTGGGGAAGGGTGGAGAATATGCAGAGGTGGGTACAGGAGGGTTGCTTGCCCAGCCATTAGAGGCACAGTCGGTGCGAAGCACCATTTTCAAAAAGCTGTGAACTCTGCGACACGATCTAATGCCAACCGTCGAAGCCAGAGCGGTAGCACTGATCCACCTGTCATAGGTGGCGTTTCTCAAATGACACACTTTTGTTATTGAGGCATTTATAGACTGTTGAATGAAGGTGCTTTCATTCACACACTCACCAAATACAGAGTTGTGAAATAATGGTTCATTGAAGAACATGGATCGAACATAAGTCGAGGGGTCACGGAGACAGGTAAAGGCTTGCCACACATTCAGTAGGCTTTGGTGGAAGGCAGGTAGCATCGATAGGTCTATCTTGGTCGAGTCCATCAGGAACAGCTCCTGTGCAAGGTTGAACATCCCTGCTTGACGTAAGATGCAGCTGGTAAGCTGTCTCCAGGCCAAGCATGGTTCAAACAAGAAACGCCATGTTGTTCGTAGGCGGAAAGCCATGATATTGACCAGCACTTGGTATTGACTTGATATTGACCAGCCCTTGGCCACCCTCTGCAGTTGGTAAGTTTAGAATCTCTGGTCTCAGCCAATGCTTTCCGGACCAGAAGAAATGGGTGATGCATTTTTGTATGTCCTCCACCAGAGTTTTGGGTGCCTGCAGGGAAAGAACCTTGTACCATAATGTAGAGGTGACCAGACTGTTGATGACTAGTACCCTACCTCGGTAGGACAGTTGGCAGCGCAAGTTCTTCCATTTCAGTAAGAGTACTTCAATTTGTGCCAACAAGCCTTCCCAGTTATGCCTCACAAAATTCCGAGGGCCAAGGAACACCCCTAGGAACTTAATCCCATCTCTTCTCCACGAAAGATTGGCAGGGAGAGGAGGAGGGAGAGAAAATAGGGGGGCAGGTAAGGGATAGGTAGAGGGTTGAAGCCACAGCGCTTCTGTTTTTGTCCAATTTATCTTGGCCGATGATGCCCTGCTGAAGAGATCCAATGCACTCATCATCAAACCAACATCTTCTGAATGTCTGATGCAGACACAGATGTCATCTGCATAAGCAATGCTTTTTAAGGGGTGGGTTCCAAAAGTAACACCAGACAAGGACTTTCGAAAGGTATTTAAGAGGGGCTCAAGGGATAAAGCATACAAAATTCCTGACAGAGGGCAGCCCTGCCTTACCCCTCTCCCAACACAAAAGGGGGGGGGGGGGGTACAAGTTCATTGTTTATCTTTAAGATAGCCGATATGTTTGAATAACATAATTGTATTTGGGATAGAAAGAGAGGTTCAAAACCAAAACATTTTAGCACTTCAAAAATATATGCATGAGAAACAGTCAAAAGCTTTCTCCTGGTCGAGGAAGATCAAGCCACAACTTTCATAATTAATCTCACAGATTTCAATGACATCTCGGACAACAGAGATATTATCCTGAATATTGCGACAAGGAACACAATAAGTCTGGTCCATGTGTATAATGTCTCCTAGTAGGGGTGAGAGACGCAAGGCCAAAGCCTTTGAGAAAATTTTATAGTCCATGCACAATAAGGACACTGGCCTCCACTGTGATATGAGCAATGAATTTCCTTTTTTAGGAAGCAAAGTAAGCACGGCTCTCCTGCAGCTCAGTGGAAGTTCACCCTTCTTCAAGCTCTCCAGAAAAACCAGAAGCAAATCAGGTCCAATCAAGTCCCAAAATTTCTCGAAGAACTCCACTGGCAGACCATCCAGGCCAGGTGATTTCCCTCTGTCAAGGCTTTTAAGGGCAACAGAAAGTTCCTCAAGCGTGAGCGGTGACTCCAAATCTGTTCTCTGCTTTGGAGTTAGTGTACCGGCACCATCAAACAAATTAGGAAGAAGTTCTGCATCGACATCTGTTGCCTGGTAAAGGGTAGAGAAGAAGAGTCTTGCATCCTTCTTAATTTCTACAGGGTTGGTCATGATTGAATTATCAGGACGTTTCAAAGCAGTAATTTGGGAATGAGGAAATTTTGTTTCAAAATCAAAGAAAAACCGGGTCGGAGAATCCAGGAGGTAAAGGTGCTGAAAGCATAGTCTCGTTAGTGTTCCTTGGGTTTGATTATAAATTATATTATTAAGAAGAGACTTCTTCTCACATAGTCTTAGTTTCTTTTGGGGGGTAGGATGGGTTTTAAAATTTGTTTGAATCTGGAGAATTTCCTTCTCCAGCTCCACTTTCATTCTGCATTCTTTAGAAAACAAAACTGCTGACAGAAACTTCTAATTTGGACCTTTGCGTTGTCCCACCACAATCGCTGGTCCTTAAAACTGGATTTGGAGCCTCTCAGATTGGACCACACCCTCTCAAAGGCATTCCTAAAGGAGAGGTTATCTAATATGGAAATGTTTAGTTTCCAAAAAGAGTGGCGATTTGGAGATAACCCTACACGGTAACTCATGGTAATGAGGTGATGGTCGGAGAAACCAGACGGGGAAATTTCAGTGGTGGGGGAGAGGTTGGCAAATGGCAAATTTATATAAAATCTATCAAGTCTGGCAAGGGCCACTTGATTATTGGCAACCTTACACCAGGTAAATTGATGGGCACCTGGATTTTGTATCCGCCAGATATCTTGAAAACCAAAATCTCTTATTATTTTAGATAACAGTTCTGGTCCGGGGTGAGGTTCTGCGCCATTTCGATCCACTCAGGTTGCAGGGTGCAATTAAAATCACCGCCTATTATAATGCACTTCTGCAAGTCTAACTGCATCATGTGTAGTCGTAACCTGTCATAGAAGGTTCGTCGGTCTGTGCCCTTTGAAGGGGTGTAGACATTTATTAAGGTAAAATTAATGTCTCCATCAACAAAATCCAGTGAAGCTAAGTGACCTGGGATTATTTCCTGAAATGAGAGTTGGAGCAGGCAAAAGTGGGGATTAATTAGGCAACTTAATTAGGGGAAAGGCAACTCCTGCTGTATGAGAGGTTGAATCGCTAAAGTAGCTGGCCTTTTTCATCATTCGATTCCATATAGCGTGAGACGATGGAGTAGAGTGGGTTTCTTGTAAGAAAGCCACATCTAGTTTCCGTTGCCTTACAAGGTTGACCACTTGGAGTATCCTAGACTGGCTCGCACCAACATTTATATTGAGGCTACCAAAAATAGTCATGGAGTTGTAAAAGAGGTAAGGAAAGGGAAATATGCATATCATCCTTTTAGTTCATTTTTTGCCTTAACAATGTATTTCTTAAGCCTACTGCATTGGGGTTCCGTGAAATTGTGGTCACCGGGTCGGCGAATAATACACCTTGCCGTTTCAATAAACCCATGTGGATCAGAAAAATGATCTTTTATTTCAATATATCTTTTTCTAAACGTCTGGTTCAGAAACTTGAGTATTTGCAATGGTAAAACGTTGGAATCACTGAATGTGGGGAATTCCTCAATGTCATAGGATTCCTCCTCAGATATGTCAGAAGCACTATCTGGGACCCCTGGCTCTTGAGACACCAGAATACTCTGTGGTGTGCAGGTGTCATCCTGCCCTGTTTCTGCAGGAACAGGTTGAGGGAGAGGTTCCACCAGAACCCCGGGAAATGTGGGGGGGGGGGGGGGTGGGGGGAGTGGAGGGGCGATTCTGCAACCTGTTGCACAATTTGAGGTTCTTCCTTTGAACAATCATTGTGCTCAGGTACATTTTCTAAATTGGCCGGTACAATGACTATTTGATTTGAAAGATCGCCCTCAGGTGCGTTGGAACACTGAGGGGTCGAAATTTGCTCTTTTTGCCCCCCAGTCGAATCTTGACCTGACTCGTCATAATCCGCACAAGGATTTAACGTAGTTTGCACTCCAACCTCATCTGGAGGTAGCGCATGCAACTCCTCCACATTAAGCTGAGGGTCCATATTGGCAGCAGGCAGAGGATCTGCATTCACATTTAGCAATACTTCAAATCGATTACTCATCGATGTTTTATCAGGTGGTACTGAGTCCAATGCATTGGAGTCTAACACCACCTTCTTTTCCTTACGGGGTGGAGGGACATTCCGAGGTGTTTTCCTCTTTCTCAAAGAGGAGACGAGTGTAAAACCATCCCAAACGTTTTCTTTTCCGGAGGTTTTCGATGTCGATGGTACGTTTTCTGTCACAGTATCAGGGGGTGTTGTCTGCTCAGCCACTGCGGGGGCAATTTGTGGACAAAACCGTTTTAGATGCCCAAAGTTCCCACAGCCGAAACATGTTTAACGTTTCCGTGGACGCATATACCTGGTACTCGTGATTATCCACACGAAACGTAAATACCGCGTTGAGCACCTTGTCCACATTGGATGCAGGAAACACAATGTACACCTGCCGCCGGAAGGACATGATGTGTTTAGCCTGCTCGTTGCAACACCCCAGAGATAACATCGTGATCTCCGACACCCCAGAGATAACATCGTGATCTCCGACACCCCAGATATAACATCGTGATCTCCGACACCCCAGAGATAACATCGTGATCTCCGACACCCCAGAGATAACATCGTGATCTCCGACACCATTGTACCATACAGAGAAAGCTCTTTTAAAATTAAATCATTTTTCAGGAATGGGGGACAATTTGATATCAAGACTTTCACGGCTGGGGTGTCCAGTGAGGAGACCAGGACATTCTCGGGAGACAAACCGGTCGCCACAATTTCATACACAAGCTGCTCTTTAGCTACGAATATAACCAGGCGTTTATTCATCCGTGAAGCTGCACGGACTTTCTCAAGCCCGATTATGTTACCCACCGCAATAACGATGTCTTCCACGGTGACATCGTTAGGGGGAATGCAGACCACGCCATGTTTCCACGTCAAGCCCTCAAAGGCCGCGTAGCGGGAACGTGCCGACATTACGATGATCGGAAAACCCTCGGCCTAGGCCGAGATGGATTTGGGGATGGTGGACAGTTTTCTGTACCAGTAGGGGGAAAAAAGGGAAAAGTGCTACTCGGCATACACCAGCAGGAGCGAAACTATCGCGAGGAAACACACCTCTCAATGAGGAAAAGGGCGAGAAACCACTACAACCCGTCAGGGTGCCGATGGACTCACCCCTCGATCTCACCGAAAGGCGCACTCTCGCTCTCGCTCTCGCTCTCTCTCTCTCTCTCTCTGGGGAATTAACGAAAGAGGGAAAAAATAAATAAATAGAGATAGCAACACAAGCGAGGAATGCAATGGAGGTGGGGAGGGGGTGAGGGGAACGGGTGGGGTGAGGGGGCGGTCGGAGGAAGGGAATACCGAGTGGGGGGAACCGGAGTGGACCTGGGAGGTGTGGAGAGGTGGGGGGAGGAAAATGGAAAGGGAGGACGAGGGTTGTGGTACCAGGTTTGATGAAAATGGAGTGGTGGGTGGGTGGGGGGGGAGGGAGACAGAGAATACACAATGTGAAAATAAACAAAAATGGAAAGGAAAGGTGAGAACAACGACCAAAAAAGGGGGGCGGGGGGTAGAAAGATCGAAAGTCAGAGCAGCTCGCACCTCACCACACATGCACAGCCACCATCTTGCCACGCCCAACACACAACCGTCAAAGAAGGGAGAGAGAGAGAGAGAGAGAGAGAGACTGAGAGAGAGAGACTGAGAGAGAGAGACTGAGAGAGAGAGACTGAGAGAGAGAGACTGAGAGAGAGAGACTGAGACTGAGACTGACTGTTTCTTCCTTTTATTACAAGAGTACAAAAAATCAGTTATGTTCAGTCATAAAGAAACAAAACACAATGAAAATGGTCTCAAGGAAAAGTTTTTATCAAATCATCATCATCATCATCAAGTGTGCATATGACATCATTAAAAACCCACTTTTCTTTAAAACATGTTAAATTCTTGTTCATTTTAAAAAACCGGTACTCTAGCTTTAGTCTTGCATTTACAAGAGCCTTAAAGGTGAGCAGTACATCATATGACGAGTCAGAAGCGTTTCCCATTTTTTTCTTCCTGGATTTATAAATTGCAAACTTGGCCTGGCCAATTAAAAAATTCATTAAAACCACATTTCTAAGGGAAGACGGTCCTAAAACACCATAAATAAAAACATTGTGATTGAAGAGGGAACCAAGCTTCACAAAGCGTTCCTGAAGGAATGTAAAAAGAGGTTGCAATCGTTCACACTCAAGGTATATATGCGGTAGGGTTTCAATGGATGCACAGAAAGGGCATAGATTAGAGTTAGCAGTAGAAAACCGGTTCAGTAAAACATTATAAGGTAAAATCCAGTGTACAAGTTTCCATTGAATATCTCCAACATACTTTGGAGTAGGCAAGAGATAAAAACTTCGCCAATTGGGGCAATTGGGTGGTATTGGGGGTAAAACATCCCGCCATCGAAACCTCGGGTGCTCAGAAAATGTTTTTGCGTATAAAATTTTAACGTACGCGTTGTACAGAGTTTTCTTTGGAAAGGCGGGAAGGGATAATGCAGTATCATCAGGGCTGTTCAGGCCAGGGGACAGATTAAGTGGCGGGCTGAAGACTAGGAGTTTGGGGAAGTCACCCGCTGTTTCCTCGGGGGAAGGGCCAAGTTCCTCACAGGTATTACGATACGTTGCGGATATCCCTTGAAGGAACCGAGAGATGATCCTGACAGATTTTATTCCGGTTTTTTGTGCCACAGCGGCAGCACTCAGCCGGCAGCTCCCAGACTGTCATGAGGTCTTTCACTCGCAGCAGCTTGGCATCAACAAAACGTTGAACGAGTCCCCTATTATTCAAGCTGTTTTCCAGGAAGGGGTTGTAGCATAGGGGCTCATTCAACAACATTTCCATGTTGTATGTTGCCATTTCACGGGAAAAGGACAGGGCTTGCCATGCGTTCATCACCCCTTGGTAAAAGGTGGGCAGCAAGGATGAATCGATTTGATGAGGGTTCATCAAGAAAAGTTCTCGGTCGTAACCCAGCTTGCATGTAAGTTGCAATATGCAGTTAGCCAGAGGCCTCCAGCGTAGGGCTTCATCTCCATATATAAGTTGGCGCACGATATGAAGCCGGAAGACCATAATCCGGCTGCGGATATCAATAAGACCTTGGCCACCTTCAGTGAGTGGTAAGTATGCCACGGGGGGTTGGAGCCAGTGTTTCCCGCTCCAGAAAAAGTCGACAATGCTCTTTTGCAGTGTAATAAGAAGGCTCCCGGGCGGTTGTAGGCTTATCATCTTATGCCATAGCATAGAGGTGACAAGATTGTTAATGACGAGAGTTCTTCCGCGGTATGAAAGTTGAGAAAGAAGTCCTTTCCAGCGGGCCAGTTTTGCCATTACCTTGTCCGGTAATCCCACACAGTTCTGCTGCTCAAAGGTGTTGTCTCCTAGGAAAATACCGAGGTATTTAATGCCACTTTTCTGCCAGTTCACTCCTCCTGGTAGGACAATTGGCGGGCAATCTCCAGGTCCTATCCAAAGGGCTTCACTCTTCTTCCAGTTTACCTGGCCTGAACAAGCCTGACAATATGTCTTTAGTGCCTGAGCCACCGCAGTGACGTCAGCACTATTTTTTATATAAATACAGACATCATCTGCATAGCGTCATCTGCAGAGCGTCACTTCGCTCTTTCACGAGCCTCGATCTTGTATACAAAAAAAAAAAAAAAAAAAAAAAAAAAAATAGGCAGAGACTTTTAGCGGTGTGGTAAGAATTGATCCAGTGAAGCCAGAAATGTGCATATGTAGCGGCTACCGCTGGGTTTTCACAATCGCCTTGCACCTATCAAGGACGCGGAGCGATCACCATGCCGGGCTCGTCCAGGACGCCCGGGCAGGCTCGCCCTCAACTTGCCAGGCCACAGCCAGGATGCTGGGCCACGCCCCCTCTCGCCTTTCCTGGGCAAACGCTCCGGGATAATATGTATATATATTGCTGCCCGATAAACGGGCTTTTCGGAGTGCCTGAGTGTTTGGTTTGATTAAAGCAACTCGGATGAATTCCAGCTTTTTGTCGCGTCCATTCTTCCGATCGACGTGGGAGCCCCAGCTCCTTCATTGGTGACCTACCGACATGGACACGGCAGTCGCCCTTAAACTGCCTACCTTCTAGGAGGCTCACGCGGCGGTTTGGTTCGCACAGGCGGATTCCCTGTTCGCCCTGCGAGGCATCACGGCCGACGACACCCGCTTCCACCATGTGGTAGCAGCGCTCGGTTCGGCCACCACGGCCCGCGCCCTGAGCCTCCTCGAGAGCCCGCCAGCCGCTGACAAATACGGCGCGATTAAGAAGCTTCTCCTCGACGCTTTCGCCCTCCCATCGGCGGAACGCGCACGGCGCCTGCTCGACCTGCCCGAGCTCGGTGACACGCGCCCTTCCGAGTGAATGGACTACATGCTTTCACTGCTCGGCGAGCACTCTCCGGCATTCCTGTTCCGGGAGCTGTTCCTCCGTCAGCTGCCTAACCCGGTACGCCTCGCCCTGGCAAGCACGACGATCACAGATCCCCGGGCCCTTGCCAGAGAAGCCGACAAGATCTCCGCCGCAGGACAGCGCATCGCAGTGGCGACATGGGACCCACCGCCGTCCAACGCAACACCCATGGCGCCCGAGCACCCGGCACGGTCGACGACCGAACTGCCGACGCAATTGGCGGCCGCTACACCGAGCCGACCACCTCCAGCACGATGACCGGGGCCTCCACCTGACCAAGCGTGGTGTTACTATCATGCCAGGTTCGGACAGAAGGCCCGGACATGACGACCCCCGTGCACCTTCGGCAGGCCGGGAAACGGCCGGGCCGGCGTTCATTACCAGCCATGAGCGCCGGCCACACGGGCAACTTACTGTTCATCACGGATAAAGCGTCCGGACGGCGCTTCCTGTGCGACACCGGCGCCCAACTGAGCATCATACCCGCCTCTGACCAGGACAGGCAATCCGCGGTTTGCGGCCCCTCCTTGGTTACGGCCAACGGATCGACCATCCGCACCTTCGGCCGCGCAACGTCACCCTCTGCTTCGGCGGCCAACGCTTTGCTTGGACGTTTGTAACCGCAAACGTGCCCATGGCTCTGCTAGGCGCCGACTTCCTCTGCGCACACGGACTGCTGGTGGACGTCCAATGGCGTCGTTTAATCAACGCCGAAACCTTCAGCTCCCTGGTCTGCACATTGAGCAGCTCCGCGCCGACCGAGCTGGCATGCGCCGTCCCGGCGGCGAACGAGTTTGCTCGCCTGCTCACGGAGTTCCCGGCCCTCACGCGGCCGACGTTTTCGGCCGTCGCAGTACGGCATGGGATCGAGCACCACATACCAACCACGGGCCCGCCGGTCTATGCCAGGGCCCGCCGCCTCGACCCAGCCAAGCTCGCCGTGGCGAAGGCCGAATTCGACGCGTTGGAGCACCTCGGCATCGTGCGGCGCTCCGATAGCGCGTGGGCCTCGCCACTGCACATCGTGCCAAAGCCGGGGGGTGGATGGCGCCCGTGTGGCGACTACCGCCGTCTCAATGACGCTACCACCCCCGACAGGTACCCGATCCCGCATATCCAAGACTTCTCCGCCCGTCTGGCGGGACGGGTCATTTTTTCGAAAATTGATCTCATACGGGGATATCACCAGGTACCTGTCAGGGCGGCCGACGTCCCTAAAACGGCAGTCATCACGCCGTTCGGCTTATTCGAATTCTTGTGGATGCTGTTTGGTCTCAAGAACGCGGCTCAGGCGTTCCAGCGCTTGATGGACGGCGTGCTGCGTGACCTGACGTTCCTTTTCGTTTACCTGGACGACATCCTCGTCGCCAGCACGTCCCGGGCCGAGCACCTCCTCCACCTCCGAACACTGTTCGGGCACCTCAGCGAGCACGGCCTCATCGTCAACCCGGCCAAATGCCACTTCGGCACGACGGCCGTTGATTTTTTGGGCCACCACATCACCAAGAACGGGGCCGTGCCGCTGCCAACCAAGGTCGAGGCCATCACCACGTTCCCCTGTCCCCGCACCATAAAGGCCCTGCAGGAATTCCTGGGAATGGTGAATTTTTATCACCGCTTCGTGCCCCGCGCTGCTCAACTCATGCGGCCCCTCTACGAAGCCCTCCGGGGCAAGCCGGCCAAGCACGACATCGCCTGGTCCGCAGCAATGGATGCGGCCTTCCAATGCTCAAAGCGGGCCCTCGCCGACGCAACACTGCTCCCTCACCCGGTGCTCAACGCTCCCATCGCCCTCACCACGGATGCCTCCGACTACGCGGTGGGCGCCGTACATGAGCAATGGGTGAACGGGGTTTGGCAGCCACTCGCTTTTTTCAGCCGGCAGCTCCGGCCGAACGAGCTCAAATACAGCACGTTTGACCGGGAGCTCCTCGGTCTACACCTGGCCGTCCGCCATTTCCGCCACCTCCTGGAGGGCCGACCTTTCACGGCGTTCGTCGACCACAAGCCGTTGGTTTACGCCATGGCCAAGGTCACGGAGCCGTGGTCGGCCCGCCAACAGCGCCACCTCTCCGCCGTGTCGGAGTTTACCACGGACATCCGGCACGTCGCCGGCAAAAACAACGCCGTGGCCGACTGTCTTTCCCGGGCCAGCGCGAACGCGGTCCACCTGGGCGTGGACTTTGCGCTTATGGCGGCGGACCAAACCACCGACACCACGGTGCAAGCCCTCCGGGCGGCGGACACTGGCCTCCGCCTGGCCGACATCCCCTTCGCGGACACTGTCCTGCTCTGCGACGTCTCCCAAGGCCAGCCTCGCCCCATCGTGCCCGTCACCTGGCAACGCCGCATCTTCGCCTCCCTCCACGGCCTTTCCCACCCGGGCCGGAAAGCTTCCCAGAAGCTGGTGTCGGCGCGATTCGTCTGGCACGGCCTTTGTCGGGACGTCCGCGATTGGACCAGCACCTGCACGGCCTGCCAACGGGCCAAGGTCCACCGACACACCCAGGCCCCGCTGGCACCTTTCACCGTGCCCGAACGACGTTTCGACCACGTCAACGTGGATCTGGTGGGCCCCCTCCCCCCGTCACGGGGGTTCACACACCTGCTCACCATGGTGGACAGGACCACCAGGTGGCCGGAGGCCGTTCCCCTCGTCTCCACCACCACCGCCGACGTGGCGCAGGCTTTCATCGCCACCTGGGTCGCCCGCTTCGGCGCACAGGCGGACATCTCGTCAGACCGCGGACCACAGTTCACCTCCGAGCTGTGGGGTGCGGTCGCCCGCAACCTGGGGGTCAAGCTCCACCATACTACGGCCTACCACCCCCAAGCAAACGGGTTGTGCGAGCGATTCCACCGCTCCATGAAGGCCGCGCTCATGGCCGGCCTTCAAGACGGCGGTTGGGCCGACCGGCTGCCGTGGGTCCTTTTGGGCCTCCGCACGGCCCCCAAGGAGGACCTCCAGGCATCCACCGCCGAGCTTGTCTATGGCCAGGCGCTACGCGTCCCGGGCGAATTCGTGCCCGACGCTACCAGTCCCTGGTCCGCAGCTCACCAGCGCTCGGACCTCCAGGAGGCCGCCCGACGGTTTGCCCCCGTGCCAACATCCCACCACGGTGACCCCCAGTCCTACGTCCCCCCAGCACTTCGCACAGCGGAGTATGTTTTTGTGCGTCACGACGCACATCGGGGGCCACTCCGGCCACCGTACGACGGGCCCTTCCGGGTGCTGCGACGGGATGACAAGTCGTTCGTCATCGACATCGGCGGCAGGTCGGACCGGATTGCGGTGGACCGCCTCAAGCCGGCGCACGTGGACGTCGACCACCCACCACGGGTGGCCCTTCCACCGCGGCGAGGCCACCCCCCGTCCACGGTGCCCCCCACTCGACCGCCCACCACCACACCGGACCCCCTCCCACGACCCGCCAGGGGTAGCTTCGGCCGGGTCATCAGGACCCCCCTCAAATTGACCCTGCCGGTGCAAGTCGATTCTGGGGGGACGTGTGTAGCGGCTACTGCTGGGTTTTCACAATCGCCTTGCACCTATCAAGGACGCGGAGCGATCACCATGCCGGGCTCGTCCAGGACGCCCGGGCAGGCCCGCGCTCAACTTGCCAGGCCTCGGTCGGGACGCTGGGCCACGCCCCCTCTCGCCTTTCCTGGGCAAACGCTCCGGGATAATATGTATATATATTGCTGCCCGATAAACGGGCTTTTCAGAGTGCCTGAGTGTTTGGTTTGATTAAAGCAACTCGGATGAATTCCAGCTTTTTGTCGCGTCCATTCTTCCGATCGACGTGGGAGCCCCAGCTCCTTCACGTACGTAATTGGAGCAGAAGAGGTTCGATGGCAAGAGAGTATAAAAGTCCAGATAGCGGGCAACCTTGCCGTACTCCCCGTTGTACAGCAATGGGGCTACACAATACTTGATTAATTTTAAGAACACTGGATATATTACAATACAAAAGTTTAACGTATGAGATAAAAATAGGTCCAAACCCAAAATTCTCTAAAACTCTAAAAAGGTACATGTGGTCAATACAGTCAAAGGCTTTTCCTTGGTCAATGAAAAACAGACCAACATTCATATTAAAGTTGTTACAAAACCGAATGGTATCACGGATAAGAAAGATATTATTAAAAATAGTACATCCAGGAATACAAAAGGATTGATGTTCTCCTATTAGTACATTCATAAAAGGTTTCATTCGATTAGACAAGGCTTTGGCTAAAATTTTATAATCCGTACATAAAACAGAAATAGGACGCCAGTTCTCTATAAGTTGAGTGTCCGCTTTTTTAGGAATTAAGGTGGTGACTGCTCTCCGGCAACTCCACGGCAGTTGTCCATCCTCTAAACATTCATTCAATACCCGCAGTAGGTGAGGTCCAATGGCGTCCCAAAAAAACTGGAAAAATTCACTTGTCAGCCCATCCAGTCCAGGGGCTTTATCAGGTTCCAAGGCCTTCAAGGCAGCGGTGAGCTCAGGTAACCTAAGGGGGTCCTCCAACTGCTGCTTCTGATCCTCCGCCAATGTTGGAAGGTTAGAAACAATCAAACAAGTTCCGATATTGCATCCTGGTTAATGTCATGCCGCATAAACCGTTGTTTAAAATGTTTCCGGGCACATTCCCTGATTCTGCCATCTTCATAAAGGAGTTCCCCATCATGGAGCAAGCGTGTAATCATTGACGAAGAGGCCCCCCTTTTAAGGCTGAAGAAGAATTTGGTTGGAGCATCAAGGTCGTGTATGTACCTCATCTTCAGGCGCAATAAAGCATTTTGTGCTCGCCTTTCGGATATGGAATTCAGTAAGGCCGTTTTTCCATGGATTTGTTGCCTCATTCCCTGGTAGCTCACACTTGCGGTTCCCTGAAGCTGTTCCTGTAATTCCAGGATTTCATCTTCAAGTAAGGTTGTGGTTTTTCTTTCCTCTTGAACACCATACGCACGATATTGTTGGCAGAACAGTCTGATGTGCGTTTTGGCATTATCCCACCATTGTCTGAGGTTTGAGAAATTCCCTTGGGAGGCAACCAGAATATTCCAAATTTCCGGAAAAATGTCCTTAAAGGTACTATCATCAAGTAAGTTGTTATTAAATTTCCAAAAAGCACTCTTGTGTTTCGGGCAGGGGGCAGAAATTTTGAGAAATGTTGCGCTGTGGTCCGAGAATCCTGATGGGCAAATTTTGGATGACAGAACGAGGCGTTCAAGTGGAGGATTAATATAAAACTTGTCCAAGCGAGCAAGTACAATATTACCCTGAATACATCGACACCATGTGTATTGCCTGATTGATGGGTGCTGTACCCGCCATATATCTGTCAAATTCATTTGTTTTAAAAATTTGGTGAGAGGGATTGTGGAGGCAGGATGGGGCTCTGCACTGTTCCTGTCGAGTTGGGGTTGGAGGGTGCAGTTAAAATCTCCACCAATACAAACATGATTGTCTTGGGTTTTTAGGGCGTTTTGACTGTCGAGGGACGTTAGGTGTGTCCCAAGGTCATTAAAAAAAACTCGCCGAGCTACAGGCGTACTTGGGGCATAGATATTAAAAATAGTATAGAATTTTCCATAGTAGTGGAATTCTAGGGATGCTAGGGATCCCTTGTGTATTTCGTCGAATTTAAGCGATGAAGGCGAAAAGGAGGGGCTAAGAATTATTGCGACACCGCCTTTGCGGGAGTCACCGTTACTAAAGAAGGACAGGCCGGGGAAGAGCCTACACCACTCTGCGACACAGCAGTCGTTGGCATGGGTCTCTTGTAAGAGGGCAATGTCAACTTTCTTCTGTAATAAAAAATCCCTTACTTGAACTTTACGGACAGAGCTACATCCTCCGTTAATATTCAGGCTACAAATGGAAAAACTCATTACAGCTATAAGGAGGAGTGACCACCACTCAATTTTTTGATAGCAGTTCATTCTTCGCTTTTTGCAACCACTTCTTTAAACGGTGACGTTGGGAGGAATTGAAATTAAAAACGTGGGGCCGTTTTACCATCAGTTTAGCGGAATGTATAAAATCAGGTAGCTCCGGAAAAAAGGTTTCTATTACAACATTCCTTTTTCGGAATGTGTCCTTAAGAAACCTTTTTATCTCGGAGGGAGGGATTGGAGGGATTTCTTCTTCCTTAAGGCTACCACATTCACTAACAGAGTCATCTATATCAGATGGCTCAGATGGTGTGTCACACTGGTTTTCATCATTTATCTCCTCACCGTCATCACATCCCTCCACGTTATCGGATGGGGCATAGTCCATAGAGGGGGGGGGGACGGGGAGGGAGAGAAATGAGCCATCTTCAGGGGAGGGGGGGGGGGAGGGGGGGGGGGTACAAATTTTTGTGGTTCAACCATATCAGTTTCTAGGTCAGTAGACAAGGGCGAGGATTCATCCACATCTATGTCCTCCAATACCGAGAAACGATTTTCTGTGACGAGGGACAAATCTAGGCCAGAGAGGAGGGGCTGTCGGTTTTCAGTTGTAGGTTTTTTAAAGAGATGACCGTTTTCATCTGTTGTTTGCAGATGTCTTTTTCCTTCTGGGCAGACTAATTGAAACTCGTCCTGGTTAGTGGGAAGAGATTGCAAGGGTTTGGGGGGAGGGAGGACGTGATCATCGGGAGGGGGATCCCATCGGCTACCACGGCGGGAGAGGTAGGATCAGTTGTAGCAGGCAACAAGCTGTGATTGGACGATGTCGCCTGGGGGGTGAGATCTATAGTTAACAGGAGATGGCTGCAATTAGATCCTTCAGTAGAGGGAGGGGCCCCTGTTTCAAGGGGAGGGGAGGGGGGTACGGCGGGGGGGTTTGGATTGGTGGTAAGAGGGCTTGGGTCGGTGGTGGACAGATTGGGATCAGTGGTGGTAAGGCTTGGGTCGATGGTGGGAAGGTTCGGGTCGGTGGTGGGAGGGCTTGGTTCGGCGGCGGGAGGGCTTGGTTCGGTGGTGGGAAGGTTTGGTTCGGTGGTGGGAAGGCTTGGGTCGGTGGTGGGAGGGCTTGGGTCAGTGGTGGAAGGGTTTGGACCGGTGGTGGGAAGGTGGGGGGGTTGCTTATTCCCGGTTCGGAGGGGAGG
This sequence comes from Myxine glutinosa, assembly GCF_964187855.1. Taxonomy (NCBI): domain Eukaryota; kingdom Metazoa; phylum Chordata; class Myxini; order Myxiniformes; family Myxinidae; genus Myxine; species Myxine glutinosa. Next base: position 16,181,578 of record NC_136270.1, on the reverse strand, counting down.
TTGCACTTGTGGAGAATTCTCTTTTCGGGGGCAGTCATGCTTAACATGCCCAAATTGTCCGCAGCCAAAACATTTTAGAACGTTGGTGGACACGTACACTGTATATTCGTTCTGTTGATGTTTTAATTTTATTATAAGGTTTAAATCCTTCTGGGAATTTTTTAAAATCATAAACACTTGCCGCCGGAATGAAACCACGTGCCTTAAATCGTTGTTTCGTGACCCGATGGGAATCATGGAGATACGAGACACGATGGTACCGTATCGGGACAACTCTTTAATTAGTACATCGTCGGATACAAATGGGGGGCAATTTGATATCACGACTTTTATCGCTGGGCTATCTAGTGGGGAAATCATTACAAATAAATCTGGATCGATTGTCAAACCCTGTTCGACAATTTGTGGGACACAATCCACGTCGGACAAAAAAATAACGATCCGCTTGTTCATCCGCGAAGCGGCAACAACCTTGTCGATCCCGACAACACGACCGGTTGCGAGGACAACGTCCTCGACACTAACCTCACGTTCCGGAGGTACACAAAAGAACCCGTGCTTACGGGTCAGGCTCTGAAAGGCCGTAAATCGAGATAGTGCAGCTGCCATGCTGGAACAGCTGCACTTACAACCCCTCCCCAACTCGGGGAGGGTGAATATATAATACAATCTTCCCTACCCGAACCCCGGGAATGGGAAGCAATCAGACCTCTCCGATTTCCCTAACTTCGGAAAAGGGAGGCAACAAAACAAACTGAAGGAAGGATAAACGAAAGGAAAAAAAGGAAAATAGAGGTTTTAAGATGAAGGAGCAAACACCGATCGGGCGACGCCCAAAAACGGCGAACCCTTACCAGCAATCACCCTGTGCTCTCCGGCTCTCTCTCCCGTCTCAACGTATATGGGAATCACCAGGAAGACTCCACGAACAGGTACAAGGACACAGAGGGGGGAAAACGGGGGGGGGGGGGGGAATGGAGCAACAACACAGAGCACTCACAGGCCTCCACAAGCAGACGCCATGACAGTACAACCAGCATGCAAACGACCAGCAGGGGGCGCGAGAGAGAGAGAGAGAGAGAGAGAGAGAGAGAGAGAGAGAGAGAGAGAGAGAGAGAGAGAGAGAGAGAGAGAGAGAGAGAGAGAGAGAGAGGCTGAGCATTGGACAAAGATGGTAGATTGGAGGATCTGGATGAGCTTGAGGTGGACACAGAGGATGTAAATAATTTCAAAAGAGTAAATAAATGAATAGGACAGGGAGAGGCTGCAGATGAACAGGTAGACAAGATCAAAGAGAAACAAGAGGGACATATAGACAAAAATGGCAGAGAGGTTGTGGACGAGCATGTGCATCAAAAGGATGGAGACCGCGAGGCTGTAGAGTGTAGACGAGCAAGTGGACACAGTCACAGAAAACTATAATGGGGACAGCTAATGTAACACAAATAGGCTACTTCTGAGCTGTCGAGTTTTCATATGGGTTCGATTCCCAACCCAAATCATGGTAACCAGCTCTCATGGGGGGAAAACAAGGGCCAGTCAAGCAGGGGTCAAGGGAGCTGCCCGCGAAGCCCCTTTACAGAGTGAAGCGGACAGCGCCCTTTGTGGGATTCAGGCGGTGACGGCAACTTAATTTATGAGATTTTAATTATGTAAATAAGCTGAGGTTTTAAGTATTTAAAATTTGTTTTAAATAATGGCGGCCGTTAAAGAAGAAGGAAAAAGAAGAAAAAAAATACTTATGGGACGGGACAAATGACGTCCCGGGAAGGTATAAAACGGGACCATCCCATAAAATATGGGACGCCTGGTCAGAGTGCTCCAAATATAAACTGGCAGAATTGTACTTCACAGACAGGGCAGACATCATGGAAAGTGATATGTAAAGTCAAGTGTGCCATCCCTCAGAGGGACGTTATGCCTTGGTGTGATATCTGCGAACATCAGTTGGTGCACAATTAAAATCCCCACCGCTTCCTTCTCAAAGAGCTGGGGAGTTATCTCAGGCACACCAAGCAAATTCGAAATCCCTGCCCTGACTTCCTCGCCAGCCTGCACTGATGTTTTTGTTTTGTTCTGTATGAGACTGTGGCTGCTGGATGAATCATTTCTGGAAGCGCGGTTGTGCCACTGGTGCAGTGCCCCTATTACCATACAGTAAGCCGGTGCTCATTTCGCCTACCTCGGAAGGATGCCAGACTGAGTCAACCCACCTGGTGTTAATTCAACGGCTGGGCAGGGGCTCAGACTGAAGACTCTGACATCTCAAGCCAGCTACCTTAACCGTTAAGCCAAGTACCAGGCTTCAGGTATGATGAGTATTATGAGTACAAGCTCCGCAGCATAAATGGAGGTAGGCATTGGCTATCAGTTCTGCAGTGGGTCTGAAAGAGGGTAGGTTTGATGAAGATGTGAGAATGACATGCTTTATGGACTCTACCATGCCAAAGAGTAATGATGCTAATGGATTAAAACCCAATGCAGGGATGCCCTCATCCGACGATAAGTGAGCAGATGTGTTAATATTAATGTGTTCTTCATTGTAAGGAAATTTTCTAATGTTTGCAAACACCGACTAATATGAGTATACATTAGAAGCTTTCAAGAAAAGGAATAATATTTGAATTCCCTTTGTTCCATTGCTGTAAGCCTTTGTCATTCCCATGAAAATGACGAATTGTCCTTTTGGGTTGTTTTTCTCCCCGTGCCTCTTTCGGGATCCCTTGATGCGGATTTCCCCTAGGCTGTGATTGGTAAATTGCTGGTTTATTTGGTTTATTTCCGGCTGCTGATTGGCTTCCCAGGGGAGAAAGATTCCGTCGGGGTCAACGTTGGTGAGGCTGCTGGGTAATTTGGTGCTCCCACTGTAGAATCCTGGTCCCAACATGAGTTTACCATCTGTTGGGGGTTCTTGTAAGGATCTATGTCGTGTGTACAGTTTTATAACATTGCTCAGGAATAGCTTGGTGTTAAATCTAATAAAAAAACCTGTCTCCATCACTCCACACTATGGCCAGCTGCTGCGCACGACGCTTGTTCCATTATTTCGATGTCACACTGTTGCTAGCCAGCTGTGACTCACTTTGGGATTGGTGGGTTGTCCATCTGAGTGACTAGATGTCTAACAAATCCTGTGACTGACTATCTGTCTATTTTCACGGATGCAGCACAGATGCAAAAATGTAAAAAAACAACAAAAAAAACCAAAACCTTTAAACATCAAAAATGACGTGACATTTCTCCCAGAGGCAAAGGAAATTTATACGAGTGCCAATCCGCAGATATATTTTGCTGTTTGTTCACGTTTGCTGCATGTTGGCTGTATGGGAGTGTTATTGTAAATTCTGCTTCCAGGACGAGTTGGCTCAGCAAGAAGGTCTCTCAGCCAACAACCCGAATTAACAAAGGACCTCTCAAGGTAACGGCCAAACCTGCGCCAGCCAGGTAAACCCGACGTCTTGTGTTACGGAGCAGGAGTTCTGCTTCCAAGTTGAAAGGCAGTAAGAGTCAAACACACCATGAATTACGTTACACTTAATTAACCCGCTCATAAATATGTAAGTTATAGTCGGAGGCGCAATTTATCAGGCAATAACGGCCTAGCGTGTTCGCTGTGGCCTAAGATGGCTTGCTTTTTTTTTTACACTCTGCCTTGTTGCTCATCATTTTTGTTGTTGTTGAGGCATGCTCGAATTGGACTCTGGGATAACCCATGATATATAGTCTTTCAATCTCATCATTTACTATTCCTGTCTTTCTTCCTTTTTGCTTTTCGAAATGCCAATGAAAATTGAATAAAAACTTTACACATGTAATTTTGTACATAAACCATCCGACTCGATAGCTTTCTGGTCATTCCAAAAAAAATATTACTTTATTCTTCACTCATTCCTCGCTGTCTCAATATATATATAATTTATATATAATTTATATATAATTTATATATATATATACAGACTTGGCATTTAATATGGAATATTTTTTTTTTCTTGACTTGGGTTTACTTTCTTAACTCAGTATATCAATCTGGTGAGTTTCTTTGACACTTTGGTGATTTATTTGTTAAAAAAACCATGTCACTGATTGTCTGTCGCAGCAAGAAGTCAACAACAGGATTATATCACAGGTGGTGTGGCAAAATGTACGGACAGGTGCATTTGATGATTGGCTTGACAGTCGGGTATACAAGGGTTGTTGCGTTCTGTATTAGTGGAAAACAACTGCTGCACGTCTCCAAAGGTTATTGCCACTTCCTCTGGAGATGGTCCGTCAACTCGACAATGCTGTTTGTCATGGAGTGGTGGCTTTACGAAATTACGGCATGAAACAGCATGCTATTGATCGGCAGTATGCCATCACTCAAGGTCAGGTGTCAAAGATCCTGAAACGAAATACTCAGAGGGGTGTCCCTACTCCAATACCGAGGCCAGGACGTCCCGGCAGAACCACAAGGAGGGATGATCGCCAGCTGCACCGGTTAGTCCACAATGGCCGTACCAAGTCAGCTAATCGACTTAGGGCTGAGTGGCAGCAACTGACAAATGTGCCTGTATCCAGAAGGCTAGTCAACCAACGACTGGTTCAAGCAGGCTATCGTGCCAGGCGTCCCCTGAGAAAGCCACGCCTGACCAGACAACACCGCCAGCGCCGATTGCAGTGGGCCAGAGAGCACCGTCAATGCCAGCCAGGACACTGGAATCACGTGATCTTCATTGACGAGTCTAGATTTCTGGTCTATCGTCAAGATGGCCGCGTCCGAGTGCGCAGACAAGTGCATGAAGCCTACCACAAAGATTTTATAGTGCCAAGAGTCCAAGCTGGAGGTGGTGGGGTGACCGTTTGGGCTGCTTTTCATGCAGGGGGCAAAACTGACCTGGTTGTTCTGAATGGAAACCTGAACCAGTTCAAGTACAGGGCCATTCTGAAAGAAACATTGCTTCCATTTGCTCGTGCAGCCTTTCGAGGAAACTTTGTCTTCCAAGATGACAATGCACGGCCTCATCGTGCTTGCATGATCCAACACTTTCTTGCTGACCGTGTTGTAGAGCATATGGAGTAGCCTGCCATGTCCCTGGATATTAATCCGATAGAGAACTTGTGGGCAGAATTAACGCGTCAAATCGAGCACTTGGACCAGCAGCCGACCACTGTGCGTGAATTGCAGCAGGCTATTGTACCTGCATGGCAAGCGATTCCTGTCCAAACCTTGGCAAATCTCGTGAACAGCATGCCTCAACGTGTACGTGCTCTCCTGAATGCTCGTGGGGTTACACGAAGTACTGAACTGTAATTTTACTGTCCGTAATCCCAGTCATAATTTAACTTTTGTTTTTGTTAAAAAAATTTTTGGCTAATGTGCAAAGTAAAGAGATACTTCTGGAAAACGTAGAGAAGTTGAACACAGTACTGTCCATGAATTGAGTTCGATATCAGTTTACATCACTTTCAAGGATCAATTTATTTGTTTCGAAATGTCAAATGTGGTTTTTGTTTCTTTTAAATGTCACATTAACAAAATCTAGAATAATTTCAACATAATTCCAATGAACTTTTGGTTCTAAGACACCTTGAAAAGTAAGTTCACCCACACAAAAAAAATATTCCATATTAAATGCCAAGTCTGTATATATATATATTGTTACAGACACGACTTTGATGTTAGGGTGGGCCGAGCGGAATGGCCGCCGTGTCCGCACAAGTTACCCGATTATACTCGAACGTTGCCGAGTCGCGCTACGCTAAATCAATGAAGGAAAAGGACACAACGGCTGGGTTAAAATGACACGACACCAAGGGTTCAGTTCTCAAGACCTCCGGAGGAGGTTATATTAGGGCGGAAGGTCAGATTACAACGACAAGAGGGACAGCATAGGAAGACAGGCACTTAGACACACTTATCTTATTACCTGACAGACGACAGATAAACAGGACAAAAACTGACTCACACGGGGATTGATGGCAAGGAAAGCGGGCAGTCGATGGCTCAAGGTGCACCGTTCTCGGAGGGGGTGCACCGTTCTCGGAGGTACTGCAATACCGGGTCGATGCGTGGAGCTCGCTCAGCGCTTGGAGGTGGTGACTGGCTCTGTTCAAGCTGGGGGCGCATCTCACGTCACGTCCGGTAAGTGGCCGCGTATATCCGGCGGGGAGTGACACGCCCTCGGCTCGTTAGCTCCGCCCCAGATGGAATCGGCCCGTTGCTTCTCATTGGGTGCGTGCGGGGGGGTTACCGGCTCCGCCCTTGACGAGGGGCTGACAAGGAGCCCCCTCGTGGTAACCCCGTCGGAGCGCATGGTCAATGGCGGCTAACTGAGCCGGTGTGAGGACGCACACTCCCCCCGCGCCGCGCCGTTGTTGTAGTTGTTGTAGTTGTTGTTGTAGTTGTTGTTGTAGTTGTTGTTGTAGTTGTTGTTTGGGGAAGAAGATGGGAGGAGGTATGGGAAGGTCCTAAACTCACTACTGGTGCCATATAATCACATTCTGGTGCAACGAAGAGTCAGAATTAATGGAAACGAGTCCTTAACTGACATAGACTAAGAATAACTAGCAAGATGTCCGAAAGTTGTCTACGTGAGATGCGGTGGACCTGGGCACGACATTTAATGGGGGAAAAAGGGGAAGGTCGGTTCTACAGAGTGTTATTTACAGGCAATGGGACTAGGGAATGGGGGATTGGGGATAGTTGGGGAGTATTGGGGAAATAGGGGAGTATTTACAAGCGGATATTGAGGCCAAGTCCCATATCCGCAACATTGCACCCTTCTCTACCCTCGGGGCGTCCCGAACCGATAAATTTTTACCTATTTTAGTGTGGCACTCAGATGTAGTTCCCTCTACTATTAACTCTACCCTGAGTGCGACAGTTTTACAGATATTCACAAATGAGTAAATATGTCCCCCTGCGACGTTGCACCCTTCTCCTCACAGAAACACACCCACAGGATAACCGAATTGTGGAAAGAATTCGCAAACTAAACATACAGCCGGTAGGGAGCATTATTTACAAGACTACGCTGCTATTTACACTACGATCCAGGACCTGTTTTTGGAGGAACACATGCAGATGTTATGCATAGAGAGAGCACGCATGCCAGCATCGATACACCAACCCACGAGTGCTCTGTGGCCTACGGCCTTTAATAATGTGCAGAGCACCCCTTCCCAGCACCAAAAGCACCACCCCATCACACAGTCAGCACCATCCGGTGCACCAATAAAGTGTCTATAAATCACCGGTGGTGTCGCAGCCGGCCGATGTTCTGCCGCTGGTCTTGCCTTCGTGTGGTGCACTTGGTGTTCTGGCTTCTTTAAAAAATAAAGAAAGGCGCCAACCGCGTCCATTTCCTTATTGTGGCCGTCAGGGTGCCAACTACTAGTGGTTCACCTGTTTGGCATAGGTGCCACGTTGACCCAGAGGTCCATCAATGGGTGGTGCTTGGCCGCAAACAAACTGCGGTCCATGGTGGGCGGCCACAAACATTGCGGTCCATATGGCGTATCGATCCAGGCAGCAAGCAGCGAAAGTGCAGGCCCACAACTGCGTAGCCAGCACCTCTCTCTCCTCTCTCTCTACCCCAAAGCCAGATCCTCGGAGGTGGGAGACAAAAGAAAAGACAAGTGAGTAAGGTGGTAAGGGCGCAAAAGTGCACGCAATACAAGGTAATGCACACTGGGGGCACATGGGAACCAGGTGAGACAGGTACGTTCCTACCGTACGCTCCCCCCCCCCCCCACCAGGTAACCTACATGGCCCCTCCCTTACCCCTTACTGTATCCACAAAACACAACACTACCCATAAACATCTATTTTACTAATCAACAAACGTCGCTACTGTCTTCCCCGTTCCTCCCATAAACCAAATTCGTCTTCTCTCCCTCCTAACCAATCAAATTTGCCATTTTCAACTCTCATCAAAATTTGCCATCTCCAACTGAACATCATAATTTGCTATCACCAATTCATCATCAGTCCCTCCTAGGGAGGGAGAGATGGAATCACCCCAATGTCTCATCCACGTCGTGATGCGTCTCACAAATCCACAGCAATCTCATTTCCTGCAACAAAACAAAGAAAACACAGGTGTGGAGTCATCATCATCACCACAGGTAAGTGGCTGCGTATGGTGCGACAGGTTCATCAATCCTAACTATTTCCTAAATGACTTTACAACTTTACACTACCCGGGGTCTTTCTCCGGCCAAACCATTGGCCCTCTTACACTATGGGTTCTAAAAACCAATTCCCATTGACCAAACTGTGGTGCTTTTCAATTTGGGGTCTCACTCCCCCGATTCATCTCCCGGTGCCCTCGCACAATTTCTGGGCTGTGGCGTGTACCTCTCCCAGCGGGTCTACCCACCTGCACACCTCCACCACTGCAGTTGCCTCCGAGCTTACCTGCTCCTTACTGTAACCTAACTACCTGGGGAAGGCCCTCTGGCGCTCTCCCCACTCGGTGCCCTCTCTGGCACTGGGCTACCCGATCCACACCCGGGATCCTCAGGCACCCACTCACAACTACCGGCTCCCAGAGCCCACCTGCGGCCTCACCTGGCCGACATCCTCACAGTGGTGGAGTGCCCAACCAACTACACACACTAACAGGCTACACGCCCAGCCATTTCCACAACACTAATGCACCCGTCCACAATACCATTCTGTCACCCGCACCACAGATGCCAATATCCAACCACAATTTACCTGTACCCTCTACCTAACACTTACACTACCCGCCCCGGGTATCCGTGATGGGGGTCCACTCTTCCCCCATTCACACCTTCGCACCATGCACACCACTCCGTACCACTTACTCCAACTCTCTCCACACACCTGTACTTGCACACCTGTGCTCTCACACCTGGTGCCACCTGCACCCTTCTCTCCCCAAGCGCATTCGCGCTGATCCACACACTCACTACTCATACACTGCTCCACACACCTGTCCAGTTGCACACCTGTGCAATCACACCTGTTCAATTCTCAACCACACGGCATCATCTCATCTAACTACTCCCCTCTGAAACTTGTGCTTCCCAGTCGTCCCTTTAAACTATTGCGCTCCCACGTCATTATCATCCACACTAAACTACCTGCGTCCCCACTACAGGTATCAGTCACTAACTAAACTTAACGTCACCTAATGTCATCTTCTAGGGCCCTATCAATATAACCTAACCCACCCGGGCTAGTTTTCACTGCCATACACCCCATAAGCTATTGCGCATTTGCCCCACCATGGGAAGGGTGGCAGGGATGCCACCCTTACCCACCGGGCCCATCGCTCACTACCAATTTTGCACATCAAATTTCAACAAATTAAAAATTTGCCAATCACTACCCATCATCTGCCAATCACTACTGCCAATCCCTTGCCAATCATCAAATTTTGTTTTTCTCTAATTTTGGGTCCAAAACACTAACCTCATCACCCAGTCTACTCACTACTGCCTCTTGGTGCGCCAATTCCCGTCCAAAGCCCGGCTTCGTAAAGCCGAGCAATGAATGCGGGTTGTTCCGTGCCAGCGGCTGGATGCGTCCGGCATTCGGTGCAGGGACGGGGGCTTACCCGTGCCGAGATCCCACGCACCATCTCGGCACGGAGCCATCCAATGTCCCGATCTCGACCTGCCGGACTGCCTCAACAAAAAGTGGTCGCCATGACGACCCTTTCTATCGGGCTGCCCGCTCCGCCTAGTGGAGCACGGACGCGGCCGTTCAAAGCGAGGCCCAGCACGCACCGAGGGCCCGATTCGGCTAAAAGTCGACCTAACCTCTAAACCGGTTACCGTCGATGCTTCACCTGGACGCTTACACCCCGCAGCCCGTTCCTTGCTCACACATCCAGCCGTGCCCATGCTCCTCGTACCTTTCCTTACACACCTCGGTACACTCATTCCACTCACAGCCTTGGTCACACACCTGACCACCGAACACTTTGGCACACATTCGTTGGTCGCACACCTCACCAACACACCTCTTCGCACCCCCTCCTCGGTCACCTCCTCTGTGACAATCACAGGTGTGCCCTCATTCGCACACCCAACCACGTGCCTCACCACCAACTCCAGCGTGCATTCCCACTCACGCTCTACCATTCCAGGTGTGCATCCTTCCATCCCAGGTGTACATCCTCGCTCACCTGTCACAACCAACTCACTCTCCTTGTCACTCTCACTACTCTCACCTCCATTCTTGACAGCGCACTCTTTCCTCATGCACCTGTCCGTCACACACCTTTCTCGCGCACACTCTCCCGTTACACCCTCTGTAACACTCACCACAGGTGTGCATTCTTCCTTGCCTTTGACAGCGCACTCTTTCCCCATGCACCTGTCCGTCACACACCTTTCTCGCGCACACTCTCCCGTCACACCCTCTGTAACACTCACCACACCGCGCTTCCATGTACTCCCTCGCACACGCGCTACGACCGACTCACTCTCGCCAGCACCCTCACTCCTTGGCACGCACTTTTTCCTCACACACCCCAGAGTCGGACTTTCTCGCACACCTCCTCTTTCGCACACCAGACCTGTCGCACACTTCACCAATGGCCTCTCACGAACACCCGGGTCCATGTCGACCCCCAAGCTTCTTAAATCACCTGGCGCATCATACGCACGACCATATTGGTCACCACTTACACCGGGTCCTCTTCCTCTTCGCTTCTCCTCCATCACCTGCGAATCCCTCATCCGGTTAATGAGCACATCATCACGATCCGAACACAGACTTCGGACCAATTCTTTTATCTCCTCTTTTATCTCTTTCTTATCCCCTCTCCGTCGCTTCTTAATTTCGCTCACCCCTTCTTCCACTTCTTCTAATTTCTGCTTCACCTCTTTTATTCCCCGGTACGTCTCCTCAAGCTCATCCTCTAAGGCTACCTTGACCGTTTCCATGTGCGTCCTCACCTGCCGGTCCTTCGTCTCCATTACCTCTATCACCTCGTCCAACCTCGTTGTCAGTCCCTCACGTACCATCTGACATTCCCTCTTCGTCGCTACCAAGTCATCTTTTAGTTCTTTCTGTGTCGCTTTTAAACCTCCTAATACCGCAGTGTTCCTTTGAACCTGCTCCACTAACTCCGTCTGTCCCACCGTCAGCTGCTCCACCTCCTGCGTCAGGTCCTCTATGCCCCCTTGTAACTTTACAGTCCCCTTTCTCACCTCCTTCTCCATGTGCTCCTTACAGTGCCTCACCTCCTCGCGCACTCCTCCGACCTCCTCACTCACACCTCTTCTGATCTCCTCTCCCATCACTTGCATCTCCTGCCCAGATGCCACCCTCATCTGCTCCATTTCCTCCCTGTGAGCATCCAGTTTAGTTTCTACCCCCATTCTGACCCCCTCTATCTGCTGCCCCATTTGGTTAACTTCCCTTTCCGCTTGGTCCCTCATGTCCCTCAATTTGCCTTCCATACTGTTTTCTAACCCTATTAACCCATTTCTCACCTCTTTTATCCCGTTGTCTAACCCCTCAAAATTATTGTCTAACTTCCAAAATTTCTTGTCTAACTCCTCAAAATTATTGTCTAACTTCCCAAATTTCTTGTCTAACTCCTCAAAATTATTGTCTAACTTCCCAAATTTCTTGTCTAATCCCTTAAAATTATTGTCTAACCCCTCGCTTCGTCCCTCATTACCCCCAATTGCTCACTCTGAGCCCTCGCTTCGTCCCTCATTACCCCCATTTGGCCCTCCAATCGCTCACCCATTTGTTCCATAAGGGCCCTCATTTGCAGGAGGAAAAGGTTCGAATCCACCAGGGGCGCTGCCACGGTCGCGGGCGCGGTGACCAGCGAGGCGCCATTTTGTGCGTCTGCTACCCTCGCTGCTTCGCTCTCCTCACGTCCCTCAATTTGGTCCTGGACCGACCCTGCCTCACTCTCCACTACCGGACCCCAGCCGACTTGGTCTGCCATAGCGCGACTTTCAAAATTCGGGTTTTTATTTCCGTATAACAAAATCAAATTTCGCCGTTATAATTTCGTCGAGCGCGGGAAACGCGCTCCGGATCGAATTCTACCTCCCCAACACCAATTGTTACCCTAGTGGTACAATTGGTGTTCCAAAATTTGGGCCTAATAAATTTAGTCCCAGGTCCGAATCCGACACTCCTGACACCAATTGTTACAGACAACGACTTTGATGTTAGGGTGGGCCGAGCGGAATGGCCGCCGTGTCCGCACAAGTTACCCGATTATACTCGAACGTTGCCGAGTCGCGCTACGCTAAATCAATGAAGGAAAAGGACACAACGGCTGGGTTAAAATGACACGACACCAAGGGTTCAGTTCTCAAGACCTCCGGAGGAGGTTATATTAGGGCGGAAGGTCAGATTACAACGACAAGAGGGACAGCATAGGAAGACAGGCACTTAGACACACTTATCTTATTCCCTGACAGACGACAGATAAACAGGACAAAAACTGACTCACACGGGGATTGATGGCAAGGAAAGCGGGCAGTCGATGGCTCAAGGTGCACCGTTCTCGGAGGGGGTGCACCGTTCTCGGAGGTACTGCAATACCGGGTCGATGCGTGGAGCTCGCTCAGCGCTTGGAGGTGGTGACTGGCTCTGTTCAAGCTGGGGGCGCATCTCACGTCACGTCCGGTAAGTGGCCGCGTATATCCGGCGGGGAGTGACACGCCCTCGGCTCGTTAGCTCCGCCCCAGATGGAATCGGCCCGTTGCTTCTCATTGGGTGCGTGCGGGGGGGTTACCGGCTCCGCCCTTGACGAGGGGCTGACAAGGAGCCCCTCGTGGTAACCCCGTCGGAGCGCATGGTCAATGGCGGCTAACCGAGCCGGTGTGAGGACGCACACTCCCCCTGCGCCGCGCCGTTGTTGTAGTTGTTGTAGTTGTTGTTGTAGTTGTTGTTGTAGTTGTTGTTGTAGTTGTTGTTTGGGGAAGAAGATGGGAGGAGGTATGGTAAGGTCCTAAACTCACTACTGGTGCCATATAATCACATTCTGGTGCAACGAAGAGTCAGAATTAATGGAAACGAGTCCTTAACTGACATAGACTAAGAATAACTAGCAAGATGTCCGAAAGTTGTCTACGTGAGATGCGGTGGACCTGGGCACGACATTTAATGGGGAAAAAGGGGAAGGTCGGTTCTACAGAGTGTTATTTACAGGCAATGGGACTAGGGAATGGGGGATTGGGGATAGTTGGGGAGTATTGGGGAAATAGGGGAGTATTTACAAGCGGATATTGAGGCCAAGTCCCATATCCGCAACAATATATATATATATATATATATATATATATATATATATATATATATATATATATATATATATATATATATATCTATATATATATATATATATATATATATATATTGCTACGGTTTTGAGGTTTGTAAAGTGAGCCTAATAAAGGTTAAAGTTTGCCCCCCATAGATAGTCACACAAGGAACATGTAGCCTCATTTGTAGTATAGTTATTTCTTAGTATGTGTGAGAATAGGCCCTTTCCAGTGTTAATTCTTCGTTGTGTAAAGCCAGGAAAATAGGCCCTACTGCCACCGACCATCCTACGTCCATACCCGCAATACATTTTGTTAACGTTGGTTCATTTTGTGCGAGTTAACACGAGGGAGGCGGAGGAGGATCGGGGCGGAGTCGGGGCAGAGCGTCAGGAGCTGACGGTAAGCGCAAGCCGCCAATCAGAGCTCGAGGGTGGTGGCGTCGGCGTTGGGTCAGAGGGCGTGGTGAGAAGAGTCTGGTGAGTTCCAGAAGGTTCACGGGGCGGGCCTATATAACCCGCTGTGCAAAGCCCTCGACAGGACTGCAGCAGGGAGGTAAAGGACTGCAGCAGAGTAAAGGACTGCAGCATTGTAAAGGACTTGCAGAGGAAGCGGAGGACTTGCGTCACAGGACTTGCAGAGAGGGGACTTGATGAGAGAACTCGCATTGTACCGCTTGATGAACTTGACCATCGCATGAGAACGCGCGCGCTAACCAACACCAAGGCATTGAGGAAGAAGAGTTGGTCGCTAGATATACGCGGGCGCAGCCAGGCACGTTTATAACGAACTTGCGCATTTCAGCCAAGCGAGTGAACGAGGCTGAGTAACCGCCCTTTGCCGTAAAAGCCGCCCCACCCTTTGTCGTAACAGTCCTCTCTACCGTTCCGCCCGATATATCTCCTTTGTCCGAGCGACACGCTACGAGTCCCTGCCTTCGCCTACCTCCATCTTCGCGGATGTGCCGGGGACCGTGGAGAGCTGGACGAGGACCATCCTTGGACGCGCTGGGGAACACCTGCCCATCTGCAATACCCCGTGTGAGTGTGAGATGGGCCCGTTGTCCCTGGGATAGTTAAGACTGTATAACGATTTCTCTGTGTCTCTTTGTCCTTGAGCTTTATATACATGTAATATTAATTAAACCAATCTGTTCTTTCTTCTTGATTCGATCGTCTTTGTGGTTTAATCATTGACTAAGCATGGCACGAATAAGATCGCTTAAATCGGGGTCCATTAAATATAACTGCATGGGTCACGTGTACGCAAACCACTCGGCGTACTCCAACCTCACGTGGTTCGTGCGAGGCTTGTTTCCTCGCTTCCAGGGCAGCGCGAGTACTTAGGTACGAGCGGGAATTTGGTCCCGAAACCCTATTTGGCACTGTCTGGAAGGGACGTTGCAAGCCCGGGTTCCACCAGGCCCAGTAAAGACAAGGGGATTAATCCCCTCTTGATAAGGGGGAGAAGGCCGGCGAGAAAACCATAACAATATATATATATATATATATATACGTACAGTGCATTCAGAAAGTATTCAGACCCCTTCACTTTTTTCACATTTTGTTATGTTGCAGCCTCATGCTGAAATCGTTTAAATTCATTTTTTCCCTCATCAATCTACACTCAATACCACATAATGACAAAGAGAAAACAGGATTTTAGAAAGTTTTGCAAATTTATTTTAAAAAAGCAACTGAAATGTCACATTGACATAAGTATTCAGACCCTTTGCTATGACACTTGAAATTTAGCTCAGGTGCCTAACATTTCTCTTGATCATCTTTGAGATGTTTCTACACCTTGATTGGAGTCCACCTGTGGTAAATTCAATGGATTGGACATGATTTGGAAAGGCACACACCTGTCTATATAAGGTCTCACAGATGACAATGCATATCAGAGCAAAAACCAAGCCATGAGGTCGAAGGAACTGCCTGCAGAGCTCAGAGACAGGATTGTGTCGAGGCACAGATCTTGGGAAGCCGACAAAACAAATTCAGCTGTATTGAAGGTTCCCAAGAGCACAGTGGCCTCCATAATTCTTAAATGGAAGAAGTTTGGAACAATCAGGACTCTTCCTAGAGCTGGCCGCCCGGCCAAACTGAGCAATCGGGCGAGAAGGGCCTTGGTAAGAGAAGTGACCAAGAACCCGATGGTCACTCTGGCTGAGCTCCAGAGATCCTGTGTGGAGATGGGAGGAACTTCCAGAAGGACAACCATCACTGCAACACTCCACCGATCTGGGATTTATGGCAGAGTGGCCAGAGGGAAGCCTCTCCTCAGTGAAAGACACATGAAAGCCCACTTGGAGTTTGCAAAAAAGCACCTAAAGGACTCTCAGACTGTGAGAAACAAGATTCTGTGGCCTTTTATGTGTCTTTCACTGAGGAGAGGCTTCCGTCTGGCCACTCTGCCATAAAACCCAGATCGGTGGAGTGCTGCAGTGATGGTTGTCCTTCTGGAAGTTTCTCCCATCTCCACACAGGATCTCTGGAGCTCAGCCAGTGACCATCGGGTTCTTGGTCACCTCTCTTACCAAGGCCCTTCTCCCCCGATTGCTCAGTTTGGCCAGGGGGCCAGCTCTAGGAAGAATCCTGGTTGTTCTAAACTTCTTCCATTTAAGAATTATGGCGGCCACTTTGCTCTTGGGAACCTTCAATGCAGCAGAGATTTTTTTGTAGGCTTCCCCAGATCTGTGCCTCGACACAATCCTGTCTCTGAGCTCTGCAGGCAGTTCCTTCGACCTCATGGCTTGGTTTTTGCTCTGATATGCATTGTCAGCTGTGAGACCTTATATATACAGGTGTGTGCCTTTCCAAATCATGTCCAATCCATTGAATTTACCACAGGTGGACTCCAATCAAGGTGTAGAAACATCTCAAAGATGATCAAGAGAAATGGGAGGCACATGAGCTAAATTTCAAGTGTCATGCCAAAGGGTATGAATACTTATGTCAATGTGATATTTCAGTTTTTCTTTTTAATAAATTTGCAAAACTTTCTAAAATCCTGTTTTCTCCTTGTCATTATGGGGTATTGAGTGTAGATTGATGAGGGAAAAAATGAATTTAAACTATTTCAGCATAAGGCTGCAACATAACAAAATGTGAAAAAAGTGAAGGGGTCTGAATACTTTCTGAATGCACTGTATAAACATAAATTTACAAAAAATCGGGCTTAAGTTATTTAACAATCCACATTATATCTAGAACTCCCTGAACTGAGTGACTAACCTGCAAATTTATACTTATTGCATCTTGAGATAACCGGACTTCAGGTCGCATTGGTTAGCAAATGGAATACTTTACCTGTTGACCAACGGCATTGGTAATCTGTTGGAAACATGTTACTAATACATGGACTAGAAGAAGGATGTGGAATAATTGGCTGGTACAATTAACCACGTGATGAAGATGAAGCAAAATCATTCAGTAGATTAAAGCTTGGAGGTTTCACATTTCCTGTACTCAGTCAAAGCTGTCACTTTGGCGTCTGGGGCACAGTTACAAGACTGAGTTTGATTTTGCGTGCATCGCAGCCTTCATCTGTCCTCTTCATACAACCTCATCCTGCCCTCCTGTTTTCCCTCCCACCCACTCTTCCAAATTATTGATAATCTTCCATCTGCTTGCAGTTACTGTAACAGCCTCTGCCTCTGCTCAGAGCTTGTTAATTCACAAAACTAAGTCACTTTCTCCCCTGCCTCTCATTTTTCAAGCCTCCTTTTTCAGCCCCACACCCATTTCTCAACCGTAGCCTCCCTGTCTTCGCTCCTGCTACACTCCCAAATGATTCTTGTTTTTCTGTCGTATATACGTATCCAGGTGCACATCTGGCTGGCCATGCATCACAGTTTCACAATATACCAGCTACCGTAGGGCTGTCAGCCACCAAGACACATGAACAAATTGCCTACCATGCTACAGTGGGTAAGGTTCTGGTGCTGCTTTCTCAGCACCTCCACCATACGTAGAATCAGTATAATAATTACACGGTTTTCTCTCTTCATCTCCTCTTCACTTCTACACCGATTATTCTAGAAATAAGGGAACTGGCCATGGTTGAATCTGATCTTGAAAGCCCGATAAACTGACAATTCGATGTACCATGTCAGATCCTGACTGAGTAGTATACCGTCGTCATGATAGACCTATTCACGTGTTGCAGCGCTGCTGACGTGGTGTCCACCTTAGGAGGGCAAGTGAAGGACAGCGGAGGATATTAAACATTTTATCAATCATCTTCTGGGGTTGGTCACAAGAGGCAGGCAGCACAATATTGACATTGTGCATCCCAAATACAATCTGGCCTCACCGGTCACAGTTAGTGGGGCATCATTAGCATATATGTATATGTATATGCATTGACATACATTCCTACTATTGCCACTAACTGAACTAAGAATTCATTGACAATGGTGTTATCTTCCTGAGGGGTTCAGATGACATCAGTTCTGTCATATCACCAAAAATCATAATGGCAGAGGAAGAAGAACAGGGACTGGGTCCATTTCAAAATAGCAAAGGACTTGATGAGAAGTTTTGATCACATCAGCCATTATGTTGGTGAAGGACAATAATGGGTTAATTCATGTTCATGTAAGCTAGCATAACCGAGATTTTAAACTAGCACACCCAAGGTTAATGTACACTAGTCCTGGTTAACCTCGTTTCGTTATAACGTTTATAATAACTAGGGCATGCCCGTACTATATCTATATCTAAAATTATATCCCCCCCTCTATTTACATGAAATGGTTTGGTTCATGAAATGTTTTGGTCCATTCGCAACGCCAAAGCGAACGGCGAACGCTTTACATGAAATGGTTTGGTCCATGAAATGTGTTGGTCCATTCGCAACGCCAAAGCGAACGGCGAACGGCTTGCGAGTACAGTGACAATCCCCCCCCCCCCCCTCTATTTAGATGAAATGGTTTTTATTAGTTTTAAAACATAGTTTAACGCCAACATAGCGGCAACATAGTTTGCAAACGTGAAATAAATGAATACGCTCTCAAATGTGCCATCCGAGGCAGAGTGTGTTCGCCACGTTCGGCACACGCGATAGCTCGCTGCTCTCTGATTGGTCGAATCGTTTTTTGGACATAGCTCGGTAAGTAATTGTCCGATTAATATGAAACCTTGAAAAGGCACATCCTCGGGTCCCCAGCAATATACCTGGCAAGTTTAAAGTATATCGGACCCGTGGTTGTCGAGAAACAGCGGTCACAGACAAACAAACGTACAAACAAACAAACACACAGAGATTACTGGAATTATAGATAGATTAGATACCAAGGCTTAAAGAACATTGGTGATTTCTTACCCATTACTCGCTCTTACATCATCGAGATAAACTTATTTTTTTATGAGATAAATTGATCCATTTAACGTAGTTTCACTCAACGTCGTGGTAACCACGACGTTAACTGAGGACCAAGTGTATCATACATTCCTACTATTGCTAAAGAGTGATGATCTGCCAAATCCTGTTATGTTCGGATCAAGGTGTCTCTTTACACTGCATGTCAAGTCAGGTTTCCACAAGATTAGTAGTCAGAGTCAGATGAATAAATAGAGGCAGACATTCTCCTTTGATGGATTCTCGAATTCCAAAGTCATTCTTTTCGCCCTTCATAATGTTCTAGCACTCTTCATATGTCTCGCTGAAACATCTGTTGTTGAGTTTATTTACTGCAGACCAACCCAGGTCCAAAGACAATGAAGCTTTGCTCAAGTCGAGCAGACAAGCCATGGAATTGATGATACGTGTATGGTTGTTCAACGCTCAATGCAAGGATGGGAGATCCCTGAAGTTACAAAGCAACTGGGAGAGATATTTGTGGATCAATCGTCACTTATTATACATCAACAACAGCATTTAAGTTGTGTTTGGTTGTGGAGACATCTGGAGTCTTCCTGGACAACATCTGCTAACTAGAGGGCTGCGATCGGAGATCACTGATGGTTCCTGGTACTGTATAGCCGAATCATAATATTAGCCAATTGGTAGCACTTGAAATTCTGCCTCATAATGAAAACAAACGGTTTTTTATTATTATTATTATTATTTTTTTTCCAAAAAGTGGGACACCACAGATAACAATTAATGACTCACGCCAGGAACCATAACAAGTACTGGATCAGTGTAAATAATAGAGGACCTTTGTTAAATGACCACATCGAGGCTTGGCAGCGCCTCTTGT
Source organism: Myxine glutinosa (assembly GCF_964187855.1). Lineage (NCBI taxonomy): Eukaryota > Metazoa > Chordata > Myxini > Myxiniformes > Myxinidae > Myxine > Myxine glutinosa. Next base: position 16,162,116 of record NC_136270.1, on the reverse strand, counting down.
GTATTCCATTAACTTGACTAATACCAGCAACTGCTCTGAAAGGACCGTCGCTATCTCACAGCATATACACTGCAACTTGAGCAACACAGCTTGGACCCTTGACCATTTAGAGCTTTAGACCATTTCGACCTTCTTAGACCCTTTTTACATGCTTGAGAGATTTTATTTTTTTTGTATACAATATCGACGCTCATGTAAGAGTTAACATTAATGACAAAAAAAAACACAAACGGACACATAAGACGAAATAAAGGGAGCGGGAGACAAGATGGGGAGAGAGGGGGAAGCACACAAGTACAACATTTGAGAGCAGGGACATCGGGAGATCTGCGGGAGGGAGAGGGCTTGGGGGAAGGAGGCATGGGAAGGGGGGATGGGGTGGGAGAGGTAAAAAAAAATACACATGGACATTAATACGAAACACAGGGTAAGATGTTCGGGGAAGTATGGGGTGAAAAAAAGACTGAAATAAATAGTGAGAGAACGAAAGTAAATGGACCACAAACGACCGCCGAGAGGAGACAACAAAACCCTGAGGCCTGGAAAACCAGGCCTTAAAAACGCGGCAGGAACCAACAGACGATTATACACAGGTATGCACGATTAGACCCTTTCAACCCCTTAGACCAGTGGTTCCCAAATCCAGGGTCGTGACCCAAACTTGGGGGGAAAAAACCTCTCAAAATACCGGTTTTGAGGGGGGATTTTCACGTTGAAAGCGTTTTCTCTGGCAATTTCTATTCTCGGTACCAGTTGGGTCGTGAGGTGAATGCGATTTTAGATTTTTGGTCATGGACGAAAAAGTTTGGGGACCACTGCTTTAGACCCTATGTATTGTCGCGCGACCGCCTTTGATTAATATCAGGCAGTCACGGATGCCGATCGTGAAGGCCTTAGCCCCCGAGGCGAAAACTCAATGGCGGATTCCAAAAACCAACAGCAACACCAAAGTGCGCGGGATGGAGGGGAGCGGCGAGACCCCTGCAGCCTTACCTGTTAAAATCAACCACATGGAAACTGCGTTCAGGTATATGTACAGAAAATAATATAAGGGTTTATTAAAGGAAAAAGGCAAGGACAGGAAAAGCACCCGCCGGTAATGAATATTCTAATCGGGACGTCCCCACACGACAGATCTCAAACACAGACGAGGGAAAGGAATACCAAAATAAATGTCTCGTCATGCAATTGTGAACGCGCAACTCTGTCTTATCTGTCCATCGTCTTCAATCTCCGTTGCCCACACGCGGCTCCTTTCGTCCAGCGGCACGCCTCGCTCCAAGCTCCAAAGCACCGAGCACCGAGCACCAAGCACCAAGCACCGAGCACCACGAGGCCGACCCTCGTGCACGGTCGACAAGCCAACTCGGATCTCACCGGGACTGCCAACTCAAACCGTGAACTGCGAACCGAGCTGGTCAACTGCTCGCAACTGCCAGGGCCGGGATCTCTGTCCGAACCGCTTGCCAACTGCTCTGGCTGGGAAAACTTCCGTGCTCCTCAACTCGGGCAACTTTCTCACTCACTGCCAAGTCTCTCTCCGTCCTTCCAACTCGCTTCTCCTTCCAGACCAACTCGACCAACTCTTGTGCTCTCCCTCTCGAACCAACTACCCTAAAATGGCGTTCGGCGCTCGCTAATATCTCCTGGCCGGTGACGTCAGCCTTGGCGCACTGCCAACCAATCAGTCCCTTCCACCGAACCTCCCAGCTTCACTCAGGCCCACGCCCACCACGCCTCCCAACCTCGCTCCCTACTCCGTGGTCACAGCGCGTGCTATTCGAGGTGGATAGGCCCGCCGGAGGTGTAGGTGGTGGCGGCCATTATCGGCAGTGTCCCAGCCTGGTTTCCTTTTGCCGGTTCTCTTCCAGAGTCTCGTCAGGGAAGGGAATTACTTAGTGTTGCGCTAAGGGTCCTATCTATGGTGTCTAAGTGGTTGCGGTGCCAAAAGGGACAAAGGTTTGGCTGACCAGGTGAGACACACGGGGGCGATACTCTTTAACACACGAACCTCCTGGTAGGTTCACAAGTATACTCCTTACCCGACAAAACGCCTACACATGAAACTTATTACAAGGTCAGATTCCTTACCGCGACAGACGAATACCTACCTACACAGATCTATCTGGCTCTACATATTGCTTCCCCTACCGACATAACAGTATTCTTTGAATGTACCCTTTAGGTGTTAGGCCTTTAGACCATCTCAAACATTTTTGGCACACACCACACAAACATCGATAGTCTTCTTGCAAAGCACAGACTATACCTTTTTCAGCAAGTGATGCACAAACTAGTCCCACCCAGGGCGTAGGTACTGTACTAGTCTATATGTAAAAGTAATTAGGCGTGTATCTATACGAGTTTTCCACCCATTGGTTGGACAGTTTGCCTGACTCCACCCACAATTTATATACTACAGCCGCCAATTTAGGAACTCTTTAGAACATGAGAATTTACTTTAGAAACATTGGCTCTACTGACTTGTAAGTCCAACTTTTTCAATTATAGACTTTTACTGATTTTATTTGACTGGATGAATCATAACAACCTGCATCGATTTATTCAAAATGAATTCGGACGAGAAATCCTCGGATTATAATTTACCCTTTAGAATCCTTTCTCTCAAGCAGTGCTTTTACTGTGGGGGTTACACAGGTCCTCGCTATTATTTCCGATTATTTTCTCTTAAAATTGTGAGTTGAACAGGTGAACATTTCGGTTTCCGGTGAAGTCTGTGAGATCATGATAGACGAGCAGAAATCGTTAAATATTCCGCTGTTTCGACGTGGGAATGTCCGTTTGCTTTAAGAGAGAGAGGAGGGTGAGAGTATAGATGGGACAGCTTTGGAAGGGGGTTGTTTCAGGCTTTGAGGGGAGGGGTTGAATACTTTCAGCTGGGAGGAAAAGGGTGAGGACTTGGGGTTGGCGGGAGGGGGAAAGGAGAGCAAATATGGGACTGGGTTGGGAAGGGGAGGTTGAGGATTTTTTTGTTGTTGAGAGGTGTCAGATTGCATGCATACGTTTAATTACAGTAAAAATAGAAGTGTGTGTCTGTAGTTGTAGAGGGGTGAGGCAATCACCCTATTGGTAATGTGCTAGTTCTTCAAAAAGCGGGACAGCACAGACACCAAGACTAAACACTTATTGCCGATCTCTCCGGGAACCACAACAAGTACTGGATCAGTGTAAATAATGGAGGACCTTTGTTAAATGACCACATCAAGGCTTGGCAGCACCACTTGTGCATTCCATTAACTTGCCTTGTACCAGCAACTGAATGACGATACCAATACCGACCTGAAAGGGCCATCACTATCTCACAGCATTTACACTGCAACTTAAACAACACCACCCACCACCACCATGACCTCACCAGATTTATGTTTAAAGGCAAACCACCTACGGACAATCCTTCTCGGTGATGATTAACATACTCGAATCAGCCTGGTTTATAATGGGACTGATTGAAGCTTTTTCCAATTTTTATTTGAACAAGGTACAAGGGGTTATACTAAAGGTAATGTCCTTTTTACTCAGCAAGTGGGACAAACCAAAACTGATAAAGCATTTGGCAACTTATCTATTTCGAAAGATGACTCGATTCTCGACATGTATATATACTACAATATATAATGAATACTCATGTCTGTATAAAAGTTGCTTTTGAAAAGATGAAAACGAAAACTAAACTTGACAAAAAGAACAGTTAATTAAATTTATTACTTGCAAAATCGAAGATTTTTCAAGTATATTGGTCGGTTGCGTTTGTTATTCTGTCTGTTTTTTTTTTTTGTCACTGGCGTACAGGTCACAATTCTAAACCGATCGTCACGAAACTTCACCAAGTTGTAGAGGTCGTCCCAAGTGAGAAGCCTATTGATTTTGAGGTCAAAGGTCATCTGGAGGTCAAATGTCTAAAATCGCCATTTTAAATCCAATTGACTTGAAAATTGAACAGCATTTGCATTTTGCCTCACTGAATTGGGGAACAAACTAATTTTGAGGTCAAATGGTCAAAGGTCATCTCAAGGTCAAACTTCCAAAACCATCAATTTCCATCCGATTGACTTGAAAATAGAGCAGAATTTGCATATTGCGTCACTAAATAGTGAAACCAACTATTTTTGAGGTCAAAAGGTCAAAGGTGAACTGAAGGTCAAACTTACAAAATCATCAATTTTCATCTGAAAAAATCAACAATTTTCATCCAATTGACTTGAAAAATTAACAGTATTTGTATCGTGCCTCACTGAATTGGGAAACCAACTGTTTTTAAGGTCAAAAGGTCAAAGGCCAACTCAACGTCAAACTTCAAAAATCATCATTTTTCATCTGAAAAATCATCACCTTTCATCCTATTGACCAGAGCTTTGATCAAGATCGCCAATTTTAATCTTGATGAAATGGACAATTTACTGTATCAATGCAAACCTTTTTTGGGGGGAAGGGGGGCTCTGCATGACAGTATCATGCTCTGCATCACATCTTCTTGTTACTTGCAAAATCGAAGATTTTTCAAGTATATTGGTCGGTTCCGTTTGTGGTTCTGTCTGTTTGTCTGTCTGTTTGTCTGTTTGTCACCAGCCTACAGGTTACAATTCTAAACCGATCGTCACGAAACTTCACCACGTTGTATAAGTCGTCCCAATTGAGAATCCTATTGATTTTGAGGTCAAAGGTCATCTGGAGGTCAAATTTCTAAAATCGCCAATTTAAATCCGATTGATTTGAAAATTCAATAGCATTTGTATATCAAGTCACTAAATTGGGAAACACACTATTTTTGAGGTCAAAAGGTCAAAGGTCAACTTAAGGTCAAATTTTAAAAATCATCAATTTTCATCTAAAAAGCCGTCAGTTCTCAACCGATTGACTTGAAAATTGAACAGCATTTGCATATCGAGTCAATAAATTGGGAAACATACTATTTTGAGGTCAAAAGTTCAAAGGTCAACTCAAGGTCAAAGTTTAAAAATCATCAATTTTCATCTAAAAAGCCGTCAATTCTCAACCGATTGACTTGAAAAGTGAACAGCATTTTCACATTGAGTCACGAAATAGGGAAACCAACTATTTTTGAGGTCAAAAGGTCAAAGGTCAACTCAAGGTCAACCTTCCAAAATCATCATTTTCATCTGAAAAATCGTCAATTTTCTTCCTATTGACCCGAGCTTTGATCAAGATTGTCAATTTTAATCTTGATGAAATGGACAATTTGCTGTATCAATGGAATTTTTTTTCTTGGGGAGGGGGGGGGGGCGTATTTTGCAAGCATCGTGCTCCGCATGACGTCTTCTTGTTTATTTATTAATTAGTCTCCTCCATATTCTCATAATTTGTTTGTAGATGACAAAAGAGCTAATGGTGAAAATGTTATGTCGCAGACATACACACACACCCACCAATTTGTTTTCCCGAGTGGGTTCAAACACACACACACACACACACACACACACTCACACACACACTTGACCTAATTTCTAACATACGGCGATACCTATTTTAGGCCTTGACCTAATTATAGTCATTTTTATATTTTCCACGATAACTCAACTAAAGTTTGTCTGATCTGAATGATATTTCCCTCGCCTCGATAGCTTAGGGCAAGGAGCATTTAAACTTTATTTATCGTTTACCCCTCCAGGTTAAAGGTCAAGGGAGGTCTTAGACCAATTTGAGTACAAAACCATCATTTAGGATGATCTCTTTTTTTTTCTGTCAATGTCCAAGGACTTTGGGAATGAAATTTTGCATCAATAATGGCAATACTGTATAATGTATGCAGGGTTGACATTTCTTTTTAACCTTGACCTAATTTTTAAGGTCATGATCCAATTGAGGACATTTTATCATTTTCATCACAGCTTGTGTAAGGCTTATTCAATCGGAACTAAATTCCCATTTCTAGAGAGATATATATAGATAGATCAAAGCGCACTTATGCTTAATTTACATCATATCCCTCCGAGTTAAAGGTCAAGGTCAAATGCTGGTCTGAACAAAAAACACCTTTTTTGTCATCGTTGAAGTTTTCAAATGTGGCATCTCAAATACCGCTTGGCCTTCCAAGATGTCCTTGCATCGTAATAGTGTACCTGCACTGAAGCCTGATATTTAATTTGCGTCCTTGACCTACTTTTTTCGGATTGTGACCTAATTAACAAAAAATACCTTTTTGATCATAACTTGAATAATTTTCATGATGTTGAGTTTTATGGATAGATTGTAGATGGGGACACATTTTCTTTATCTACCCTTTATCCCTAAATGTTGAAAGTGAAATCACATGGTGTTCTGAAAAAAATATGGTCATCATTGGATCACGGGGAGGCTTAACCTTGGCGATCGCTTTGTGTTCGCATATGTCTAGTTGAAAGTGATGATTCAGGCCAGCATACCTAAATAAACAACTTTATCAAACAACAGGCTCGCCAATAAATTATACACATTGTAAGCATCAGATCAATCTTTCATGTAGCAATTATTTCATAATTATCCATTTGCAAGTCATTTTTGCCTCAGGTTTGCCCAGGTGTTTGTTTGAACCCAGCAATGCATATGTTGTAAGATCCCATTGATAAAACAGGAAATTAGGAATGATAGTTCTGCGCTGAGGCTTAATTATGCCTTATAACACACGAAAGACAGAATATGAACACATTGACAGACTCACAGCGGTGCAACAGAGTGGGTGGGTTGAGGTGGGAGGCAGCAAAGACCTAGGACTCCTTCATGGCGATAATACAAAGAGCCGGGACTCCCGCTTAGCCATAGTACAGAGAGTGTAATGTATGAAAATTGACCTTTTCCCTTGCAGTACTGTACTGTTTAAGATGTGATTTGTGCAATTTGACAGGCAGAATAGGACACCCCCTTAGTGAAAAATTGGTTGCACCCATCGAGACACAGATAACTATAACGGTACTCAGTAGAGAGCATACCTCCACCTGGTGAACAGTTTACGTTTTGTATCTCAGAGTAGACCAGAAAATCACAATACGGAATCACATTTAATCAAAATCAATCACAGGAATCACCGTAGGTCCAGTCTTTCATATCCTGATCTACCCCTAGTTTTTGGTCTTATCCTTATCATTTTGGTGAAGAATCACTTAAAAATTCGACTAGCTGGATCCGGATCTTCAACAAAATTGAATCGAATCATCCTTGTCACACACACAACCTGTCCAACAAGTTTCGTCCAAATCCATTCATAACTTTTTGAGTTATCCTGCTATGTATCATTTTTGGCCCGATCTCCCAATGGTGAACAATCACTTAAAAATTAAATAATTCTCATGTCCGAATCCATATTCAGATCTTCACCAAAATCTAATCGAATCGTCCTTGTCAGACACCAAACCTCTCCACCAAGTTTCGTCCAAATCCGTCCACAAAAATTTTTGAGATATGCTGCTATGTATCGTTTTTAGCCCAATCTCCCAATGGTGAAAATCACTTTAATAATTCTAGTAGCCGAATCCGAATCCGGATCTTCACCAAAATCTAATCATTTCGTCCTTGTCACATACGTTACATTTCTGCCAAATATCGTCCGAATCCGTCTACAACCTTTTGAGATATTTTGTTCACAAACGGACAGACAAACTGACAGACAGACTGACAGACAGGGGGGGAAAACATAACCTCCACCCACCTTTGATGGCGGAGGTAACAAGGGAAATTGTAAATTTGGCAGATTTCCTGCCTTTCAAGCTTTGGCGAAATGAAAAGGCCAGAAGGCACCAAGTGAATGCAACGTCAGTTAAGTTGGTGTTTAATATCACTTTTGCGAAAGTTATACGGTCGCCACAGCCAGAGTACTGCACTTTCAGGTAAAGGTAAATTCATCCACAACAAATTGTTCCAACATGGCAACAGCATATCTGAATGGCTGCTTCAGGCAGGACCTGAGTCACCAGCCTCAGCAACATCCGTAACAATGTCGCTGGCGGCTTGAAACCGGAGCTGTCTCGATCCTTGTAGCGTGGGACCCTCCATCAACTGAGCATCCCTGAACAGTAGCAGCAGCTCTTGACAACACAGTTCACAGCTTCAGAAATTCTCCTCCCCAAACTCTTTCTTTACCTCCCTCAAAATTGAGCAGGGCGTACCTTGATTGACCACGACGAGCCGAGAGGCTTTCTGATGGCCTCACTCAGATTCCTTTGTGCTGTGCAGGGTATGATCTCATGGTCCGATGAAGTTAATCAAGTGTCCATTAAATTCATTCCCTCAAGCTGGATAAAAAAAAATCTTTGATCTGCATTCTGCAGTATTCACCCTCATACCACCGGTGATGAAGTCATGCTAGTTTTTACTCTACCCTCTGCCGCCAAAGGTAGAAGGAGGTTATGTGTTCCACCTTGTATCTCTTTTTGTCTGTGAACAGGATATTTCAAAAAGTTGTGGATGGATTCGCATGAAATTTGGTGGAGAGGTTGGGTATGTGACAAGGACGAAATTATTAGATTTTGATAAAGATCCGGATTCGGATTTGGATCCGAGAATTTTTAAAGTGATTTTTCACCATTGAGATATAGGGCAAAAACGATATATATATATAGCATGACATCTCAAAAAGGTGTGGACGACTTATGACAAAACTTGGTGGATGAGTTGGGTAAGTGACACGAACAAGCCGATTTGATTTTAGTTCAGGTCCGGGTCCAGATCTGGCCTATCAGTGGGATACAAAATGTAAAATGTTCAACCTGGCAGAGGTACACGACATGACCAAAAGTATGCGGATACTCCTAATTAGTGGATTCGGCTGTTTCAGCCACACCTGTTGCTGACAGGTGTATACTGTATAATCAAGCACACAGCCATGCCATCTCCATAGACAACCATTGGCAGTAGAACGGACCGTACTGAAGAGCCTAGTGACTTTCAACGTGGCACCGTCATAGGATACCAACTTTCCAACAAGTCAGTTCGTCTAATTTCTGCCCTGTTAGAGCTGCCCCGGTCAACTGTAAGTGCTGTCATTGTGAAGTGGAAACGTCTAGGAGCAACAACAGCTTAGCCGCGAAGTAGTAGGCCACAAAAGCTCACAGAACGGGAACACAGAGTGCTGAAGCATGTAGCGTGTAAAAAAAAGTCTATCCTCAGTTGCAACACTCACTACCGAGCTCCAAACTGCTTCTGGAAGCAACGTCAGCACAACAACTGTTCATAGAGAGCTTCATGAAATGGGTTTCCATGGCTGAGCAGCCACACACAAGCCTAAGATCACCATGCGCAATGCCAAGCGTCGGCTGGAGTGGTGTAAAGCTCGCTGCCATTGGACTCTGGAGCAGTGTAAACGCGTTCTCTGGAGTGATGAATCACGCTTCACCATCTGGCAGTACGACAGACGAATCTGGGTTTGGGGGATGTGAGGAGAATGCTACCTGCCCGAATGCATAGTGCCAACTGCAAAGTTTGATGGAGGAGGAATAATGGTCTGGGGCTGTTTTTCATGGTGCGGGCTCGGCCCCTTAGTTCCAGTGAAGGGAAACCTTAACACTACAGCATACAATGACATTCTAGACAATTGTGTGCTTCCAACTTTGTGGCAACAGTTTGGGGAAGGCCTTTTCCTGCTTCAGCATGACAATGCCCCCGTGCACAAAGTGAAGTCCATTCAGAAATGGTTTGTCGAGATCGGTGTGGAAGAACTTGACTGGCCTGCACAGAGCCCTGAACTCAACCCCATCGAACACCTTTGGGATGAATTGGAACGCCGACTGTGAGCCAGGCCTAATTGCTCAACATCAGTGCCCGACCTTACTAATGCTGTTGTGGCTGAATGGAAGCAAATCCCTGCAGCAATGTTCTAACATCTAGTGGAAAGCCTTCCTAGAAGAGTGGAGGCTGTTATAGCAGCAAAGGGGAGGACCAACTCCATATTAATGCCCATGATTTTGGAATAAGATGTTCGATGTTTGGGTGTCCACAAACTTTTGGTGATCTAGTGTATGTACTCTACCGAGTGCCATTCTAGTTTTCACTGCATTCATCTATCTATAATTCCACTAATCTTTGTGTGTATGTTTGTTTGTATGTTTGTATGTTTGTATGTCTGTGACCGCTGTTTCTCGACAACTACCGGTCCGATATACTTTAAACTTGCCAGGTATATTGCTGGGGACCCGAGGATGTGCCTTTTCAAGGTTTGAAATTAATCGGACAAGTAGTTACCGAGCTATGTCCAAAAACGATTCAACCAATCAGAGAGCAGCGAGCTATCACGTGTGCCGAACGTGGCGAACAGACTCTGCCTCGGACGGCACATTTGAGAGCGTATTCATTTATTTCACGTTGGCAAACTATGTTGGTGTTAAACGATGTTTTAAAACTAATTAAAACGACTTTGCGATTCATCGTAACTGCGATTCGTAACTGCAGTTCGCTTTGGCTTTGCGAATGGACCAAACCATTTCATGTAAATAGAGGGGGGGGGGGGGGATTGTCACCGTACTCGCAAGCCGTTCGCTTTGGACCAAACCATTTCATGTAAATAGAGGGGGGGGGGATATAATTTTAGATATAGATATAGTACGGGCATGCCCTAGTCTGAATAATGGGGACAAGATAAATATAGCCAAAACACTTTGACGAGTGGACAAAGAGAAGATTCGTACCAGCTGACAACACAAAACTATTTAAAAGTGGATATGCATTCATAAATTCATTGTTAAAGACAACACAATGTACAGTACCTCGTGCATATGCACGATACTTAATGCTGAATCCCTTTAGCTCACCGCAATAGTTCACGTGACAAGTCAGGGAATTGTTCATAAGGAAATTTGAACGGTTGGGTTGGAGAGGATAAGGGAAAATGAAGGAGTTGGAGAACGACATCCGGACCGTACTAGCCGTGTGGTGCTAAGGTGCTTATCTTGTCTCTACAGGTGCTAGGAAAATAAAAGGGACCATTCTCTGTGGATTTGTCAATATAACACACGTACTCTTGCTGGCGAAGACTGAGCCACAAAAAAGACAGGCAGACACAAAGATATAAAATAACAGAAGGCTGAAAGAGACAGATAAACACATCATTGTAAGTTCAATTTGAATAAAATGAGTGTTTTTTTTGCTGCTGGAATACAATATGTGCCCCCTACAGACTCCTGACCTTTCAGAACTCATTTGAGTGGAAATTACTTCCTATTTGCATACTTTTCATTTCCTGCTGTCACCTAATGTCCCCTGCTGTATCTATTTTTGGGTACGTAGGTATGTTTCTTTTTGAATCCCGAGGCTATATGCCAAGGAGTATAATTTAATACCAATGGCAATGCGGTGGGACATTTAATTCAGCCATATGATTAGTCTCCGCATTACAAACATGGACTAGAATGCAGAAGGTGTACGCATGTGCTTTGGCGATTCAAACCAAGCTCTCTGATGAATTTTGTACCTTTAGCTATGTTAACCCTAACTAACAACACCCTCATAGTAGCAGGTAACAGTATTAGGCTCCCTATTAACCTCCTCTCTTTGTCCATTCCTTTTCTTATTTTTCTCAATTGCCGCAACACTGCCCCCATATCAGTTCATTCCCTCCATCGCCGCACTCTTCCATGAGCCTCAATCTTGTAAAGACAAATAAACAAACGAACTGCTATAGCACAATGAGGACAGATTACAATGGGAGTACACAATTAGTTAGATTAGTTGGGGAATCGACAAGTCCAAAATGTTTAATTTGTGCCTGAGGCCTTTGGTTTACTATGTGGAACTCTAAAGAATGAGCTGATCCTTCTACTGAGGGCCAAGGGTTCTGACAGCACGCAAAGCATCGCCGTGCCATCGACCTTGTAACCAACACCGCTACCTTACATGCGATGACTTATTAAGGATGCCAATGTTATTTATTTTAAGGTCCGACAAGGCTTGTGCCAGAAATTGACCAATGTTTAATTTCCTTTTTACTCCCGCTAGGGAGTAATGCATTCGATCGTGTCCATGTGTGTGTGTGTGTGTGTGTGTGTGTGTGTGTGTGTGTGTGTTCGTGTGTTTGTGAACAAGTTATCTGGAAAAGTTCTGAACGGATTTGGATGAAAGTTGGTGCGATGATTGCCCTTGGGATACGGAAGAATTGATTAGCTTTTGGTGAAGCTCAGGATATTATTCCGGATCCAGGAATTTTTTGAAGGATTGTTTACCATTGGAAGATAGGGCTCATTTTTTTAAACATTATCTTCTATATATTCTATATTTAACATTGTGATATGAAAATAGTTTTCATATTTGTTGTAAATGTAGTTTAAACTCGTGGTTATGCGTTAGAGTGGTGTATTTTGTTAGCAGCGTCGTCTTCAAGGTTCTTTTTTTTCTAATAAAGACATATTCTGTCATTTTAAAACCACCAAAGTGTGTATTCGGTTTCCCCGTTTCATAAAATGTATCGTTTGATACGTATAATGCTTTAAAACTGTTTTTTTTTTAACCTCAGAAGAGATATCAATATTTACCTCAGCGAATGTCAATCGCGGTGTCAGTATTTGATGAACTTATAAAGACTTAGGTGAGTTATAAGTGTGACAAGCATTTGCACGGGATTCTTCCCAGAAGAATGAGTGGTCGCATTAGCTTGAACGACTTAAAATGAGCGAGTTTTGTTTTGACGTTTGGGCCAGTTTTACATGTTGTATCCCTGAGGAATGAAACGAACGTTTTCCTGGCTTACAATTTTATTTGAAGTCACACATGCCTCAAAATACACTCACTTATATAGAATTGAACGCTGAATCCGAAAATGTAAGTGAAATTGTCTTGTTTTTTTTTAACATTATCTTCTATATATTCTAAATATATATCTGTGCAGTGTCTGTCTTGTGTTGTCTTGTCTTGTGTTGTCACTGAACTACTCCCTCAAACTTTTGTGAAATCGTACTATTCCAACTTGACCCACGGCGGGAGTACGCGCTCTACTGGGTGGCGTTCTAGTTTCACTTTATGTTTGAGTTGAAGGAGCAGCGCTCCTGCTTGAGACGGACGAAGTGACGGACAAGACACAAACTCGTCCGAGAAGATGTTTATTGTATAATCATCTCGGGAACTCTGAAAACCCGTTTATCGGGTTCGCATATATATATCCAAACCAAAAAGCATACATCAGAACCAAAGCCCCGCCTCTCAGGCGAGGCATGCTTTGGTGGTCATGTGACCGACAGGTGCAAAGGATTATAACCTCGGCGCGGTTTGGCCGCCGGTTACGTCACCGGCTTGGGCCAGGAGATTCTGTTGCTGGTCTCGAGCTTTGGGGGACCCATGGGTCGCTACACACGCCCCCCCAGAATCGACTTGGTCCAGGAAGGTCAACCTGAGGGGGGTCTGGATGACCCGACCGAAACGACCCCTGGCTGGTCGCGGGGGGGGGGGGGGGGGGGGTCCGGTGTGGTGGCGGGTGGCCGGACGGGGGGTGCAGTGGACGGGGGGCGGCCGCGCCGCGGTGGGAGAGCCAGCCGTGGCGGCTGGCCGACGTCCATGTGGGCCGGCTTGAGGCGGTCCACCAAAATCCGGTCCGCCCGGCCGCCGATGCTGACGACGAAGGACCTGTTGTCCCGTCGTAGGACCCGGAAGGGTCCGTCGTATGGTGGCCGGAGCGGCCCCCGCGCGTCGTGGCACACAAAGACGTACTCCGCCGTGCGGAGTGCTGGGGGGACGTAGGATTGGGGGTCGCCGTGGTGGGACATGGGCACCGGGGCGAAACGTTGGGCGGCCTCCTGGAAGTCCATGCGCTGGCGCGCGGCGGACCGGGGGCTGGTGGCGTCGGGCACGAACTCGCCCGGGTCGCAGAGGGCCTGGCCGTACACCAGCTCGGCGGTGGACGCCTGGAGGTCCTCCGTTGGAGCCGTGCGGAGGCCCAAAAGGACCCACGGGAGCCGGTCGGCCCAGCCGTTGTCCTGGAGGCTGGCCATGAGTGCGGCCTTCATGGAGCGGTGGAACCGCTCGCACAACCCGTTGGCCTGGGGGTGGTAGGCCGTGGTGCGGTGCAGGGTAACGCCCAACGTGCGGGCGACCGCGCCCCACAGTTCGGACGTGAACTGTGGGCCGCAGTCCGACGAGATGTCCGCCGGTGCGCCGAAACGCGCGACCCAGGTGGCGATGAATGCCTGGGCCACGTCGGCGGTGGTGGTGGAGGCGAGGGGCACGGCCTCCGGCCACCTGGTGGTCCTGTCCACCATGGTAAGCAGGTGGGTGAACCCCTGCGATGGGGGCAGGGGACCCACCAGGTCCACGTGGACGTGGTCGAAACGTCGCTCGGGCACGGTGAAAGGAGCCAGCAGAGCCTGGGTGTGACGGTGGACCTTGGCCCGCTGGCAGGGTGTGCAGGCATTGGCCCAGTCGCGGACGTCCCGTCGCAACCCGTGCCAGACGAAACGTGCCGACACCAGCCTCTGGGACGCCTTCCGGCCCGGGTGTGAGAGGCCGTGGAGCGAAGCAAAAATGCGATGTCGCCAGGTGACCGGCACAACGGGGCGAGGTCGGCCTTGGGAGACGTCACAAAGCAGGACCGTGTCCGCGAAGGGGACGTCAGCCAAGTGGAGGCCCGTGTCCGCCGCCCGGAGCGCCTGCACCGTGCCGTCGGTGGCCTGGTCCGTCACCATCAGGGCGAAATCGACGCCGAGGTGGACGGCGTTGGCGCCGGCTCGAGAAAGGCAGTCGGCCACGGCGTTGTCCTTTCCGGCGACGTGCCGGATGTCCGTGGTGTATTCCGACACGGCGGAGAGGTGGCGCTGCTGGTGGGCCGACCACGGCTCCGTGACCTTGGCCATGGCGAAAATCAATGGCTTGTGGTCGACAAAGGCCGTGAACGGTCGGCCCTCCAGGAGGTGGCGAAAATGGCGGACGGCCAGGTACATCCCGAGGAGCTCGCGGTCGAAAGTGCTGTACTTCAACTCGTTGGGCAGGAGTTTCCGGCTGAAGAACGCGAGCGGCTGCCAGGCCCCGTTTACCCATTGCTCATGAACCGCGCCCACGGCGTAGTCGGAGGCGTCCGTGGTGAGCGCGATGGGAGCATGGGGTGCCGGGTGGGCCAGCAGCGTGGCGTTGGCGAGGGCCCGTTTCGCGCCGGTGAAAGCAGCGTCCATGTCCGTGGACCAGACGACGTCACGCTTCGCCGGCTGGCCGTGGAGGGCGGTGTACAAGGGCCGCATGAGTTGCGCAGCTCGGGGCACGAAGCGGTGGTAAAAGTTCACCATCCCGAGGAACTCCTGCAGCGCCTTGACGGAGCGGGGGCACGGGAAAGCGGCGATGGCCTCGACTTTGGCCGGTAGCGGTACGGCGCCGTTCCGGGTGATGTGGTGGCCCGAAAAGTCGTTCGTCACCGCACCAAAGTGACATTTGGCCGGGTTGACGATCAAGCCGTGCTCGCTGAGGCAGCGGAACAGCGTCCGGAGGTGGAGGAGGTGCTCGGCTCTGGACGTGCTGGTGACAAGGATGTCGTCCAGGTAGGTAAAGAGGAACGGCAAGTTGCGCAGCACGCCGTCCATCAGGCGCTGGAACGCCTGTGCCGCGTTTTTGAGGCCGAAGGGCATCCGGAGGAATTCGAAGAGGCCGAAAGATGTAATAACGGCCATCTTCGGGATGTCGGCCGGGCGGACGGGCACCTGGTGGTACCCCCGAATCAGGTCCACTTTTGCAAAAATGGTCCGCTCCGCCAACTGGGCGGAAAAATCCTGGATGTGCGGGACGGGGTACCTGTTGGGGGTAGTGGCGTCGTTGAGGCGGCGGTAGTCGCCGCATGGCCGCCATCCGCCCCCCGGCTTCGGGACGATGTGCAGCGGCGAGGCCCAGGCGCTGTCGGAGCGCCGCACGATGCAGAGGCGCTCCAGCGCGGCGAACTCGGCCTTGGCGACGGCGAGTTTGGCTGGGTCAAGACGGCGAGCTCGGGCGTACACCGGCGGGCCCGTAGTGGGAATGTGATGCTCGATGCCGTGACGCACCGCGGCGGCCGAAAACGTCGGTTGCGTGAGGGCCGGGAACTCCGCGAGGAGACGCACGAAGTCGTCTGCCAACGGGAGGACGCAGGAAAGCTCGGTGGGCGCGGAACGGCTCAAGGCGCATGCCAGCGAGCTGAAAGTTTTGGCATTGATGAGACGCCGACGTTTAACGTCGACCAGCAGCCCATGGGCGCAAAGGAAATCGGCCCCGAGCAAAGCCATGGGGACGTCCGCCATCATGAACTCCCAGCGAAAGAGCTGGCTGCCGAAGCAGAGGGCGACGGTGCGTGGGCCGAAGGTGCGGATGGCGGAGCCGTTGGCCATGATTAAGGAGGGGCTGCAAATGGCGGCCCA
Source organism: Myxine glutinosa (assembly GCF_964187855.1). Classification (NCBI taxonomy): domain Eukaryota; kingdom Metazoa; phylum Chordata; class Myxini; order Myxiniformes; family Myxinidae; genus Myxine; species Myxine glutinosa. The sequence continues at coordinate 16,145,818 of NC_136270.1, read as the reverse complement.
CCTGTCCTCCGCCGAAGCGGGAATGACGCTCAGCTGAGCGCCGGTGTCGCAGAGAAAACGCCACCCCGACGCTTGGTCCGCGATGAATAGCAGGTTTCCGGAACGGCCGGCGCTCATGGCTGGTAGTGAGCGGCGGCCCGACCGTTTCCCGACTTGCCGAACGTGCACGGGGGTCGACATGATCGGGCCTGCCGCCCGAACCTGGCGTGGAAATAACACCAGGCCGGGTCTGGCGGGGGCTCTGGTCGACGCGTCGGGACCGGGTGACGCGGCGTCGCCGCTGCCAGTCACGCCAGCCCGGCGGCCTCCGGGAAGGAAGCTGCGTCGCGGGCGTCGGGCGGGTGGGCGGGAAACCGCGCCGCGGGCGCCGACTGGGCAGCGGGCGGGCTCCCGGCAGCCACCCCGACGAGCTGGCTCGCCGCTCCGACGAGCTGGCTTGCCGAATCGATCTTGTCGGCCTCCCTGGCGAGGTCGCAGGGGTTCGTGATGGTCGTGCTTGCCAGGGCGACCCGGACCTGGGCCGGGAGCTGGCGGAGAAAAAGCTCTTGGAAAAGGAAATCCGAGGGATGCTCGCAGAGCAGCGCGAGCGTGTAGTCCATACGTTCGGACAGGCGCGTATCGCCGAGCTCAGGAAGGTCGAGCAGGCGTCGTGCGCGTTCAGCCGGGGAGAGGGCGAAAGCGCCCAGAAGAAGTGCCTTGATGGCGTCGTACTTGCCGTCAGCAGGCGGGCTCTGGAGGAGGCTCAGGCAGCGGGCGGCGGTCACGGAGCCGAGCGCGGCGACCACGTAATGGTATTTCATGGTGTCCTCCGTAATGCCACGGAGGGTGAACTGGGAGTCCGCCTGAGCGAACCAGACGGCGGCATGTGCTTCCCAGAAAGTGGGCAGTTTGAGGGACATTGCCGTGTCCATCGCGTGTCGTAAACTCGGGGTCACCAGTGAAGGAGCAGCGCTCCTGCTTGAGATGGACGAAGTGACGGACAAGACACAAACTCGTCCGAGAAGATGTTTATTGTATAATCATCTCGGGAACTCTGAAAACCCGTTTATCGGATTCGCATATATATATCCAAACCAAAAAGCATACATCAGAACCAAAGCCCCGCCTCTCAGGCGAGGCACGCTTTGGTGGTCATGTGACCAACAGGTGCAAAGGATTATAACCTCGGCGCCGCGGTTTGGCCGCCGGTTACGTCACCGGCTTGGGCCAGGAGATTCTGTTGCTGGTCTCGAGCTTTGGGGGACCCATGGGTCGCTACAGAGTCAGAATGAACATGCGCATTAACCTTTACATGGACTAGTATAGAACTCCCGTCTTCCCTGTCCTCGATGAAGACCACAATTCTCTGTGGTTGAAACAATGGACATGAGCCGTGTTGTTTATTTCGAGAATCCTTTTTGTGTCTGCGGTGCATTTTTATCTCTCTAGTCATCAATCTTCCCGACTACAGTACATTTTCTTCACTCGAACATTTAATTATTCAATCAACCACTGAGCTAGAGGCTTAGTCAATGAAGCACTCAGGTAAAATGTCCGGCCAATCCCAAACCACAATGGCTGTCTCCTTTATCAAATTATCCTCGTCTGGCAGGGGAATATTTGCTCTGTGTCTTGTGCACAAAACATGAAAATTCTGCATACAATTCACGTAAATTGTGTCATCGTTTGTTTCTCTTGTGTCTCGTAATCTCTCACCTCGTTCCGCTCTGCAGCGCTCTCTCTCTCTCTCTCTCTCTCTGTTGCTTTCTATGTGAAACTCCCATCATTGCAAGGAGGCAGATTTATTGGAGATGGTTATAGATATTGCTCTCCCTCCTGTACAGGCGCAGAGAAAGGAGAGAAAGTATGGCGAAGGTGACAGTAGCCGAGGCAGTGCAGAGGAAAGAAGAATTTCAGGAGTAGAATGGAGGCTTGCCTCGAAGGGAGAAAATAAAAGCTGGTGAGGGAATGGGTGAGAAATGTTGAGAGGAAACATCAATAGGTATCATTGGGTTTATGAGAGATCTGTGCAACCAGGTAACAAGGAATTCTACCAAAAAAGAGATTGCACAATGATAACATGGATTTGGAAAAGTTTGCATCAATGTTACAGAAAGAGGAGTTGAGACGAGATGAGAGCATGTCCATCGACAAAAACTGTAGAGAGGAATGGGAGAGATAGGAAGAGGGGAGTGGGAGCCGGGGAGGTAGAATAGAGAAACGGGAGGTAAAACTAAAGCATAAGTCAAGATCATCAAGTTAATGACAGAAGATAAAAACCAATTTAAGAAGCAGGTTATGGTTTTGTTTCCTGGTTGCATTATAGTCCCTTCAGTTGTGCCTCCATTCTCTGAGCATTCTCCCACCCAAAATTGCATGCCAGATCCCACTGTGCCAACTGCTGGGCTTTGTGCTGAAGTACATTTGCAGTGTTTGCACTCATCCTCTGCCGTTGGACACCGCAAGGCAATCTCAGCATTGCACCAAAACCTTTCAGGATTAAGGCTCCACAGAGAATCCCTAGATTGCCCAGAAAGTTCGCATTGTGTTGTTGCACGAAGGCCCATCGTGGTCTAGAACCATAGGAACATTGCATGAGAAGAGACCACCGGCCCAATGTTCCCTGAAGTGCATGCCATTCTTTTTAACCTTCCTAATGGCTGCTGTGCGGCCTGGTTGGTTGCCTCCCAACTAATAGTATTCTGGCTGATGGTGTACAACAGGAATTAGAGATTGACCTGTTTATCTGTGCCTACTCTGGTGTTATAAATCACAATGCGTGATGCAAAGGTGGTTGTTAGTACTTCATTCCTGGTGTTAGTACAGGTGACATGGTCTTGATGTAGACATACCAAGTTATCTGCTCATGGACTTGTATGTCACTAAATTTGGCGTGTCCATCATGAATTAATGTCAGGATATTTTTTGCCATACTTCACCTCTAATTGTGTTGCTACTGAAGAGAGGAGAGGAGATATTTGATAGGTAAGCGAGAGAAGAGGAAGAGGGAGAGATCTCCAGAGAGCAGTACCATGTAAAACTACCTAAAAAGGACAGCAGGCAGTGGTTGTATGGATTTGCAAAAGTTGATATCACCACCAGTCTGGGATAGCAATGTTTCTGCATTAACACTATATCAACAGACACTATATCAATCCATCAATATACAGATTAACACCATATCAACAGTATCCTCTTTATTCCGCCTCTGGAGCAAACTCCCTCACTCTCTTCAATCCCACTCCTCCCTCTAGGTCTTTAAAACAGCTGTTCGCCACCATCTCTTATCTTCCCCCATCCAAAACCTTGATCTTTTCTACCCCCGCTAATTTACCCCAGATACACTTTTTTTGAAATACCGACTTCTTTCTTTCCTGGAAGTTCTAGCAGTGTCCATGTGTTTTATACCTTTCCCACCCCCCACCTTCCCATTCCTGCTCCCCCCCAAGCCCTCTCCCTCCCACAGATCTCCCATTGTCCTTGTTCTCTGCTGTTGTTCTTGTGCGATTCCCTCTCTCTCCCCATCTTGTCTCCTGCTCCCTTTATTGTATGTTTTGTGTGTCCGTTTTTTTTTTGTGATTGATGTTAGCTCTTCCACGAGCCTCGACCTTGTATACAAAAAAAAAAATACAGGACAAAATGGTTAATGCAAAACTTAAGAGGGATATGAAAGGAAAGGGAGATTGGGTCAGGTGAAGACAAGAGGAGAGGGATTGTTAGGGGGAAAAGAAAGGAGGAGAGGCAGAAAAGAGTGAGATTGGTGGAGATGGTTTGCCATCGATTGGATAACCTTTGTGTATTTCCTGTAAATGGAGAGACTTGATATTTGTCCAGTGAATGCCGAACAGATTACAACGGTGAAGTGTAACAGTCTATACTTACGGAGATTCACAAATGCAGCATTGAGTTTGTATGCTGCTCATTTTACAAGATATAATTTAAGCTTGTATAAATTAATAGCTCCAATGAAACAGTGTACCGTGAATGAGGTTTTCACTGGGAGAGTATTAAGCAATATGGTGTTCAAACATTCCATTTAACACAGATGGGTGATTGCTAATTGGTTTGGGAACTGGAATACCAATTTCCAATCATGTTAGGGAATCATTAGTATTCACAAATGAGGAGGATATCCAATATTCTTCTTCTTCAAGAAGTACAAATCTTGTAAGATACTCGGGCATCTTGCAGTACCATATTTGTGAGACATTTTGTCAAACAATATGGGCTCAAAAGTAACGTAAGCAAATAAAGCTACCTCGAAATAGCAAGCAGCACTGCAGGAAAAAAAAACCTGCTCTTGTAATCGTCTTTTTAAAGACTGATTCGAATTTAAATTTTGGATTCAATTTTTCCAATAGATATGAACATTAAAACCGAACGATGTTATTTTTATTGCTCTAAAATAGGAAGGATTCTACCATGAAGAAAACTTTTTTCTCACTGTTTGACTGATGCCTTACCTCCAAATATGTTACAACCACATAATAGATGGGTATTCGAGAAACTTTCGACAAAGATAAAATATGGACAGCCTTAAAAAAATTAATTCTGAAATTAGGGGGGGAATTGTTGCGTAAAACATAAAAAGAGTATTCAAGTCTAAGTTAGAGAAGGGGAGATAATAGGCAGAAGGTTATTTTTTTTAAACAATCTTTATCTCTACCACCAAAGGTTATGTTTTCACCCCTATTTGTCTGTCTGCCTGTGAGCAGGATACCTCAAAAACTTATGGGCTGATTTGGACGAAACTTGGTGGGCAGGTTAGGTATGTGACAAGAACAAATTGATTACATTTTGGTGAAGAACCGGATCCAGATACGATAATTTTTAAACGAGTTCTTCACCATTGAGAGATAGGGCCAAACATGATACATAGCACGATATCTGAAAAGGTTGTGGATGGATTTGAACGAAATTTGGTGGACAGGTTAAAATGGAAAAATGGAAATGGAATAGGGGAACTCCCCCCACCATCCCTGGGAGACCCCTGATCCACTGCGAGGCCCCCGGTTCCGAAATCGAAAATCTAAGACCGAGCGATCCTGTGGGCCATCGAGTAGAAGGACTGTATCGGGTTTCAGAGCAAACGGTTGTTAAATAAGGGACGAGTAGGTATCCGAGGTTTATGGGGAACCCCCCCAACCCCTCCCAACTTCTCCCACCCTGGTAGCCCCCAGGATCCAAAATCGAAAAATCTAAGCCCGAGAGATTGTGTGGGATACTGTCTTGTATTCATGTGTTAAGTTTCAGAACAATCCGCCAGGTGGTAAGGTAGGAGTAGCAAAAATAGCAAAAAGTTAGACGGCCAGACAGACAGACATCTAGATATCATGACCCATTTTATAAGTTCATCTCTTCAAGAATCAAGATGAGATGACCTTAGCAAAGGGGGCAATACCCCTGGCACTCACCTGGTAGAATAACCAGTATAATACATTGATTAAAGGTATTTTAACCAATTTCCAAATTTTTAACCATGAAAGCAAATACCTATTTTTGTGGCAACCTCCCCCCTAGCCCCCCCCCCCCCCGCCGTGTAAACACCTAAAGGGGCAGTTGTGAAGTTTCATCGAAATAGTGTGTAGTTTCAGAGGAAAAAGAAAATTCCTATTTTGGGGAGTCAAATCTGGATCCACACGAATTTTTTTAATGCCGTGAACAAACTTGAGTTGCAACACAACAAATATAATTTGTGCCAAGTTTGGTCACAATCCCTTCAGCAGTTTCGGAGAAGAAGTTGCAAGTGTTTACGGACAGACGGACTGACGGATGGACTGACAGATGGATGGACAGACGAAGCGCCATCGCATGAGCTCCCCTGAACTTCGTTCCAGGTGAGCTAAAAATTATTGTGTCCAGAGCATCTTGTGTATGCATCAAAGTTAAAATTGTGGGTGAAGTCATGGCGGATCTCCAACCAATCAGTGGGAAGGATTGTTACAGACACACATATACATGAACAAGCATAATACTGTTAGTAAGCGACATATACAGTATATATATATATATATATATATATATATATATATATATATATATATATATATATATATATATATATATATATATATATATATATATATATATATATATATATTTTGTATACTGAATCGAGGCTCGTGAAAGAGCTAACATTTATTTCACAAACAAATCAACCAGACAAACAAAATATACAAAAAGAGGGAGCGGAAAACAAGATGGGGAGAGAGACACAACCACAGCCACATTGTGGACACACAACCACAGACACAACCACAACATTTGAGAGCAGTGAGAAGTGTGGGAGGGAGAGGGCTTGGGGGCAGGAGACGTGGGAAGGGGAGTGGGGGGGGGGGGGGGGGGGGGAGAGGTATAAAACACAAGGGGACCGAAATTAGCAGGGGTAGAAAAGATCAAGGTTTTGGATGGGGGAGGATAAGAGATGGTGGTGAACAGCTGTTTTAAAGACCTAGAGGGAGGAGTGGGATTGAAGAGAGTGAGGGGGTTTGTTCCAGAGGCGGAATAAAGAGGATACTGTTGATATGGTGTTAATCTGTATATTGATGGATTGATATAGTGTTATTTGATATCAATTGATATTGATGGATTGATATTGATATAGCTGATAATTGGGAGAAGGCTGATTGGTCTGTAGTTGCTGGGATCTGTTTTTGCACCTTTTTTGTGCAAAGCGGTGATGTTGGCTGATTTCCAAGCAGATGGCAGATTACCTTGAGCAAAAGAGAGGGTGAAGAGAACAGAAAGAGGGAGTGAAAGAGCGGAAGAACATGATTTTGGGACCCGTGGGCTGATGCCGTCGGGTCCAGTTGCAGAATCAGAGTCGAGGGTTGACAGAAACTTTTCCACCTTGTCAGGAGGAAAGGACACAGAGTCCAGGAGCAGCTGGGTACGACTGGGTACGGTGGGTACAGAGAGGGATGGGTTTGGGACACAAGATTTAGAGGTAAACACAGAGTTGAGGCATTCAGCTTTTTCACGTGCGGAGTCAGCTGTTAAGCTGTTTGAGGTGAGGGAGGGGATGGAGGGGGAACAAACACCAGAAACAGATTTGACCAGACGCCACCAGGATTTGGAAGAGGGAGACAGATAAGAGAGTTTGGTCTTGAGAACGGTGAGATATTGGTTCCTGGCTCTCCTGAGGGTGGACACACACTTGTTTCGGGCTTTGTGAAAGGAAATGAGATTTCCTTCCGTTGGATTTGCTTTCCAGGAGACGAAAGCAAGTTGTTTCAGGGCAACAGCCTCGCCACAAGATTCCGTGTACCATGGACGGGAGGAAGGGTATGACAACTGAAGACGAGATGGGATAAATCTGTGCATGAGAGAGAGCAATTTACTTTGAAAGAATTCCCAGGATGAGTTGATGTCAGAGGCAGTAGAGATGGGAGACCAGTCCAGATGATTGATGGCTGCTTGAAGACCGTGCCAGTTGGCCTGAGTGAAATGCCAGACTCGTCGACGCTGAGGAGGCTCTCTGAGAATGGTCAGAGAGATGTCCACTTTGACAAGCACATGATCAGATGAGCCGATTGGAGCAGAAGAAGAGCAGCAGACATTTTCAGGGAAGTTTGTCATAACCAAATCCAGAAGAGAAGATGCTCCGTTGACTGAGATCCGGGTCGGGAAATTGACAGATTGTGTCAGTCCCAGTGAGTCGCAGAAGTCCTTTGCTGAAGAGCCATGGCTGGTGAGAGAGGTACCCACACCCAGCCAACTGGCATGGTGACAATTGAAATCACCACATATGAGGAAGAGAGAGTTGGGATGGGTAGATAGAAGTTGGTCCATATTATCAGACAGCGAGATGTAGATGGAGTCATCGCTGTTTGGTGGACGGTACAACACACATATGAACAAAAGGTGGGAGCGAAGGGGAAGCCGTAGCCAAAGGAATTACTGGGGGTGAGGTGGAGAGAGGGCAGTGGAGGGCGAGTGAGGAAGAGAGTTTTTTATAAAGATAGCAACCCCACCTCCAGGACGAGGCTCTGGTCTATCATACCGGAGGAGGGAGTAACCTGGGAGAGATACCAAGGCATCAGAGACATCATGAAGGAGGAAAATTTCTGTTAAGCAGATCACATCTGGTTTGTCAGAAGCAACCTGTATGGAGAGATCAGTCAAGTTTGAGCGAAGGCCCCGGATGTTTGAGGTCCATACCGTTAATGAAGAGGAAGGGGGAGCATCGGGTCCAGAACAGGGGGGGGAGGGGTAGGGTAAGATGTGGAAGAGGAGGAAGAGGTAGGGAGAGCTGTTGAAGGTGTGTCAGAGATTTCAGAGATTTCAGAATAGCTTGGAGAAAGGGAAGAATGGGGCGGACAAAAGGTTTGATGGAGATTGGGTGAGGCACAGTGAGGTGTTATTTGAGGAGGGGGAAGAGCGAGGCAGAAGGTTGGGGGAGATGAAGGTGAAAGTTGGAAGGGGGAAGAAGCAGGGAGGATGCTTTGAGGAGGAGGGGTGAGAGGGGAGTCTAGGAGGGGAGGAGCGAGGGAGAGTCTCGGAGGGGAGGGGTGTGGGGGGAGTTTAGGAGGGAGGGGAGGGAAGGGGCAAGGGGGGAGATTTGAAAGGGATGGGTGATGGGGAGGATTTGGAGGGGAGGGGTGAGATTGGATTTTGAAAAGTGTACGATTCATGGGAAACGAACATTTTTTGCAAAATGAGTTTGAGACCTTCGAGTCAAAAATACGTTTGAGGACACTGAAGGAGGGGTGGAGTTCTGGATAGTTTAGGGAATGTAGAAAGGAGGAACTGTAAGAGATGGTATTGTATTGCTATGGTTTTGAGATTTGCACAAATTGATCATTAAAGGTTAAAGGGTTGCCCCCCATAGTTAGTTCCACGAGCAACACGTAGGCCCACTTGTAGTATTAGTTATGTCATAGTATGTGTAAGTATAGGCCATTTCCCCTATTAATATCTGCGTTGTGTAAAGACATGAGATTAGGTCCCGTTCATTTTGCGTCCCTCTAATTCCACCTCGATGGGCGGAATCCATCCCGCGCCCCATTTGGCTGCCTGCTCAGTTTGTTACCAATTTGGCTGCCCGTTCAGTTTGTTAAGCATTTGCTGCCCTTTGCTCGCTGACTAGTCGAGTAACACGAGGTAGGCCTGAGAAGGAGGAGCGTGGGGTCGGGGTGGGGGTGGCGTTGAGATCGGAGCGTCAGAGGCTATGACGGTAAGAGCCACCAGCCAATCAGGGCTCTAACGGCATGGCATGAGAGGGCGTGGAGAGGCGTGTCTGGTGAGTTCGAGAAGGTTCGTGGGGCGTGCCTATATAAGTCGCTGCACAAAGCCCTTGGGGAGAGAGAGAGATAAGAGGACTGATTGAGAAGGACTCGCAGAGGAGAGAGAAGGGACTGACGAGAAAGGACTCACAGAGGAGAGAAAGGACTTGTTGGGAGAGGGCTTGATGCGAGGACTTGCTATCGAGAGGACTTTGAGGATTTAAGGACTCGCTCGCTTTGGAGGCATTGAACTGTACCTCGCAGTATAACGTATGCGCCAGAGGGGAAGAAGAAGAGGCGTTGGCGATATGAGTACACGGCTGCAGCCAGACGCACCGGTGGCGAATAGCGCCTACTTCAGCCACGTGAGTAGACACGGATAAACCTGCCAGTGATAACCGCTAACCGCACCAGAGCCCACCCCCCTACCATTCGCCCCGTAATAACCTTGTGCATCCAAACGGCGCCCAACGAGCTCCTGCCTTCTCCTCTTACCATCTGCACGGGACGAGCCGGAGACCGGAGGGAGCTGCACGAGAGCCATCCCTGGACGCGCGGACCATCATCCTGCAGCTGCAAGCCCCGTGTGAGTGTGTGTGTGTGTGTGTGTGTGTGTGTGTGTGTGTGTGTGTGTGTGTGTGTGACGGGCCCGTTTGTCCTGGGTGTTAAGTAAGACTGTATAAGGCTGCACTGTGTCCCCTTTTTCTTGAACCATTGTATAGTGTAAATAAATCTTGTTCTTCCTTTTTCCAATTCGATCGCCTCTGTGATTTCGCCATTGACTAAGCATGGCACGAATAAGACCGCTAGAACCGGGTTCACCATCTAAACGGCACTGATAGCGTGTACGCACCGCTCGGCGTCTCAACACACGTGGTGCGTGCGGGGCTTATTTCCTCGTTTCAGGGAAGCGTGAGTAATTAGGTAATAGCGAATTTTAGTCCTAATACCCTATTTCGCGCTGTCCGGGAGGGACGTCATAGGTCCCGGGTCCCGCCAGGCCAGTCAAAGACAAGGAGACTGATCCCCCCTTGGTAAGGGGAGAAGGCCGGCGGCAGATCCGCAACAATATATATATACATATATTCTGCCAGTTTGGCATTCTGTCCTAATGTCTGTCCATCTGGGCGGGGCTTCAAAGTCAAATCGCCGCCATTTTGTTTGCTCCGTATCGGTTCTCAGGCCTCACAGGCCTCTGGTGTACAGGACCATGGCAAGTTGCCTATGTCGGTGCTGCTATTATGTGAGTGGGTTTACATGTGGATATTTTGAAAGGAGTGTTTCCTTGGAAGAATAAGGTAAATATTTGTTAACCCAAATGGGTTTAACCCCCGACACACACACACACACACACACACACACACACACACACACACACACACACACACACACACACACACACACACACACGCCATTTCGTCTCTCGCTGTGCTAAGAATGGTTTTCCCATTGTAAAAAGTAAACATTAGCTGATGAAAACTACAAAAGCTCATGAAATGGAAGTATATTTTCCTATTAATTACATAAATGATGACATGTCTTAGACTATTGTGAGTATCTCATTTGTTATGAGAACATTTTGAATAGCCCTCAAATTCAATGAAATAAAAAAATCGTATCAGCAGTCTTCTGTCAAGAAGGAATAAATTATTTGGATTTTCTCATTAATAATTTCCATGAAACCTTTCATTTTTAAAGTACTTTTAAACAGAATTAGATCTTGTATCAATTTTACCTTGAAAAATATATTTATTATCTTATCTCCAACATAATATCAGCAGTTATAAGGAGCTGAATGTTTATCCATTCATTTCATCCCTTTCTTTATCTTATTACATAACAGTATATTCATCTTTGCCTTTAAAGAAAGATTATTATCCTTCCAAAACGGTTTGATTTTCAATGTCATGCAGAGAAGTCTGTCGGAGCCGTTTAGTGAGGATAAAATGAATCATCCATCCATGTAGTCCGTACTTACATTGATGAATTTATTTGTCATTACTGATTACCTTTTTAAAATATTCATCATTCAGATGTTTGAATATGAAACCAATTTCTTAATCAAACCTACTCGCTCTATAAATTATCTTTACATCGAGATAAAGAGATAAATGAAGTGAAATCTCATTCATCTCTTTTCAACTTTTGTTTGATTTTTTTTTTTTCCCCACTTCACATCTTAACACCTTTCTCCTTTTCTTCAAAACGCCAAGAGCAAATTACTCAACAACATTGTATCTACATCTACCCTTTTTCATCAACCATGTATTATCCTTCAACTTCATTCATTTCAATTGCTTCTCAATTCCAGTTAGACGTTCTTCCATAAGCATTTTTCTTTTTGTTCATTATTGACTAATAACTGTTAGAGCTTATATTTAACCCCCTCACTCTCATTTTCCGTATTTACATCCTCGCTGTTTTCTTCAATTACTTCACTACCTACAGCAATCAGGACCATCATCATCTACCCTTTTTTGAATACATAGTCGAGGTTCATGGAAGAGCTAGTACTCCGAACGGATCAGGACGTAACAAACAAAAACAGGATGCAAAACACGCAAAAGGAACAGTAGATAAGGGGTAGGAGGGGAGTAACAACAGCAGAGTTGAAGGCCAACATAGATGGAGTAGATGGAGACTTGAAGAAACGATGGTGTGGGAAGGAATGGGGGCAGGAGAGGATCCAAGGGGTGGACAAGATGGATACAGAAGGAAACTCCAAGGAGGGAAAGCAGGAAAATTGCAAGGAGGAGGGATTGGGAAGGGGGGGGGGTGGGGGGGGGGGGTAATAAGGGTAGAAAAGATCATGGTTTTGGATTGGGGACAATCTGAGATGGTGATAAATAGCTGTCTTGAAGACCTTGAGGGAATAATGAGATTGAAGACAATGAGGAAGTTGATTCCACAGCGGGGGAAAAAGAGAAATAAATGAGTGGAGGTGAGCAGTGACCCTGAATTTAGGTAGATTCACCAGAACGGGGTTGATGGTGGACCGTGTGAGCCCTGCAGAAACCTAGGGGGAGGTGGATAAAGCGAGGAAAGAGCAGAGGGTACAAGACCAGAAGGACGCGGTAGAAGACAGAGAGACCACCGACCTGTCCGTGATGGTGAAGTGATAGACCCATAGACTCAGCTTCATTGCGGGAGATTACAATAATCTTGAAGGCCTTGCTTTCCACAGTGTCAAGCTGAGCGGGATGTGGGGCAGGGGAGCCGGCCCAGAGGGGAGAGCAATACTCCATCAACCTGCAGATGAAGTTCTTGCAGGTGGACAGAAGTTCAGGTGTGTCAAAGAATAACTTTGTACGACGGAGCATGCCCAGTTGGTGACTGACTTTGGAGATAAACTTTTAAATGTGGTTTGCCCAAGAAAGATTATGGTAGATAGTGAGACCCAGGAGTTTGATTGACTGAACTTCCTCAAAAGGATTGTAAAGAAAGGAGATAGGGGGGTTTGGCAGACGGTCCTTTTGGAGAGAGAGTGAGAGATTTATCACGATTGAAAGACATATGGTCTGAAGAGAGGGAAGGGACTGCAGCCTACGTGTCTGAAGGATGAGGCATGTCACGGCAGATGGTGGAGTCATCAGCAAATAGAAAAACAGGATTTTCCAAAGAGTCAGATAGATCATTGGTGAAGATCAGGAATAGGACTGGGCCCAGAACACTGCCTTGGGGCACTCCAGCCTTGACGGGGACAGGAGATGAAAGGAATCCGCTGATGCCACACAATGGCTACGAGAGTAGAGGAAGTCAGTACCCCAACATGGAGTTGGCCTTGGATGCTATACACAGACAGTTTGGATAGCCTCCTCCTGCCCCCCGAGCCCTCTCCCTTCCACAGATCTCTCGATGTCCTTGTTCTCTACAGTTGTTGTGCATCTATGCTTTTCCGCTCTCTCTCCCCCCCCCCCCCCCCCCCACTCTTGTCTGCCGCTCCCTTTATTGTACGTTTTATGTGTCCGTTCATGTTTTCGTATTTAGCATAGACTCTGTATTAAATTTTTTAATATCCTATGTAGGAATAGCATCGTCTGTGAGTCGTCCAACCAGTCGTCTCTGGAGGATCTCACATCCAACAACACTCATTAAACTATCGGACAGCATATCTGAGCGGTGTTTTCACACATAATTGACAACATATTTAATCATAAAATTCTACTGCATGTTAGTCTTTTTGTCGAGCATGTTGTTTTGGCAAAACGTCCCTGCAGTTCATACTTTTACATAAGAAAATGCCTTTTATTAGTCGTTCAATTAACAGCTTATTTTGAGGTGATAAAAAAATGTGAATGATCTCTAATGATGATCTGATTGATTGGCTTTTTTTTACTTAAACAATCACCAAAAACAATGGAGTTTTAAAGTTGATTGTCTTAACATCGCAGTATTATCGATTTTTTTTTTTTTTTTTTTTTTTTTGTATACAGAATCGAGGCTCGTGAAAGAGCTAACATTTATCACACAAACAAATCAAACAGACAAACAAAATATATAAAAAGTGGGAGCGGAAGACAAGATGGGGAGAGAAGGGGAAGCACACAAACACAACATTTGAGAGCAGGGAGATGTGTGGGAGGGAGAGGGGTTGGGGGGAGGAGGCGTGGGAAGGGTGGGGGTGGGGCAGGGGGAGTGGGAGAAGTATAAAACACAAGGACACCAAGGAATTCCAGGAAAGAAGTTGGTATTTCAAAAAAGTGGATTTGGGATGAAATTAGCGGGGGTAGAAAAGATCAAGGTTTTGGATGGGGGAAGATAAGAGATGGTGATATCACTTATATCGTCAATATTATCATTTTTCCTTCTCTTTCAGCTTCTTGTATTAAAGGGTTTTAATAACTTAGAAGAAGTTTTCAATTGTATATTTATCTAATTAATTTTATAGTTTTAATAAAGCGCTGGTTTCGGCTTTGGCATTTTAAATATGAAATCGGCATTATAAATTTGCCGATATTCAGCTTGAATAGATGGGTTTGTGAAAATTATGATTTTGCAAAGAAGAACACGTTATCCTTCTTCCACTTGGTCCACGTAAAGGACATGTAAAATAATTTTAAATGTCATGTTGATTGGTATTTCTAGACATTTCTAGAAAGGGATAACTTCCTGCATATATAAATACGTATAGTATGAAAGACATTGATGTATTCTTTTAAAAATTATGCAAAACGATTACCAAATGTGCTTTGCTTTCTTTTAGACATTCTAAGTTGCAATCAAAAGTTTGGTATAATTTGTCTATATTCTATAGTGTTATTCATTCAATATCATTTGTGTTGAAATTTTTTGTGAATTGGCATCTCAAAGTGCAAAAATCCCAATTACATCAATCTCTTCTGATGTTAAAATATCTCTGTTGTTTATCTCTGCACGATAACTAATATTTAATGTTCTTATTAATTGGAAAGATGTCTCGACATATCAAAACTAGAACGACACTCTTCGACGTCACGACGTCACGACGTCGACCAATATGCCTCCGCCCACATTATTACGTCATTATAGAACTTGTACCAAGTTTGATTTAAATCCATTCAGCTGTGCTCAAGTTATCACATTTTTACCTGACATGACCTCTGACCTTTGGCCTTTGACCCCGGGACCCCAAAATTTAATCAGTTAATCTTTACATCATTATACACATCCTGTGCCAAGTTTGAATTAGATCACTTCAGCCGTTCTCAAGTTATAGACCTATTACAGATTTGACCTTTGACCTTTGACATCTTGACCCCAAATTCTAATCAGTTAACCTTTACATCATTATACATATGTGCATCTCTTGAAGTTGCAGTTCAGACCTCTGCTGATTTGGGGGGATCTCCCAGGAGCCCCCCTGAACACCCGGGAGGCCCCCTGATACGAAATCGAAAAATCGAAGACCGGGCGATCCTGTGAAACATCGAGTGAAAGGGCTGTATCGGGTTTCAGAGCAATTGGTTGGTAAATAAGGGATGAGTAGGGATCCAAAGCTTGAGGGGGTAACCCCCATGGGAGCCCCCATGATCCAAAATCGAAAAATCGAAGCCCAAGCGATTGTGTGAGCTTCTGTCTTTTATGCATGTGTCAAGCTTCAGAACAATCAGCCAGGTGATAAGGGAGAAATAGCAAAAAGTTCATAGACAGATGGACGGACGGACAGATATACGGACATCACGACCCATTTTCCAAATGTTAATCTCTTGGAGAATCGAGATACCATGACCGAAAATGTTAAACCTGGATTGGAGCTGGGCTGGACACATAACAAGGATAATGTGGACGACAACGAACGCAAAACTTACTTAAGGATATGGCATGGGGAAACAACCATAGGTTGGCAAACATTGTGCAGTAGGGTGGTCCAAAAATGCAAAAAAATCACTTTTTTATCTGGATTTGGATGCTCTATTGGATTATTGTTAAAATGGTCTAAATCATTCACCCAAAAAATATTTTGCATCTGAGTCATCTATGAACTCATACACACTCAACATATAAATTTGTCATTTTGGTCAATTTTAATGACTTACAAAGACTTTAGAAATATTTTTTTCCTAAATAATGTCATTGATGGTACATACCCCTGTGAAGTCCTCATGGTCGAAACATGAGTCAGACATGTATGAACATGTTTCAAACGTGTTTCAAGCATTGTCAAACATGTTTCGACCATGATGATTTCACACTCACAGGCGCAAGCGCATGCAAAAAGTCATGAACCACAAAATGGCTTTTAGTACAACTAGGGCATGCCCGTACTATATCTATATCTAAAATTATATCCCCCCCTCTATTTACATGAAATGTTTTGGTCCATTCGCAACGCCAAAGCGAACGGCGAACGCTTTACATGAAATGGTTTGGTTCATGAAATGTTTTGGTCCATTCGCAACGCCAAAGCGAACGGCGAACGGCTTGCGAGTACAGTGACAATCCCCCCCCCCCCCTCTATTTACATGAAATGGTTTTAATTAGTTTTAAAACATAGTTTAACGCCAACATATGGCATGCCCGTACCCGTACTATCCGTAATGGCGCACGCTCTCACAGGAGCTCCGGAAGGTCGCATATCGCAGGAAAGCGAAAGAATCGCAAATTAGTTTTAATTAGTTTTAAAACATAGTTTAACGCCAACATAGCGCCAACATAGTTTGCCGACGGGAAATAAATGAATACGCTCTCAAATGTGCCATCCGAGGCAGAGTCTGTTCGCCACGTTCGGCACACGTGATAGCTCGCTGCTCTCTGATTGGTTGAATCGTTTTTTGGACATAGCTCGGTAACTACTTCTGCGATTAATTTAAAACCTTGAAAAGGCACATCCTCGGGTCCCCAGCAATATACCTGGCAAGTTTAAAGTATATCGGACCCGTGGTTGTCGAGAAACAGCGGTCACAGACAAACACACACACAGACACACACACACACACACACACACACACACACACACACACACACACACACACACACCACACACACACACACAGAGATTGCTGGAACTTTTAGTACAACTAGGGCATGCCCGTACTATATATATATCTAAAATTATATCCCCCCCCTCTATTTACATGAAATGGTTTGGTTCATGAAATGTTTTGGTCCATTCGCAACGCCAAAGCGAACGGCGAACGCTTTACATGAAATGGTTTGGTTCATGAAATGTTTTGGTCCATTCGCAACGCCAAAGCGAACGGCGAACGGCTTGCGAGTACAGTGACAATCCCCCCCCCCCCCTCTATTTACATGAAATGGTTTTAATTAGTTTTAAAACATAGTTTAACGCCAACATATGGCATGCCCGTACCCGTACTATCCGTAATGGCGCACGCTCTCACAGGAGCTCCGGAAGGTCGCATCGCATATCGCAGGAAAGCGAAAGAATCGCAAATTAGTTTTAATTAGTTTTAAAACATCGTTTAACGCCAACATAGCGCCAACATAGTTTGCCGACGGGAAATAAATGAATACGCTCTCAAATGTGCCATCCGGGGCAGAGTCTGTTCGCCACGTTCGGCACACGTGATAGCTCGCTGCTCTCTGATTGGTTGAATCGTTTTTTGGACATAGCTCGGTAACTACTTCTGCGATTAATTTAAAACCTTGAAAAGGCACATCCTCGGGTCCCCAGCAATATACCTGGCAAGTTTCAAGTATATCGGACCCGTGGTTGTCGAGAAACAGCGGTCACAGACAAACACACACACACACAGACACACACACACACACACACACACACACAGATTAGTGGAATTATAGATAGACTAGCGGGGTCACCCGTGGGAATCCCACGGGCATGGACGTGTGTGACATCTCGACACACCGAGCCAGATGCTGCACCTGCACACCCAGCCACACAAAACGGCCACCGGCAATCGACCACATCCACAAACGATGCAATCCACACAATTCATGCACTCCACACAACGCCAATAGGAATACATGCCCGTGTAGCTGGGAAATACAGTTTGTTTGAAATAAATCACAAATATCAGAAGAAAGTTTTTTAAATTTAGAACTATTCTCAGAGTTAAACATCACCGTAATATTATGCGGTTGCTTCAACGTTTTCGGTGAATTATATGTCATTCCCATCTACACGGGCATGTACTCCCATCAACGCTATGCAAAGCACACAAACCGTGTGGACCACACCATCCGTGGATGCGATCAACCGCCAGTAACCATCCCATACAACTGAATGTGCAGGCGCAGCATGCAACTCAATATGTCGAAACGCCACACACATCCATGCCCGTGGGATTCCCGCATGGATGTGTATGGCGAATTTTAAATATATGTCGACTGTTATTTTAGGCGGTGTATTTTCGTTTATCATCATGGCGCGATTTAAAAAAATATATCTCTGCATTTTCCTCTCCAATACCTCCTCACACTTTACACACACACCGGCCCATGTTTACATATACACACACACACACATATACACCCACACACATATACACATACACACACACGTACATCGACACACATGCACACACACACACACACACACGTACAGACACATATACACATATGCACATATGCAAATATGTATACACATATGTATCCACATATACACATATATACACATATATACATCTCCACACACACACACACACACACACACACACACACACACACACACACACACACACACACACACACACACACACACACACACACACACAAAAACAGACACACACACACACACGTACAGACACATATACACACAAACACACACACACAGACATGTATATACACATACAACAACAACATGCATTTTAAGGCCATTTTCCCTGCTAGAGCGGGGGTTAGCCTACATACACATACACACACATATATACACACACACACATATTCACGCGCACACACACACATACACACACGTACACACGTACACACACGTACACATGTCCCACATGTATATATCCCACATCCCACATGTATATACATGTTTAAAGTGTACGTGCCCTTCCCCCCTCCCCCGCCCGGCAACGCTGGGTACTTCTGCTGGTAACGAATAAAATAAAAACGAAGAAATAGGTGGAATTGGCTGAAATTCGCTCGGTGAATTCACGCGGTGTATTCGGTTCGGCTCGGTTCACTCGGTTTAAAGAAAAAGCGATAATGTCGACATGTTGCTGTCTGTGTCATGTTGGGCGGTGTATGATACTCGTTGGCTGTTGGGCGGTGTATGATACTTGTTAGCTGTTGGGCGGTGTTGTGCGGTGATATGGTGTATTTTTAAAAATATATCTCTGCATTTTCCCGCGTTGGTGACACCGAGTCGTTCTTCATCGATCGTCTCATTCATTTTGGAAATGGAAGTTTCCACGCAACGCATGAATTGTCACGATCCTCAAGAGGAATTTGTCTCGTAATCATCAAATGATAAATGGCAAGTAAATTATATTGTGGAAAATTAAAGATTTCAAATAAACCTATTTAAAGTGTATGCGCACATAACTAATAAAAAAAACGAAGAAATATCTCTCGGTAATTTCCTGAAACATATTTTACTTCCGGCTAATATGTTGAATGAAATAAAAACGAAGAAATATATGTCGGCATCATTGTTGACGTTTTTGTGACGACTATCATCAAACGAAATAGTAATATATCATAACGGAAAAGCAAAAGCGAATTTTTAATATATATCGACACATTGCCGGCGGTGTCATGTTGGGCGGTGTATGATACACCATGACGCGATTTTAAAAAATATATCTCTGCATTTTCCCGCGTGTGTGGATTGTTCTCAATTATTGCTGACACCGAGTCTAAAAGTAAAACCATCGATAAAAATGAAATCATATGGTGAGTTAGATTGGAGATAAAGGCGTGAGAGAGACTCAATGGCCTTGAAGTTACAGGCCTTTGAGAATTCATTTCGTTCTATAAACGGCAACTTTCATCGGATTTTCTTCCCGTTTTTTTTCAACCGAGTCTAAAACTATGTTAGCGACTGTGAAAAATGAAATGATTTATCGAATTTGATTTGAAATAAAACTGGGGGAGAGCAAGACACCACGGGCCTACAAAACAGGACTCAAAGCTATGCGAGTTAATAAAATGGTGGATATTTGTTTATAGCCACTCCCAGAATGGGTGGAGCTATGGGTGGAGCTACTCTGCAAACCGAGTAAGCCACACCCCGGACAGACACCCAACAGATAGACAGACAGACAGACAGACAGAATCATCTACGGCTATTATAATATAGATAGTGCATGTACTTTTTCCACCTAGGTTGCTGTTGGATTGTTCTCATTTAGCCAAATTTGGTGAAAAACGCCATATTTCAATTGAAGTGTGTATGAGTTTCTAGATGGAATTGAGCGAAAATATTTGGTGGGTGAATGTTTTAGACCATTTCTAACAATAATCCAGTAGAGCATCAAAATCGGAGAGATCGATGTTTTTTGGACCACCCTATTGTGCAGGCTTGATTTTGCCTAATTGCCTCTTCCTGCGGGGAAGTTCCTCGGAAGGGAACTCCAGTTGTTGCCGACACCACCGAAGGTACATGGAGGTTATATTTTCACTCCTGTCTTTCTGTCTGTCTGCTGTTTATTTAATCTTGTTTGTGATCAGGATATCTTAAAAGGTTGTGGACGGATTCGGATGAAACTTGGTGGGCAGGTTGGGTGTGCGACAAGAACGAATCGATTCGAATTTGCTTCAGGTCCGAATCCAGATCCGACCTATCAGTGGGATGGATGCAAAACGTAAACTGTTCAACCTGGCCGAGGCCCGAGGTATTCTCTCTACCTTGTGCCATGTAGTTACCTCTGCCACCAAAGGTGGATGGAGGTTATATTTTCACCCCTGTCTGTCCGTTTGTCTGTTTGATTGTGAACAAAATATCTCAAAAAGTTGCAGACGGATTCGGACAAACATTGACAGAGATGTAGCGTACGTGACAAGGACGAAATGATTAGATTTTGGTAAAGATCCGGATCCGGCTACTGGAATTTTTTGGCTCTCTACTCAGTGCCGTTCTAGTTTTCCATGTTATTAGTTAAATGGAAGAAACATATGGATCAAGTTAATTGGATATAAAATAGGCTAGAACGTTCACCAGTAATGATATGTGCGGTTACATGTCAGACATGTAGGGACGACTAGCTATCCATGATTGTTTTTTTTTGTTTATTTAAGGAATGCGGTTTATAATTGATGCCGTAGTTGGTAAGATATTGAAGCATTATATATGAAGACTCCATGTATGACACGATTTAATTACATGATTTCAATCGTTCTGTGTGTTTATTTATTTTTCCTTCCTCTCTCTCTTGCTTGAATCCCCCATCCTTACCAACCCTCTCAGGTCGTGTCGCTCCTCCTCCTCCTTCCCCTTTCCAACCCCCACCGCCTGCATCGCGTTCCTCCCATAAATCCTTGCCTCGTGTCGACTGAGCGGGCTGAGAACAAGACGTGATCCGGACAGCAGGGGTAAGCACGCTGGGTAAGTGTGAGTGTTCAGAGAAATTAGGAAGGAAGAAGAGGGGGGGGGGGGAGAGGGGAGGGGTTAGCAGGAGGACAAAGAGGAGGTTGAGGATACGAAGGAGGTGGAGAAGACTAAGCAAGGAAGGAGAAGGTGGAGGAGAACCTGATTAGACCATCAAGGAGATTGCAGAGCGAAAGTGAGGCTTTGGGAGGATTGGGGGCG
Source organism: Myxine glutinosa (assembly GCF_964187855.1). Lineage (NCBI taxonomy): Eukaryota > Metazoa > Chordata > Myxini > Myxiniformes > Myxinidae > Myxine > Myxine glutinosa. The sequence continues at coordinate 16,124,458 of NC_136270.1, read as the reverse complement.
GGGCTGATCAGGGGAGGGGCGGAGCTGATCAGTGGAGGGGCGGAGCTGATCAGGGGAGGGGCGGAGCTGATCAGGGGAGGGGCGGAGCTGATCAATGGAGGGGCGGAGCTGATCAGGGGAGGGGCGGAGCTGATCAGTGGAGGGGCGTTGCTGATCGGGGAGGGGCGAGGTCCCAGGCCCTACAAAGTTTTAAACATTTTTTGGAGCTACATGTTGCAGTTTAGACAAGAGGAAAGACAGCCGACGTACGAGAGGGTTTGTACATAAAATTATGGGGCAAGAAGATGTTCTAGTTTATTCCTGGCTTATTGGCTGTTACTTTGTTAATTCACCCTTGATTGCAGATCAGAAAGACATTAATACTGCCCGAGATTTTGAGTGCTTTGTGGTCGGTGACCTTTTCAATCCTGACTTGTATTTATCTATCTATAATTCCAGTAATCTCTGTGTGTTTGTTTGTACGTTTGTACGTTTGTTTGTCTGTGACCGCTGTTTCTCGACAACCACGGGTCCGATATACTTTAAACTTGCCAGGTATATTGCTGGGGACCCGAGGATGTGCCTTTTCAAGGTTTCATATTAATCGGACAATTACTTACCGAGCTATGTCCAAAAAACGATTCAACCAATCAGAGAGCAGCGAGCTATCGCGTGTGCCGAACGTGGCGGACACACTCTGCCTCGGATGGCACATTTGAGAGCGTATTCATTTATTTCACGTTTGCAAACTATGTTGGCGCTATGTTGGCGTTAAACTATATGTTGGCGTTAAACTATGTTTTAAAACTAATAAAAACCCCGGGGGGATTGTCACTGTACTCGCAAGCCGTTCGCCGTTCGCTTTGGCGTTGCGAATGGACCAAAACATTTCATGAACCAAACCATTTCATGTAAAGCGTTCGCCGTTCGCTTTGGCGTTGCGAATAAACCAAAACATTTCATGGACCAAACCATTTCATGTAAATAGAGGGGGGGATATAATTTTAGATATAGATATAGTACGGGCATGCCCTAGTTTACTTAATTCTGAGTGAAGATAATTAAGAATCACACTCTAGTTGCACGTATGGGAAGGGCCATTTGTATTCGAGTTTTACTAAAAGTTGTACACTTTGACGTGTTCTGTTCCTTGCAGCAACGTGAGTTGCGAACGTGTGAAAAGCACTTTGTTGACTAATCGGGAAAATGGTCCAAAGGACATGAATCTCATGGATTCAGCTTTGTCTTCACTCGGTTTCAGTTCAGAATCAGTATTCTAACCACGAAGGACAATTAATGAGCTTTCTCCTCTACTCTATCTCTGTATATCGTTTGTCTCTCAAGCAATCGTTGGGAAAGAGCGATTTGTTAAAATGTTCTGCGTGACGTTCGGGCAAAGACTTCGCAAGGCTTCCTTCTCTTACAGGGTTCCTGAGAACGTGCAGGAGCAGAGGTGTGTGTGTGTGTGTGTGTGTGTGTGTGTGTGTGTCGTTGGTTGTTATCTCCATATGCGGGTTTCAGAAAGTGGAGCGGGGCCCTCCCAGGTCTCAAAGTAGCCATCTCCGTGTGCGTGTCTGTGTGTCTGAGAGAGGGAAGATGGACTGGGAGAGAGAGGAAGAAAGAAAATCGATGTTCTACACATCATCTATGAAAACAATGCCAGAAACAGCAGATAACTAGAGAACGACACTCGGTAGAGCGCATACCTCCGCCAGGCTGAAGAGTTTATGTTTTGTATCTACTTATAGGCCATGTCTGGATCTGGACCTGAACCAAAATGTAATCGGCTTGCTCTTGTCACTCACCTAACTTATCCACCAAGTTTCGTCCAAATCCGTTCATAGCTTTTTGAGATATCGTGCTATATATCGGTTTTTGCCCGAACACTCAATGGTGAAGAATCACTTAAATATTGTAGTATCCGGATCTGGATGTTCACAAAAATTTAATGAATTATTCCTTGTCACACCCAACCTGTCCACCAAGCTTTGTCTGAATCCTCCACAACGTTTTGAGATATCCTGTTCACAGACAGACAAACAAACAAACAGACAGATAGACAGACAGGGATGAAAACATAAACTCCACCGACCGTTGGTGGTGGAGGTAAAAATACTGACTCAATGGTAGACTCAACAGCAGTGAGGATCTCTCTAAATCCTCTCATCAAACACATGTACAGGAAGACTTTTGGAGGTGTTCTTGTCGTTGCTGTCATCGATCATCAAATAAAATGGTGTCAACTTACATTTCTCAACAACTGGCTTGGTCACCTGAACAGCGAGACTTTTGAGACTTTTTCTCAATCCGAGTCACCTTTGTCACAGGGACGCTGGAAAGCATTTTGGGTTGGGGGTGCTGAAGGGCAGTGGCATACACACATTTTGAAAATAATTAAATCAAACATAAAAATAAAATCTCCACCCTCTCTGCTCTGCTCATAGTCTTACACTAAACCCAAAATATCCCAGTATAAAAAATATTTTAATAATAGATATTTTTAAATTGCCATTGCAGTTAAACAATACAGAAAAAGCAGGGGGTGCTGCAGCACCCTCAGCACCCCCACTTCCCACGCCCCTGCTTTGTCATTTTGCAAAGAAACTCTGCTGCAACTTTCGAATCAGCAAACATGTTTTTCACTAGATCTGAGAGGTGATCAGCAACAGTCGTCGGCAAGTTGTTCCACCATTAACTTGCAAAACAAAACTTCACATTCACTTACTTCTTTTTCGTCGATGTTCTTCTCTTGGTGCCGGAATTGGTCGCTTACAGGGGCATGCTGTTTGTACTTCGATACGTTGCTCTTGTGAGCGCCGGTTTCAAAGTGTCTGGAAACATCGAAGCGAGCAGATGTCGCTACTTTGACTGACCTGCGACATGCAATACAGTTAGTGTATTCTGGTCCATCACCTGCGACAGTCAAGATGGCTTTGACCATCCAGTTGAAGTCTTTATCTGACTCACATTCCTTTTTGTGCCACCCATGATGGGTTTGTTATTTCTTCGCTGGATTTGACATGTTTGCACCAGAGCCAAACTTTTGACATGCTGAACCCCATTATTATTATTATTATTATTATTATTATTATTATTATTATTATTTTGACCAATTTTCGATTATGACAAAAACAAAAACCAGTGACAAAATACGTATATTTAGATAAAGTAAATTTTTATTTACATTTGCTAATAGTGGAAATCAGGTTGGGGTAAGAAAGAAACACCGTGTGAATGTTATTGACCAATCGGTGGAGTCTTTTCAGAGAGCCAATGGACATTGTGGATACTGAGAGGTCCCAAAGCTCATCTAGTGAATTGTTGAGCTCGAGGTACCCTTTCCATGCAAGACATTAGAGTTGGTTTCAGGCGTCGCACAGTATGTCATTATTTAATTGTGCCATTTATTCCACACCATCGTGACCTTCGGGTGAATAGACTAGAGGAAGCACAAGATCGCCATACTTTGGGGGAAAAAGCGTACAATTTCTGTACTATGCCATAGTACTGTATTTCACGCAAATAACCCGCTCTCTGGTATACCCCGCACCTGGGGGGAAAATGTGCTTTTGGAAAATTTCAGGCACGTATAATCCATGCATTGACATACACGTAAGCCAGCTTTCCTCTCCACATGACCGGGAGATACGTGATCTCCAGATCTCCAAATCTCCAGCAGCCAACACGGTTTTGTCATTAAGGGTCAACAAGCGGCCCTGTTTACCTCTCACCCCTGTCTGTCTGTTTGTTTGTCTGTCTGTTTGTTTGTCTGTCTGTTTGTGAACAAGATATCTCAAAAATTTGTGGACGGATTTGGACGAAATTTGGTGGAGAGGTTGGATATGTGACAAGGACAAAATGATTTGATTTTGGTTAAGATGCGGATATGGATCTGGATCATATCCGGCCTCTCAGTGGGATACAAAGCATAAACTGTTGAGTCTGGTAGAGATGTGCTCTCTACCGAGTGCCGTTCCAGTTTGAAATACCACTGCGGTAAATAACCAATTGACATTAAATGAATGAGGGTTGGTGTAAAAATTTAAGTTTCCGGTACCGACGTGTTCAAAACCAGCGTAGTTTCCGGGACCGATGCGCCAGAAGCCATGCTGCTCATCCATTAGAAATTTATAAATACCCTGAAAGCTGTTGGATTTTATATCATTCTACTAAACCGTCCATGCCATTACAAGTCTCTGTCGTACAATGCAAGGGATGTGTTTGGTTACCAAGTTTCTTGCAGAGCGCTCGCCAAGTGACTTATGCACTCACGCAAGCACTCCATTCAAATCCGTTGATAAGGAACTGCTGGCTTGGAAACTGCTAGCTAGTTGCTTGGTAACTGAATACACACCTGCTTTCAGTACAAGTAAGACAAACTGAAAGTTTATGAAAAAGTTGTCTAATTTCTGGAGACAACTTTTTCAGAAGCTTTGAGTTTTCTGGACAGATTGACACTTGCTGACTCCAAGCTACTTTAGCTGTTTTACAGTGACACAGAAGACGAGGACTTTGTGGGCTTTAGAGAAGACGATTTACTGGTCCATTGAATAGCGTTGGAATTAGATATATATGTGTAGACAAAATATGTGAAATAACTCATTAAAATATTACAATTAAAGTTGCAAAAAAGATAAACTGCCTCTTTTTGTAACCCCTTGATAATTTAACTTGGCCCCTCTGTGCTTATATTGCATGCAGTATGGTGAAATACTGTATAACCCGCACACGAGTATACCCTGAAGTTGGAATTTTTGGAATTAATTTTTAGCTCACCTGGAACAAAGTTTAGGGGAGCTTATGCGATGGCGCGTCATCAGTCCGCCCATCAGTCCATCAGTCCGTCAGTCCGTCAGTCCATCGATCAGTCCGTCAGTCCGTCCGTCCATCAGTCCATAAAGACTTGAAACTTCTTCTCAGAACCGCTGATGGGATTGTGACCAAATTTGGCACAAATGATATTTGTTGTGATGTTTTGGGGTTTGTTCACGGCATTAAAGAAATCGGGGTCTAAGGGGGTTTACCGGGGTCAAAGTGGTTCCAGGTTTGACCCCCAAAATAGGAATTTGCTTTTTTCTCTGAAACCACAACCTTCATCACCCGTGATGTACCGAAGTTTGTTCATGGCATTAAAAAAATTGGGCCATGAGGGGTCTACTGGGGGGTTGCCCCCCAAAATAGGTATTTTTTTGTTTCTTTGTTTACAGTCTTATGATTATGTTAGTATGATTCTAAATGCTGCCCTGTCTTCTAGAAACCATTCAAATTGGTTCAAAATACCTTTAGTCAGTGTAATATACTGTTTATTCTACCAGGTGAGCGCCAGGGGTATTCCCTCTCTGTTTATGTATGGCCCTCGGGTTATTTGCATGAAAATACGGTCGTTGAAAAAATGGTACGTGTACTGGCAAACCGTGTTATTATAGAAGGTTTCTTCTCGTCCTATTTCTCTTTCTTCTTCTTCCAGTGTACGGTTTATCATTTTTGTTGCAGTACTTTCATCCCTTGACTTTATGGTGAAACAACGCTGTGAGCTTCCTCCATTTTATCAAGCTCACTTTTCAAGATTGCCCCTTCTTCGACTCAGTAAGTGTTTTTATTTTTTAATTATTTACGTGTTTGTATTTCTTAGCCATGATAGCGAGGATTCCAGGAAAGCGTATTCTGGCTTTGAGTTTGGATTCACGTAACACGTCTACAGTCATGATAGGTGGATGACCCATGTGAGTTCAAGCCGAACCAAGGTTCCTCTAATTGATATCGATCAAAATGAATGAGCATGCTCGCGATGCATTTACCCACAACTGCTTACATAATGATGTTTGTAATCTGGTCTTCACTCTGATGTGTTATGAAAAGGTGAGTGGTGACGTGTTCTTTATAATATTGAAATATGTCTTTCAGCTTTACCAACATCTTAAAATGGCAATAGTTTTTTTTTGCTATTAACATCATGTTATGAATCAATATACTTGATATTTGTGAATTAAAATAATGTAGGCCTTGTGTCAGAAATCCATTTCAAACTCCCTAGTTGTTCGGCATTGATGAGCTATTCAGCCCGCAAACCTGTTATATTCTTGAAAGCTTACTGCACAAGTCTTTTTTAAACACGCTGAACACCATGCATTCCTAGATAGTTAAGTGTTTTCTATTTTTGGGAACCACTGACGTCATCACCCCAAAAAACAACCTTACAGGGGCTCGGATTATGGCCAACTATTGTCATATTCATGTTTTTGTTTCGTTCGATCTTTTTGATTTTCACTGGTGTTGTTTTTATGGATCTTGGGCTTCAAGGTTCATGGATCTTGGGCTTGACAGTGCGATATATAAAAACATCAAACGTTTGAGAAATAGTCACAGGGCCAATATGCTCTTCAAAACATCCTGTTCCCAATGCAAAAAAATGAATTGTTAATATGTTTAAACGTCAAGGTTGTGGCATTTTGAATTTTCATCCTGAACTTGGACATTTAATTTTTTGTGAAGCGAGACTAAATCTCGGCTAATGGAGGAAAGAGCCGACAGAGGGTAAAAAGATAATGCACCGAAGGCGGGGACGGTGAAGCCATAGTTGGACACAATAAGCAAGGGAAAGAACGAACTGTTACAAAGGACAGGAGGAGAGTAAACAGAAACGTGTAAGATGGTTGGGTTTGATATGGTTAATGTAGGTAGAAAAGATTGTTATTAGGGACAGTGGATGACCATGAGAGAGGGGTTGCACTGCTTGCTTAAAGCCCTGGAGGGAAGAGTGCAATGGAACCATCTCCGGAATACAGTTAACAAACAGGAGAAAAGAGGAACAAAAGAGTGCATCTGTGTGAAAGCCTGGATTTGGGGGTTTTAACCAAGAGAACAGGAGATGGATTCCCAAGGATTGACGCTCTCCAACCAGCAGCAAGTTTGTGGCCTCTCTATTTTATACAAGCTTACACCTGGCCTTGCTCCTCTTGCCCTCTCCTAATTCTGCTCCCCCTCAAGCCGCCCAGGTTGCATGCATACGAAACCTTCAGCTGCTCACCCTACCAAAGTCCAGGCTGCTTGCACACCTGCATTCATTCATCTACTTATTCTCCTGATTTCAGTCTCTCACTTCAGGCTCTCAAATTTGCTGCCCATCACTCCCTCAACCCATGCATGCCCATGATTTCTTCTACGCAACCTGATTCTTTCACATTATTTTCCTCTCCAAGGCTATATGAAGTTGCTTGTCGCCAAGGCCTCTGACACCAAAGAAGGATGGAGGTTATGTTTTCACCTTTGTTTGTCTATCTGTATGTCTGTGTGTCTGTCTGTGAACAGGATGTCTCAAAAAGTTGTGGACGGATTCAGACGAAATTTGGTGGAGACATTGCCTGTGTGACATGGACGAAATGATTAGATGTTTGTGAACCCCGGATCCGGATCTGGATGCTGGAATTGTTTAAGTGATTCTTGACCATTGAGAGATATGACCAAAAACATTATATAGAACAATGTCTCAAAAAGTAATGGACGGATTCAGATGAAACTTGGTGGGCAGGTTGGGTGTGTGACGAGGACGAATCAATTCCAGTTTTGGTGAAGATATGAATCTGGATTTGGATAAGAGAATTATTAATTTTTTTATGTGAAAAAATAAGTAATTCTCTGCCGCCAAAGGTAGATGGAGGTTATGTGTTCCACCTTGTCTGTCTGTCTGTGAACAGGATATCTCAAAAGGTTGTGGATCGATTCGCATGAAATTTGGTGGAGAGGTTGGGTATGTGACAAGGACGAAATTATTAGATTTTGGTATTTGGATCCGAGAATTTTTAAAGTGATTCTTCACCATTGAGAGATGTGGCCGAAACGATGTATATCATGATATTTGAAAAAGTTGTGGACGAACTTTGACAAAACTTGGTGGATGAGTTGGGTAGATGACATGAACAAGCCGAGTCGAATTTGGTTCAGGTCCGGATCCATATCTGGCCTATCAGTGTGATACAAAACGTAAACTGTTCAGCCTGGTGGAGGTGTGCATTCTAACCTACCTAGTGCTGTTCTAGTTTTTATGTTATTGCTCCTTGTGTAGTCCATCACATTCCCCCCACCCTCCCCATATATTTTGGTAGTTTGTAAACCTGCTGCCCATTGTCATTCAGCTCCTCCATGAGCATATACCTTTGTATGTGTAAACAAGGGGTGGGGCATTACTAAGAAGACCATGTGCATCCTATGGGAGCAGGGGAGTGTTTGAGGACAGAGAGAGAGAGAGAGAGAGAGAGAGAGAGAGAGAGAGAGAGAGAGAGAGAGAGAGAGAGAGAGAGAGAGAGAGAGAGAGAGAGAGAGAGAGAGAGAGAGACAGAGACAGATGGGGATAGACCGGAGGAGCGGTGATAAAAAAAGAGGCACCGACCTGTCTGCATTGTGAGGGCAATAGGCCTTGTGCTTCAGACTCATCGTGGAAGATTCCAATACTGTAGAGAGCTTTATAATCTTTTGCCAGAATTAAATCTCGACCTTACATTGATGAATTGAGATGTGTGAGCCGTTTAGGTTTTAAAATATGATATTGTAATACAGTACTTGCTCTACATTTACAGTGATAATGCCCCTTCCAGGATTAACCACAGCATAAATGGGGAATAGAGAATATAAAATGCAAGAAGTTTTGCTTTAAAGTGTGAATTACTTTTTACTTTATTTATTTTTTACTGCTCGTTGAAGTGCAAAATCCCATAATTAGTTTTCTTTTCTCTTAGTCCAAGTAGTGGGGTGTGCTGTATATATATATATATATATATATATATATATATATATATATATATATATATATATATTCACGTCCGTGAAATGAAAACCAGCCTTGGACATATAGGGTCGTCTGGGTCTTATTAATTTGAAGGAGCTCACACACCGACCACAGGAGCTTGGATTCAAAGTTCCGGCCCTGGTCAGTGTGCAACTCCCTTGGTATGCCAAACCGGGAGAAGAATCCTTCCACTAGAACCTGAGCTACCAGTCGGGCTTCCTGGTTGGGCAAGGATAGGCTTCTGGCCATTTTGTGAAATAGTCCAATGCCACCATGATTACCGATTCCTTTGGTGGGTGGCTGGCATGGGCCCAACCCCATCTACTGTCATCCGTTCAAGTGGCGCTGGCCCCAGTGTCCACCACAGATTTACAAAATTCCCCTTCAATTTTGCATCTAACCCTCAAGTTGCCCGTGCCAATCTTTCCACAATTCACTATTTTCACCAAAGAAGGGCGCTTCTCCACACACTTGCCAGCCGAGCATGGCCCCGTATGCTCGGTTCGTTTTAGTTTCCCAAACAGCCTACAGTGGCCGGACCAGCCCTAGGTGGTGACCCTCTCCCCGGATCCTGTGGTCCTTTCAGAGGTCCTCTCCTCTCTGGGCTTGAAGCCTGTTGGGAGGTTGGTACCTAGGTGGTTCCTGACAATACCGCTGCATGTGTCCTCTTCTCCCACACCGAAAACAAGTCCCCATGAACTGACCCCTCTGAACCCCAGGCGGAGGACCCCTTACTCCCGGGTGAGATGAACTCAGGCAAATTCTAGAATGAAAAAGCAGAAAGAGGATGTGTTACCAGCAACAGAGCAGGGTTTTAGGACACTTCACCTGAAGCCATCCGGTCCAGTAGCAGAATTAGAGTCGAGGGTTACCAGAAACTTCTCCACCTTCTCAGGTGCAAAAGACAGAGTTGAGGAGCAGTTGGATGCTACTGGGTAAGGTGGGTACAGGGAGTGATGGGTTTGGGACAAGATTTGGACCCAAATGCTGAATTGAGGCTGTGGTGTCATTTGAAGTTAGGAAAAGGATGGAAAAGGAACATACCCCACTATCCCAGAGACAGATGGTCACGTTTTAGAGGAGGGAGATAAGTTTGTAAAGTTCAATATTGAGGTTGGACAAATGTTGTTTTCTGCCTCTCCTGCGAGTGGATTTGTGAAATGAGCTTTGATTGCTTTCGTTCCGGTTTGTCTTCCAGGAAGAGGAGGCAAGTTGTTTCAGAACATCTGTCTCACCACAGGTATCATGGATGAGAAGAAGGGTAGGATAACTGAAGAGGAGATGGGGTGGACCTATGCATAAGAGAGACCAGGTTTCTATGGAAGAATTCCCAGGTTGAGTTAACATCAGGGGCAGTAGATATGGGAAACCAGTCCTGAAGGGAGATGGTTGCTTGCCGTCCTTGCCAATCTGCCTGAGTGAACTATCAGACTCGCTGGCATTGAGGCAGATATTTGAGAATTGCCAGAGATGTTGACTTTCACAGCATAGGATCAGATGAACCAATTGTAGCAGAGGAAGGACAGGAGATATTTGCAGGGAAGTTTGTCATCACCAAGCCCAGAAGGGAGGATTTGCCATTGGGAGAAATCTGTGTGGAAAAGTTCACAGATTGAGTCAGTCCCATGGAGTCACAGAAGTCCTTTGCTGAAGTACCATGGATGGTGAGAGAGGTACCAACACCCAGCCAATTTCCATGGTGACAATCGAAATCACCACATATGAGGAAGAGAGAGTTTGGATGAGTTGTTAAGGGTTGATCCATGTTGTCTGAGAGAGAGAGATGCAGATTGAATCAATACTGTGAAGAGGATGGTACAACACACCAACAAACAAGAGGTGGGAGTGGAGCAGAAGTCACAACCAGTGGTACTTCTGGGGGTTGGGAGGTGTAAGATTATTACAAGGGCAGTGAGAAATTGAGTTATTGATGTAAAGTGCAATTCCGCTACCGGGGTTGGGGTTCAAATCTATCAAATCGGAAGAGACAATAGCCATGGAGAGACTTCAGGGAGTCAGGGTCGTCCTGTGGGAGGATGGATTCTGTTAAACAGATGATGTCCAGTTTATCAGCAGCGACTTGGATTGAGAGATCTGTCAGGTTGGAGTGAAAACTTCAGATGTTTGAGGTCCACACAGTTCGGGACAGTTCGGGACATATATCCATTCCATCAAATGGAGCATTAAATGTATTGACTTGGAAGCTCAGCTTACTTCACATTAACGATGGAGATCCAGCTTTCCTGATTGTGTGTCATGTATTTTTCAGCCAATCACGGACAACGCGGCTTTCTCCGCAGAAAATATATCAGCAGAAATTGTATTTGTTGCTTAATGGATGCATTCTTTTCCAATCGGGATGTACAGTGAAAGTGAAAAAAATGTAACTAACGATTAGATATATTAACTGTTGGTTTTAGAAATTTGCATTTTGCTTCACTTTACAGTTTTTTTCGATTGCTTAAACACGATTTTGAAAACAGGGCCCATTTTGTCAAAACACGACACACAATTCACACAACCACACACACAAGTAGCAGAACACCTCAGATCCTTTAGTGGGGCGGCTTAGCCCAAATATTCAAAAGAATTGTGCATTTTGTGAAACAAGCACCAAATTTGGCACAAATGTACATTAATATGTTGCGAACATTTTCAGATATTGGGCCACTTGAAATTCCGTAATTTTTTTTTTCAAATTTTTTCAAATTTCGTAATTTCAAATTTTTCGGGTGACACCGTCACAATTTCGGTCTTCGAGGCCGGCCGATAGGCAAAGTGTGACCGGAAGGGACGAGGTTCTCCTGACCACGTGGCCCTCGATCTGGGAAGCGAGAGGCGTTCCATTAGTGGACGCGCCCCTCACGCCCGACTTTTGGGCGGCCCCGGCAGGCCGTTTGTTTTGACGTTCCGTGACAGGCCCCGCACCCCCACCTCCGGGCCGACCGGAAGCTTGTGCTGAGTACATCATACCTGAACAACTCAGTGAGGCAGAACACAGCAGTGCACACCAGGGTGACCCCTTCAGTGCATAAACCAATTAACCTGTCCACTGCAGGGCATATAGAAATGAAGTTATTTTCTGCATATAATAATAATATAAGTTCAGTTCTATATAACAATTTCTGTTATCACCACTACCACTACAACTACCACTACTACAAGCTTTGTCTGGAATTTTGTGGACTAACAGACAAACAGAAATACAGACAAGCTGGGATCAAAACATTACCTCCTTCCACCATTGAGTGTAGAGGTAAACATCATGGAAATTATATCATGCCCTAGATTTAATTCATGCTTACCCGTGTATTTGCTTCACTGGTTCACAAGGTCTTTTGCATACATGTAATTCAGACTCTCGTCTTCATTGCTGACCACACAATGTTCGCAACATATTAATGTACATTTGTGCCAAATTTGGTGCTTGTATCACAAAATGCACAATTCTTTTGAATATTTGGGCTAAGCCGCCCCACTATATCGGCCGGCCTCGAAGACCGAAATTGTGACGGTGTCACCCGAAAAATTTGAAATTACGAAATTTGAAAAAATTTGAAAAAAATAATTACGGAATTTCAAGTGGCCCAATATCTGAAAATGTTCGCAACATATTAATGTACATTTGTGCCAAATTTGGTGCTTGTATCACAAAATGCACAACAGGTTTGCTATGCTGCTACACTACTTTGCAAAATGAAACACTCTTGTAAAAACTATACACTAATTTATAAAAACCATATTTTGTTACCATATGAAACACACACGTTTCATATGACTTAATTCTGTTTGAACCAGTTACACACTGCTGTTGCGAACCTAAAACACTTTTAGCAATTCTACTTCTCAGCGATTAGAGTACTGTAAGTGAAGTACACAGAGAAAGTGCAAATATACAATAAATTCACCAAACACCACACAAGACCAATGCTGCGGACTGATGAAAATATAATTTATTTCTCTCCATATACCCAAATCAGTCAACATGTCAACTTGGAGAATCACAACAAAACATGTCCCAGTTTTCATGCTACTACAGTAGTGTGCATAACACTGTAAGCTCAGCAAATATCAGACAAACATAAAATACTGTATCCAGTACAGGTTACAATTACAGTAAAAAGAAAAATAAATCTGAAAAAAACTGAAAGTACAGTACAGAAAATACTAGACATTATCTCTTCGCCTAGCTGGATCTGGCCAGAGAATTTCATCAACATCACAGGCGATATCCTGATTGGCAAGACAACGTGGGAAGAACCGTCTCGAATGTCGAATCCGTCCTTGCACAGCTGCGGCGTCCATTTGGTCACAGGCCTCCTCCATGGCCTGAATGAGGGGTACCTGAGCCTGGGGCCGGAGATCGTAAACCCTCCACCGCCATGCCGAGAAAAACTCTTCGATTGGGTTTAGAAACGGAGAGTATGGTGGAAGGTATAGTACTGTAAACTGTGGATGGTGTTGAAACCAGTTCTGGACCAGAGCAGAGCGGTGCAATGACACATTGTCCCAGACGACAATGTATTGCATCTGGTGCATTTGGTTTACTGCTGTGACGATGCTGTGCAATCGGTCCAAAAATGTGAGAATGTGAGGTGTGTTGTAAGGGCCCATATTGGCATGACAGAGGAGGACCCCAGTCGGTGTAATGGCAGCGCAAAGGGTGATGGTACCCCTACGTTGCCCTGGGACATTGATTATAGCCCTGTGGCCAATGATATTTGTGCCTCTCCTTCTTGCTTTTGTGAGGTTGAACCCTGCCTCATCTATGTATGTGAAGTCATGCGGGATTCCTCAGCATCCATCTGTAAAACTCTCTGAAATACAGTGAAAGACAAGATTGTGTAGTTCAGCATAGATCTAGTATACAGTAAATTTACATGTAAAAAGGTTACGTGTGCAGTATGCAACATCACAGTGCTAAAGTGAACAATACGTACCTCCACGTACTCATGCCGCAGCTGTTTGACCCTCTCTGAATTCCGCTCAAAAGGCACTCGATAAACTTGTTTCATTTGAACCTGATGTCCTTTCAGGATGCGTGCCAGTGTTGACCGAGAGACCTGATGGACATTATTGAAAATGGCATGGTCACCGATAATGTTGGCTTGAATTTCTCTGAGCCTGATAGCATTATTGGCCAAAACCATGTTTATGATCTCTCTCTCTTGTTCTTGCGTGAACATGGGCCCCCTTCCTCCTTGTCGTTCTCGACCCTCAATCCTATGTAGAAAAAAATACATGTAACCTACTGTAAATGTCACAGGAAGGGGTATCAAAAGTGCTGATATGGTGCATGCAATAAGCAGCTGATTACTGTAAACTGTCGACAGATTTTAGTTTACCTGTTTTCTTGTCGAAATGTCCTAATGACAGATGCCACTGTATATCTGCTAAGATTTGGCTGAACTCTTAGTCCAGCCTCCCTCAGCGCCAATCCGTGGTTCACGACATGGTCAACTAGTGTTGCGCGAATTTCATTTGATAAATTTGGTCCTCTTCTTCTCTGAGCACGTTCTCCTCCTGCTTCAGGTCTTCCTCTTCCTCTACCTCCTTCTCCTCCTCCGTGGATTCCCCCTGTCACCCTCACTCTTCTTCTTCTGACTCCTTCCATTTTGGTTGAAGACAGGTGAACTCACCTGCTGCATTTTTATAGTGCTTAAACCTGATTGGTGTGTCTACAATTAAGCAATCGTGTGTTTGCGCACCTGCTGGCTGTGTTTAACCAATTGGCTCATAGGTGTGGTAATTTGACAGTCAGTGCTTTGGAATTGCAAGGAAGTGACATCATGATATACTTCTGTGTCTAATGTATACAAGTGTGTTTAGTGTTTTGCAAATCACTGTGTGTATTGTTTTGCAAAAAGTGTGAGGCTGACATTGTGCTTATAGTGGTGCAAATCTGGGCCGATGTTTTGCTCCTTGAGTGTAAGGTTTTGATAATTGTGTAATAATTTTGATTTTAGTGTTTATGCAATCGAAAAAAACTGTAAACCAAAAATTGAAATATGGTATTCGATCGGAATGTACACCATGCCTTTTAGTGCTCCGACTCAGGTGCACCTTTTCGACGTTCATCATCATGTGCCATGCCATATGCAGTGTGTCGGTGATGCCGGGGCAGTTATTAGGTTACAATCCTGGTCTGATAGCCACTCGGACTCATTTTGATGCTGCTATTGTTTATTTTTAATGTTGAGTTGAGATTCAACTCTGCTTTATACACGCTCACCTTCTTGTACTTTTCAGGTACATTAAGCATTACTGCAATGAGGCTTTAAATGCAGAAGTCACAAAAGTCACATGCATCCGTTTTTTTTCATGTAACGTTGCCCCTGGACCGTGACCCACCTGTTTTGTTTTTTTTAAACCGGACATCATCTGTTTAACCGAATCCTTCTTCCCACAGGAAGTCCCTGACTCCCTAAAGTCTCTCCATGGCTTTTGTCTCCTCCAATTGGATAGATCTCTTATTTATTTATTTATTTATTTTCCACTGGCCTGTTTGCCCGATTGTCACCTTGCCCACTCGTTTTCACAACACCATTCACAGCATATCATTTCATTGCTCATTTTAGGGGTGGCATGAGGGAGGAGGAACCAATTTGCATCTAAAAAGGATCCTGAACATGTTGTTGTTGCTCCCAAGCAGAGCCACCCAAGCCAACACCCCATGGCCATGTATCTGATTAATTTGGTAATACAAAGCTGTATTTAGTTTATGATTGAAAACTAAATTGCCTTCTCATTGCACAGAAAAAAATATCACACGCATTGTGTACAAGATTCATTTGCATATAAAAAGCATCCTGGATTTGTTTTCCTTGCCTGGCAGTTTGTCAGCAATGTCGCGTGTGATCGTCAGGTGTCCGACTCGTGTGTCCCTTGCCGAATTCTGCCTCTCGGTGTGCCCATGCAAATTATAATCATATTCAAACTCGATTTTCAAAGTAAATATACATCCTTTAAACATTTCCTTTGCTTTCTATTCCATTTCTAGTTGTTGCCCTGATACTAGATGGAAGTGCCAGGTGGCAGGTTGGCTCAATGGAAATATGCTCCTCTTCGAAGATGCCTAGTCCGATGTTCGTCAACTGGATCAAATCCGACTAAGCTCAATCAAGGCTAACAATGGTGGAGGGGTGTGGACCTGACTGTCTCATGTGCTTACACTTTAATTTGAAGTTGAAATTCCCTTAATGTCTCCAGCAAACTCGGTGGTGTAATGTAAGCGTACTACGTGGTTACACCTGACTCAGTGGTGTAATGTAAGCGCACTCTGTGGTTACCCTGACTCAGTGGTGTAATGTAAGCGCACTCTGTGGTTACCCTGACTCAGTGGTGTAATGTAAGCGCACTCTGGGGTTACCCTGACTCAGTGGTGTAATGTAAGCGTACTACGTGGTTACCCTGACTCAGTGGTGTAATGTAAGCGCACTCTGGGGTTACCCTGACTCAGTGGTGTAATGTAAGCGCACTCTGGGGTTACCCTGACTCAGTGGTGTAATGTAAGCGTACTCTGGGGTTACCCTGACTCAGTGGTGTAATGTAAGCGCACTCTGGGGTTACCCTGACTCAGTGGTGTAATGTAAGCGTACTCTGGGGTTACCCTGACTCAGTGGTGTAATGTAAGCGTACTCTGGGGTTACCCTGACTCAGTGGTGTAATGTAAGCACACTCTGGGGTTACCCTGACTCAGTGGTGTAATGTAAGCGCACTCTGGGGTTACCCAGACTTGGGGGTGTAACGGTTGGAGCGTCTGCTCCAAGTCCGGGAGATCGACGGTTCAAACCCTGGCCGAGTCGCACCAAAACTCTAAAAGTGGTACGTGCTGCTTCCTTGCTTGGTGTTCAGGAATTGAAGGATAGGGCATGGACAATCCCCATCGGTTGGCATTTATGGGGAGGAGGAAATTCCCCCTGAGGAAATTCCCCACTGAGGGCAGTGAGAAAAGCGGTTATGACGTTATGACGTCGCTGGCACCCATACTATCCCAGGAAGTGACAGCAGTGACGACACTTCCGCCAAACTCGGTGGCTGTGTTAAGTGTTTTTCGTCTCGCCTGTGTGTGTGGGGGGGGGGGGGGGGGGGGGGGCAGGTCCATTACAAGCCTTAGACCTTGTATAAAATTAAAAAGAATATCCCTTCCATTGATCAAATACTGATTTTCTTGTTCGGGTTGAGATTCGTGCTGATTACCCTCGCAATCTGCAAGCCATCACACACATGCATTTAAGGCAGTGGTAAAGGCCATTTGACCCATCATGGTTCTGTCATATCCACACCACCAGCTCTCCTACCTACTGTTTGTAGTGCTAATTATATCCCGGTAACTAAGTTGAAGCAGAACCTTTGGTGAACTTGCCTCATCGGTTGAGTGACCCTTTGGGGATCTTACTCGGAGCGGACAAGTCCATGGCAAAGCGCAATGCCAACTAAGCGACCTCATGGACATTGCGTCTGACGGACCTTTTGTGCTCCGCAACCAAGGGGCAGGTTCCATCCAGGTGCGGGTTCGCGGGTTCTACGAGTGCTGGGTCATAGGTCAGACAGCAAAGCTAGTTCACAGCCACCTGACATAATGAATGTATTGTTAAATCCATGAATTCTTTTTGATGCAAGAGAAAGATAAATTCGCATTCAGACTCGGCTTGCAGGCCTCGACAGGCATTCCCGTGGCTTTTGCGTTACTCGTGAAATATTGATGCTGTAGATTTGTGCACTATTTTATCTTGTACAGTATTGTACCTCGATGTGTTTGTCTTTTCTCGCCCTACATTTTTGTCCATATCTTCTTCCCATCACGGTATGTGTATTTGTGGATTATGGGATAAAGCGGACTTGGGATCTGGATATTGGGAATCTCTGAATGCCAGCTGGATTCTTGATGAGAGATAGGACTTTTGCTTCATCGCAGTCGTCACAAGCATCCACTCTCGATGGAAATGTGCTACAATATGCCTGCAATTATAAAAGCTCAAGCCAACAAGTGATGTTGGAAAGATACGGAGACGTTGGAAAGTAGCAATGAATAAAAGGCACATTATTTAGCGTCACCCCGGGGTATTGTGAGATAACAGAGCACTAAAAGCCAAGGTTAACCTGTTTAAATTGGCCTGAATCAATCGCGCAGCAAGGTGGAATAGACTCGCATAGGATAACAAACAGGTTAATGTGGTTTACCTTTCTCCCAAGCTGAGCAAAGTAATACATGTACTTTGCTTATTTGGAGTTTCGACACCACCAGGGAAATAGATCGTGGAATTGCAAAGGGAAACAAGAAATTAATATGAAAATGAGGTCATCAAGCCCAAACGGAGATACAAATTCTGAATTCCAAGTCGGAATCTTACATTTCTCAATCAGTGAGTCATAGACAAACACACACACACACACACACACACACACACACACACACACACACACACACACACACACACACGCGCGCACACACACACACACACACACACACACACACACACACACACACACATAAACACACGTACACACACACACACACACACACACACACACACACGTACACACACACACACACACACACACATATTCACACACACACACACACATTCACACACACACAAACACACACACACACACACACATTCACACACACACACACATATGCACATACACATACACACACAGACACATTCACACACACATACATACACACACATACATAAACACACGTACATATACACACAGACACATGCACACACATACACACATATATACACTCGCACATGCACACACACACACACACACACACGCACACACATTCACACATGCACACACACACACACACATATGCACATACACATACACACACAGACACATGCACACACACACATACATACACACACATACATAAACACACGTACACATACACACAGACACATGCACACACATACACACATATATACACTCACACATGCACACACACACACACACACACACACACACACACACACACACACACACACACACATACTGTATATATATATATATATATATATATATATGTGACTGGCTCTGGCAAAAGCAGACACTTTGGGGCAAAAATCAAAAATTGCGATTTTGATATCATCTGATCCCCCATGCTTTTCTCTTTCATTTGATATATACTCGTACATTAGGTTAATTGGATGAAAATTAACCAAGTTATGGTATTTTAATAACAATTATATATTCGTTTAAACAATGGAGAGAATTAGGTTCAAAGTTCACAATACAGTTCACACGCACAAAGAATGTGCACACGTAGAGCTTTTCATTCATACCAAACATGTATGTCAGGGATCTCCTTCGAATTACGATGTATGGCTCGGAGTAAAACATCGAAATTTCGTGATCTTCGTGTCTCTTTGAGCACATTTTGAGAACGACATTTTAGATTCTTTGTCGAATTTAACAACTTTTCTGTTGTTTCTTGGAAAAATGTTTTGGTGCATAATAATCTCGAGAAGTTACTCTTTCTATCCATATAAAAATCTCAATTTGGTCCCTGTGGTCATATTTTGACTCTCGCTAAGAGAAATGCCCCCAACTTTCTGCTACACACATGCACAAAGAAGAAGCAAAGTCATATACATACAAG
Organism: Myxine glutinosa; assembly: GCF_964187855.1. Taxonomy (NCBI): domain Eukaryota; kingdom Metazoa; phylum Chordata; class Myxini; order Myxiniformes; family Myxinidae; genus Myxine; species Myxine glutinosa. The sequence continues at coordinate 16,105,079 of NC_136270.1, read as the reverse complement.
TGAATAAAAAAAAATTATGCTAAATTAAAAAGGCAATGTAGGGATGACAAACTACAGTCTAAAAAAGGTCCTAAACAAGATAGGGATGATGTTGGTTTAGAGAGTAGCTAACACTATTGCCATCACACAACAATCCCTACATCACTGCCTCATTTGCACCTAATCAGTTTTTGCACAAAGAAGAAGCAAAGTGCACAAAGAAGAAGCAAAGAAGAAGCAAATGCTACACACATGCACAAAGAAGAAGCAAAGTCATATACATACAAGTGAATAAAAAAAAATTATGCTAAATTAAAAAGGCAATGTAGGGATGACAAACTACAGTCTAAAAAAGGTCCTAAACAAGATAGGGATGATGTTGGTTTAGAGAGTAGCTAACAGTATTGCCATCACACAACAATCCCTACATCACTGCCTCATTTGCACTTAATCAGTTTTTGCACAAAGAAGAAGCAAAGTGCACAAAGAAGAAGCAAAGAAGAAGCAAATGCTACACACATGCACAAAGAAGAAGCAAAGTCATATACATACAAGTGAATAAAAAAAAATTATGCTAAATTAAAAAGGCAATGTAGGGATGACAAACTACAGTCTAAAAAAGGTCCTAAACAAGATAGGGATGATGTTGGTTTAGAGAGTAGCTAACAGTATTGCCATCACACAACAATCCCTACATCACCGCCTCATTTGCACTTAATCAGTTTTTGCTTCAAGCTTCTTCAAACACTTCACTGGTTACAACAGTACTTGATTACTCTTGTACTGTAGCCACATACTGAGACTGTACAAATTAGCAGTTCGAGTACAATGTTATAATATCAGTACATGATCATCAACTTCTTACAATCTGCATGGACATCTCTAATAGCAGCATTCTATAATTATCTCCATTTGTGATTGGTTACTCTAAGTTGATAAAAAAAGAAAAGTAGGAAAGACAACTGAAGCTGCAAGAAGTCCCTGAAATTATATAGGAGCTTCTTATACTTTATGCAGAAATGAAATATAGGAGCTTCTAATACTTCTAGCTAGGCCTAGCCCTAGAGCCTAGACAATAGCCTGGAGGCAGTGATGTAGGGATTGTTATGTGATGGCAATACTGTTAGCTACTCTCTAAGTCTAAACTATAGGTTCTCAAAGTGGTCCCTACTGCCCCCCAGTGGGTGCTGGGAACTTTCAGGGGGGTGCTCCAGAGTCCACGGGCGGTAGGGGGGTGCTGGCAATGATTTGGGGGGCACTGGCGATTTAGAGGAGCAGCGGCGATTTGGAGCGCTATTGGGCTTCCTGCAGTCTGAACAGGATACCCGGCGCCATTCGGCAAATTGGCCATCCAATCAACGACCACATTCTTTCCCCCTTCGCATGGTTTTTATGATCACATATTCGCTGATGTCGTGTAGGTACTTTCTTGTCCATACATGCTCACGCAACAAACATGATGGTGTATGACACCAGCGAAATACTATTGGCCGCCAATGCGGCCAATAGTACGACACTAATTTTTGTCACGTGGTGCCATTTCAATGAATCGGCTTGCAAGAATCTTTTTCTGCGGGATATAATACACTCTATTCGTGCTGGACTATTCAACATGCCTGGTTCAACTTTACAGCCTGGCCTTGCCTGCACAGACATTGGGCAAGGTAGGAACAGTCAGTGTTAGCGCTGGTGTTAGTCTTTCGACATTTTGGCCTGTCGATTTCGTTATTCAAAAAAGCTTCACGTCCGGTCGGCTTCAAGATGTCGGCCTCAAAGAAAAAGTGTCGTCACTATTCCGTTGAATACATCAAGTATGGATTCATTCCATCTCTGACGAACAAACAGTTACCGATGTGTTTGTTGTGTGGTATCACGCTGTCCAATGAAGCAATGAAACCATCTCGACTGAGCATGTACCACTTTCCCCGGTTGGCAAAGGAAACTGCTGTTTCTGATGAACAGCTGCTCGTTTATTGCAATCACCTTGAGAAGATTCGTGGAGATATGGAGCAGCGTTTCAGAGACATGCTAGAACTGTCGGTGCCAGCATGGGTGATCAACCCATTCAAATGTGACATTCAAGATGTGAAGCGCGAATTACAGGACGAAATTATCAACCTCCACAATGACGATGAGGCGAAGGCAAGATTCTCGCAGCATGAATACGGCAAATTCTGGATTCTGGAGCGAGGCGAATACCCCGCAATGTGGACAGAGGCAGAACCGCTGCTGAAGGCGTTCCCCACATCATACCTCGTTGAAAGAGGGTTCAGCGCCGTGATGGTGCTGCTGACCAAGTATCGAAACCGCCTTGACATTACCAAGAGGGGCGATCTGCGACTCTACCTCACTGAGATGGAGCCAGACGTTCGTAATCTTGCAGCGAGTCACCAGGCCTACCCTTCACACTAACGGTATTTGGGCCTGTGATAACAGATTCCCAGTTTGCCTCACCTGGACCTGTTCTGCTGAAACATTGTAGGTCGTGCAAAATAAAATAAAAAGTAAAGTAAAATAAAGTAAAATATTATTCAGAAAATATTTGGCTTCTGTTATTTTTGCTTCCTATCTACATAAATTCTGGGTGTCCGACCACGAACGATAGGACAAGGGGGGCATTGGGCCGGTCCGAGAGGGCAGAAGGGGGCGGTAGTCCAAGAAAGTTTGAGAACCACTGCTCTAAACCAACATCATCCCTATCTTGTTTAGGACCTTTTTAAGACTGTAATAATAATAATAATTCATTTATTTTGTATAGCGCTTTTCAAGAAGCCCAAAGGCGCTTTGACAGAGTGGAAAACATAATGCATAACAATACATGAAAACAACAATTGCAAAAAGACAAGAATCAATAGGGAAATATTTAAAGCAAAAGGAGGGAGAAGGAGAAGAGATAGTCAGGGGTTAAATGCTGTGGGTTGAATGTTGAATGCAGTGTTGTTTGTCATCACTACATTGCCTATTTAATTTAGCATAAAATTTTTATTCACTTGTTTCTGTATTTTTTTACAATGCGGAATAACACAATGGTATGTGCTACTCAGAGGATACCCAATCTTGGAGCAAAAGTGCCAAGATATCTTAGTCAGCAAAGTCAAACACTGCACATGTTCCTATATTGTCTTACGTAACCCTGACTGTATCTTGCAGCTCTGTCTTATTGCTCGTTTCTCAAAGAGTAATGTCTTCATCCAGCCTCATGCCACACAATGACCTGCACTTAGAAATGCCCAAAATAACTGATATGGTTTCCCGCTAACCAATAGGGTGGGGACAGAGGGGAGGGGCGGAGCCTCTCGAAGGAATTTATTTATACACGGCCGGCCGGACGTGAAAGACACTCGTGGGTTTTACTGTTTTGTTTACTTGGTGTCAATAAAACTTATTATACACTCGAGCTGCAAGTGTCCTCGATAAACTACTATGAGAGTACGAAGAGATACTCCAACTTTTGTTTTGTATCAGTGGGTGGGGTTTTATCCACGTCATCCCTACGTTAGTACGTAGAGTTGACAGTGACAGTGCGCACTCTCTGATAATAGTTTTGTAAAATTAACTTCAATGAAGAACTTTATCAAGCAAGATATAAGTATTTATCTGTAGTATCCAAATCCTGGTTCTGAGAAATCAGAAGACCTCGGAAATACTTGGGTAGATTCTCGCCAGACAAAAACGCAATCACTATCATCAGAAAGACGTTAGTCAAGCACACTGCACACGTGACACGCTTTCTTATCTGCGCATGCCCATAGCAAGGTTCAGGGTTGATCGAGTAGGCGTGGGGATGGGCGTGGCCATGCCAAACTACGATGGCCTCGGTTGAGTATGACAGGAACACGCTCTCAGAGAGTATCTGTAAATATTTAACCGTTGAAATAAACTGGAGAAACAAATTATAACAAAGGATTCTGCACCAAGTAAAACTCCAGTCATTGCCATTGAAAGAGGCCCAGCTGAGAAATACACCTTCTGAATAATTATTATAATATTTGAGTAGATGATGTTCTAGTACTGATTTACAAATGTTATAGTACAAAGTTTATAGACGTGCTCACCAGTGGTGTACTGAGGGTGTCTGGCATAATTTTCTTTTTTTTTAAAAATAACAATTTTCCCTCTTCTCCCTCCCCCCTCTCCCCATCCCCTGCTTCCACGTTCCTTTCCCAAATCCCCAATCCCAGTAGCCATAGGTAATAGGGCATAGACATAAGGAAATCAAGGACTTTTGGGTATTTGGGGACATTTGGGTGATTGGATCCTTAAGGACTTTTGGGTCATCAAGGACTTTTTGGGTCCTTGGGGACTTTTTGGTCCTCATGGACTTTTGGGTGATCTGGGTCTTTTGGGTCATCAAGGACTTTTTTCGGTCCTTGGGGACTTTAGGGTCCTTGGGCACTTTTGTGTCTTTTGGGTCCTCGGGGACTTTTGGGTGATTTGGGTCCTTGGGGACTTTTGGGTCATTTGGGTCTTTTGGGTCATCTGGGTGTTTTGGGTCCTTGAGGGTCTTTTGGGTCTCAAGTGTTAAAGGGTTTTCCAAGGTCTCAGCAGTCTAAAGGGCTAAAAGGTACACTTGAATAGTACTTAATTAATTAATAGACGTCAAAAAGTATGACACACACACACACACACACACACACACACACACACACACACACACACACACACACACACACACACACACACACACACACACACACACACACCCCTCCATTTATAGCAGATGTTATTTTCGATGGCATCAGTGATAATCTGCCGTAGCGAATCTGCCGCCGATAAACCGTGACTTGAGATGGTTATTAGTCCCCGACCGGTGCACACCGGAGGGGACTATAGGTTTGCACGCCGTCCCTCCGTCTGTCAGTCTGTCAGTCTGTCAGTCCATCACGCAAAGAACAGTTTTCCGGACTTTTTTTCTAAACGCTTAAGGCTAATGATTTCAAACTTGGCACATGGTTTCCTCATGATAAGTTACAGATCAAGTTCGAATTTCACGACGTTTCGATCATTTTTAACAAAGTTATGGCACTTTGAACTTGGGGAATTTTGATAATTCTGATGATCCTTAACTCAGTGCCATTTTAAGTTTTAATTTCCTTTAAAAAAGATTTTCTCTGCAATAATAGGACCGATCGAGATCAAATTGTCACCGTAGGGGGGACTCGGTCTGTAGAATATTTTAATGGTAATTATGACGTCACAGGTCACGTGGTTCGGCCGCCATATTGTTTTTCGTGAAAACACGAAAACCCCTTTTTCTCTGCAATGGCTGAACAGATCGAGGCCAAACTTTGCAAGCCGAATGGCATACCCATGACGAACAAAAACGTCAGCGGGCATGACGTCATGCGTCACATGGTTTCAGAGTTATGACGTTTTTAAGCATGAACCTTTAAAACTGAGCTCCTCCCTCATTTTTGATCCAATCGAGGGGAAACTTCACAGATCTGTTCAGCATGTCGGTCTACTAAAATGTCCTTTTGGAATTTGCGATAGGTCACGTGGTTTGGCAGATATCGTTAATTAAACGAAAATATTTTAAAAATGGATATCTTGTTTATTCCAGAGTTCTCCTGAAGCCGCACCGCGCGCCCTCAGCCTCGTCTCGCGAACGTTAAAAGCGCGACACAGCGCGCGCTTTCGGGAGGGGCGGAGCCAAGCCGAGCAACATATATATACGCATCGATCATTGATCGTGAACCGGAAAATATAATAAATTACTGATATTTAGCGACTCGAAAGGTTCTTTATCAACAACTTATTTTCTCGTGTTCTGCTGACCTGTCTGCAAGGTGTATAAATCGAAGTCCCGAGTGCAAATCACAGGTGAGCCCGTCCTGAGGTAATTAGCGATTGGGAACGATTCAGAACCTGTGGGTAAATAACCCTTGGTAATTTCCCCAACAGTTTTCCAGATGACAGACTGTCGGTAGGGGACATGTATTGCAGCGCAGTACTCAGAATGCTTGTTGATCACGTGGTTTGCTTTTGCCTCGATCCGTGACTGGAGGGATGGTGATCACGTGTCCCGTGTGCGGTGTGTAGCACTGGTACCTCGCTATTATTTTTTAAAATTATAAATGTAACAATGAAAAACAAGGCATTTCCCGAGACATGATATTTCTGCTGATATTATTTGATCCCACATAAGTTAACATTATCACGCATAACGCCGACACGGAGGCAAATGTGTCTAGCCGCTCCGCCCCCATCAAGCTGATTGACAGTCATAGCCACGCCTACCCCAGTCCCAATTATTTTACATAAGAACGTCGTTTTCCGTACATTTCGAGGAATCCTTTCAAGCTACGAGAAATATAATACCAAAGGATGTTGCAGGAAGTAAAGCTCCATCGAATGGTAGAAGAATCATTACCATTGATAGAGGCAGCTCGGAAATATGCCGTCTGAAGATTATTATTATTATGATTATTATTATTTTTATTTATTTATTATTGTTATTATTTTTATTTTGAACAAGAAGATGAAATCCCGGGTTTGACCGATCTCGTTATTTTGCTATATTTTGCTTTTGCCTTGGTCTGGAGAACTGAAAAGTGATCCCAACCTGGACAATCAGCTGAACAGACCAGGTAGGCTCTCATATGTAGCCTAAACGAGTTTTTAAAGAAGATAATCCAACTTTAGTTTTGTATGTCCCAGATGGGAGCGACATTTTTTTCCGCGCCATCCCGACATAGAGAGTACTAGTGTACTCTCTGATAAACAAGCACACATACACACACACGTCTACTCCATTCTTGCCAATCTTGTTCCACTCGCTGAGTCCCGCTATCTTTACACATCTTGAACGCCTTCCATCCTCCGACTCCCTGTCCGTCTGCCTTTTTGACCTTTCTTGCTCTCCTGGCTCCCAGTCAATCAATTAGCACCGATTAGTAGAATGGCGACAGGGATAATGTTGTTGGGTTTGACAAATTTGAACCAGGTTACATCTCCCTGCATGGTTTCAAGTTGCAGCTGTGTAACCAGCGGGTATCGTAAGCTGATTTTAACAATCGTACTGCTGTCGACTTCATGCATTTAGGGGATATTAAACTCAATAAACAATCATAGCCACACACACTCACACAATCACACACACACACACACACACACACACACACACACACACACACACACACACACACACACACACACACACACACACACACACACACACTGACACACAATCACAGAAGAGGAGAAGCGTGGCCTCGTTTTGAGCTCCAGAGTCACATCCAAACGTGGGACATGAGATCACGATGTGGGACATGACATCACGATGTGGGAAATGACATCACGATGTGGGAAATGACATCACGATGTGGGACATGAGATCACGATGTGGGACATGACATCACGATGTGGGACATGACATCACGATGTGGGGCATGACATCACGATGTGGGACATGACATCACGATGTGGAACATTACATCACGATGTGGGACATGACATCACGATGTGGGACATGACATCACGATGAGGGACATGACATCACGATGTGGGACATGACATCACGATGTGGGACATGACATCACGATGTGGGGCATGACATCACGATATGGGACATGACATCACGATGTGGGACATTACATCACGATGTGGGACATGACATCACGATGTGGGACATTGCATCACGATGTGGGACATTACATCACGATGTGGGACATGACATCACGATGTGGGACATGACATCACGATGTGGGACATCACATCACGATGTGGGACATGACATCACGATGTGGATGTATGTTGATTATTTTTGACGTAGTCATTGCACCTAGTTAACTGGGTATAAATGTATATAAAATTCGCCTTGCTTGAGGAAGTAAAAAAAAAAAAAAATGCCGATGGGACTGAATGGACATTCGCATGTTTCATTAGAATTGGGCTGAATAGACAGAGCATACCAAAATGCAATGAAGGTAAAGATCGGAGTATGTTTGTGGCAGCAACAGTAAATCGGTTTAAAATTGAATTTTATAGCTACCTAAACGCATCGGTGATAAAGGAGTACCGTACATGGATATTGGCAGAAAATGTGGGTAGCTTAGGTACGGAACAGTGATTAGACACGTCATGATTGTGGTACTGTATCTATGAGAAGGTCTCGTCAAAAGGTGAATGTGATGTTTGTCCTCACCTAACAACAATGTTCACCCGCTCGGCTCCCCAAAAATATTTTATAATACTAATTAATAGTAAATATATATATATTGCTGCGGTTTTGAGATTGGCACATTGAAGGTATTAAAGGTTAAAGGGTTTTCCCCCATAGTTAGTCACACGAGCAACATCTAGGCCCATTTGTCGTATAGTTATGTCTTAGTATGTGTAAGAATAGGCCATTTCCCCTCTTAGTACCTGCGTTGTGTAAAGACAGGAGAGTAGGCCCCATTCATTTTGCGTCCACCCTCCAATTCTACCTCTATGGGCGTAATCCATCCCGCGCCCATTTTGGCTGCCCACTAGTCGAGTAACACGAGGTAGGCCTAAAAAGGTGGGGGCGGCGTTGAGGTCGGGAGCGGCAGCGGGAGACGGTAAGAGCCACCAGCCAATCAGAGCTCGAGCGGCATGGAGTGAGAGGGTGTGGTGAGGCGCGTCTGGTGAGTTCCAGAAGGTTCGCGGGGCGTGCCTATATAAGCCCTCGCTGCGCAAAGCCCTCAAAAGGACTTGAAGGGTTTTTGCTTAAGGACTAGCACGGGAACACTTGATTGAGAAGGACTTGCAGAGGATATGCGCGTTGTTTGAGAACTTGCAGAGGATACGCGCATTGTTTGAGGACTTGCGCAGAGAGAGAGAAGAAGAGGCGTTGAACCGTACAAGTACACGGGCGCAGCCATACGCGCCGGTCACGCATATAGCGCATTTCCAGCCACGCGAGTAAGCGCGGCCATAGCCGCAAGTGAATAACCGCCAGCCGCACCAAAGTCCGCTCCCTACCAATTCGCCCCGTGATAACCCGCTCCGTGCAGATGACACGCGGAGAGCTCCTGCTTTCACCTACTTCCATCTCCAAGGGACGTGCCGGGGACTGGAGAGAACTGCACGAGAGCCATCCCTGGGCGAGCTGGTGAACATCATCCTGCTCATCAGCAATCCCCGTGTGAGTGTGTGTGAGACGGGCCCGTTTGTCCTGGGTATTAAGAATAAGACTGTATAAGCTGCGCTGTTTCTCTTCATCCTGTACTGTGCATACGTGTGATAGTAATTAAACCATTTGTTCTTCCTGTCTTTCCTGATTCGATCGTACCTGTGGTTTCTCCATTGACTAAGCGTGGTACGAATACAATCGCCCCAATCGGGTCTAGTAAGTGATAATAGCGTGAATCACGTGTACGCAAACCGCTCGGCGTATCACCAACACACGTGATTAGTGCGGGGCTTATTTCCTCGCTTCCAGGGCAGCGCGAGTACTTAGGTAACAGCGAATTTGGTCCTGAAACCCTATTTCGTGCTGTCCGGAAGGGACGTAATAGGTCCTGGGTCGCGCCAGGTCAGTCAAAGACAAGGGGACTAATCCCCCCTTGATAAGGGGAGAAGGCCGGCGGCGGATCCACAACAATATATATATATATATATATATATATTGTTACGGTCCGCGGTTAAGGATGTTATGTTTGCCGAGCGGATGGCACCACGACCTAACAGTTTCCCCGATTCACCCGATTCACCCGAACGTTGGCCGTATCGCGCCACAGATATTCAATATGGAAAACTCTAAAGCGACCGAATGTAAAGAGGAAGAAGAAGACGTACGGAAGAGTAACGGGATTTATTATTTACACACACAAGCAAAAGGAGCAGTCACGGTTATGTACAGGGAACATTGAAAAAGCAGGTGACACAGTGAAAATTACTAGCTTATCCTATGCAGTCTTAATTTATTCCCAGGGACAAAACAAACAGAACAAACTCACGTACACGAATGGGGAAATTGCAGGCAGGATTGGCTGGAAGGAGGTGTGTGGCTGGAGCTTGATCCCGCACGGGACGTCGGGCTGGACCTCGACGGCCGCTGATGCCACCGATCCTGTCGTGTGCGCGGGATCACGGGTCGGAGCTGCTTGGTGGAGCCGACGCGCTGGTGGGGGGTCTGGCGTGACGGGTTCTCTCCTCTCTCTTTCTTGGTCCAACCACTCTTTCTCTCTCTCTTGGTCCAACTCTTCCTCTTGGTTCAATCACTCCTCACCACCGACAACTCAATGCAACCACTGACCACTCAACGCAACCACTGACCACCACTGACGACCAACCCAGCTCTTTCCCAAAACCACACAACTCAGCTCTGCTCTTGTCATGGACCTCTTTCGCAACTTCTTGCGCGCGCGCCTTTATAGCGCCTCCGGCGATTAAGCCGCCGGCTTTTAGGACACGCCCATCGGTGTGCTCACCTCGGCCCTGGTTGGTCGTGTGACCCTCTGGCTCCGCCCTTGATGACGACGGGTGGGCACGCCTTTCTTCCCTGACCCGAGCACATGTTCAATGGTGGTTTTGGAGCGAAAACAACCCACAGCTGTAACAACTGGCAAACTGCCCAGTGCAGTTGGCAATGGAGACTTGGAGGGGATGTAATTGGCAGATTGAGGCTTGGCCATGACGAAAGGGGAAATGGAGGTTTGTGGGAGTGGGAATGGAGAATGAAAGGAATCTATCTATTTCACTTGGTGCAATGGAGTGTCATTTTAATGGAAGACAAGGCTTTACCCTGATACACATAATAAGGAAATAAACTACTGAACAGGGATATTATAGTGTCCTTCAATGTATGCTTTATGGAATTAACTACCGGGACGCCCTTTTGACCTTTATACACACTGGAGCAAGGAGGGCTCAGAATAAAGCAATAATAATAATAAACACAATAAAAAAACACAATCCTCATTTCCGCAACAATATATATACATATATATATATATATATATATATATATATATATATATATATATACATATATATATATATATATAGATTCTTATTCATTAAATTTAATTCCTCTTTTTAACAATGAATGATAATCACTTGATATCAAGATAATGGAGTTGGGGGCGGGACGGGGCGAGTTACATATGTATGTATCCGTGTCCAATATTGCAACACTCGTACATTCGCAAATAGCATGCCAGGAGGAGTCGATTTACAGGCAAATTAAATGGCCGTAATAAAGGGGGGAGAGGGGAACGGGGGAAGGGGAGGGGGAGGGGGAAAGGGAAGGGGAGAGGGGGGAATGGGGGAAGGGGGGGGGGAAGGGGATGGGAGGGGAAGGGAGGCAGGAGAGGAAGGGGGTTCATATATATGCTGGTGGGTGAATGTGGCGCTCATCACAATTCTGAGTTAAGTCTGTTGCCGATCAGGAAGAAGAAGAAGCCGTACTACCAACTTGTACAATTCTGGAATTGTTTGATTTATTTGTATTCAAATGTCTGGTGATTAATTTGTATTTATTTATGTGATTGTGTACTTGCATATAACTGTCATTAATGAAAAAAGGCTTCGGCACTATCGAGCGTTTTTTTTTGTTGTTGTTTTTTTCCAAAAAAACGATTTTTTTATATATATATTTTTGCCTAAAGCACTTCCAGGTACTCACTGATGAACCTCTGAAAGTTTGATGAAGATCCATTCAGCCATCTCTGAATAAAACGCGGACACACAGACAACTCGCGTTTACATATATTGAGATATATATATATATATCTATATATATATCTATATATATATATTCAAGAGGGGCTTGGATGATTTGTTTGAATTTTACAATTGCAGCGCCTCCGCCTGCCTAATTTTTTTATTCATAATTTTGACGTCTTAGGTCACGTGGTACGGATGCCATCTTGGAAAAACATTACACCTCCATATCTCCGAAACTGCTCAATAGAAAAAAATTGAAACATGGCTCATTGTCAAGCACTCACCATGTGGAATAAGATATGTTAATGATGATGTCATCGGTGCCTTCATTATGAGGTCATAATTTGACAAGTACAACGCTTGTTCTGATTAGTATGATAAAAAAAATTCTCTGCAACTGTTAGTCCGACGGACACTAAAGTTTCACCATAGGAGCGGCTTCTCGTGTAGTATTTTTAATGATAATTATGACGTCATAGGTCACGTGTTACAGGCGCCATCTTGTAAAAAAACAAAAAATGTTGCACGTCTATATCTCCCAAACGACTCCATGGAAAAAAATTAAACGTGGCTCATTGTAAAGCATTCCGCATGGGGAATCAGTGTTGTTAACGATGATCTCATTGGTTCCTTAATTATGACGTCATAATTCCACAGGGACAACACTTAGTCTGATCAGTTTGAAATTTATTGAGCGTGATCCACGCAACAATTATATTAGAGAATATAAATTTGTGATGTCATCGCTCACGTGGTTTGGCAGCCATATTGGATCAAAGGAAAAAAATCCTTCAAAAACAGAAGAGTTGGCTCACACCAAGTTGACTGCGCAGGGTAAGTATTCTATGAATACCAACTAGTTTATATATTAATTTATTTGTTACCTTCTTTTATTTGCTTTTCTTCTTATTTGTTATTTTCGAGAAATTGGAGTTAAACCTTTCTTTTCAATGAGATGATCGTATTACCAATACTGTGGATTGGTTTGTTTTGCATTCACACCCAAGCACTTTGCTCACCTTGCTTACAATCCATGTTCAAATTTCATGTAGCATGATGATTTATCGATTGATCAGTGGATGTCCTTGTAATTCATGCCAATAAACCTGGCCAGCCTTCAGCCAACCTGCAAGCCATCAGACTTGACCGACCGGTTCGTGAAAGCCTTGGGCTCAAAACCAGCCCCAGAAGATTGTGATTGTTACCGTTAAAGTATTTGCAGTGGTAGTTCTGATTACGTTTTTGAATCTCCTGTTCCTTTGTGTCTTCATAACGAATATCAGTGTTGTTAGATTTTGTGTTAATTCCCCCGGTTATCACCAATGGGCAAAATCTTTCGTTCCCCTCTCGTGACTCCGCAACCCTGAGCTCGTATTTCATTCCTTTGCCTTTTTCCTCTTCTATTTCACTTTCTCACACAGACAGCTTTCGCCTCTTATGTAACTCGGTCTGATCAATTAGCTGATCAATAGCCCATGCTGCCTCAGCCAGAACAACTTGCACAACTTCTTTATTAGAAGGCCAAGGATACTTTAGTATAATCGTATTCATGTTTATGATGATCCATCATTTTTGAGCCAGAATCTACCCCCCAACCACGGTGTAGAATACCGACCGTGCTATTATATTAACCGTGGTATGCCATTTGTATATTTGAGCATTGTCCACTCTCTGTAGATGAAACTGCCCTTCGATTTACTTGTGCAAAGCACTTTATTACGGCTATTTAATTTGCCTGTAAATCGACTCCTCCTGGCATGCTATTTGCGAATGCACGAGTATTGCAATATTGGACACGGATACATACATATGTAACTCGCCCCGTCCCGCCCCCAACTCCATTATCTTGATATCAAGTGATTATCATTCATTGTTAAAAAGAGGAATTAAATTTAATGAATAAGAATCTACCATATAAAACGTGTCAGTTTGTGTGTTTGTACAGAGGTCTGTCTCCCTTCATAAGGGTAGGTCTTAAAGATCAATCTTTTAGCACGAATGTGTGCTCACTTCGGTCTATTTTTGAGGATAAAACAAACTCGAAAAACATTTTCCATAAAACAGTAATTATGTCTTCTATTGGAATTGTAGTTAGCGGCTTGAAAACCGAGCCTCAGGGGCGGTGTACAGAAGCATTAAAAAAACAAAAAACTATAAATACAAGGCGCAGGGAGGTGGAATTCTCTGCACGTGATGTGCAGCACGCACGGAGTAAAACGAATGTTCATTTACATCCGTATGACGTCTAATAAATAAAGAAGATAAAAACACATCTGACACTAGGCCAAGGCTTCAGACTTTGGCATGCTCAGGAGGCTGCACCGCAAATAAACAGTTTCAACCCGTCATTTCTGATGGGTTTCTTACTAGTAATATTATATGTTCCATTATAAGAAACTTCAATGCAGATGGAGACGATTAGGCTCATCAAGCCTGTGCAATGGTTACCAACATATTGTTGTTTGACCATACCCTATCCTTTTAAAATGCTGAGCATCAAACATGGACGCAACCCATACCATCCAAGTACCCCTGTATTCCCACTGCTACTAGTCTAATTCAAATCCTATCTAATTCAAATTTAAATCCATCTACTGTTGCTGCTGTCAGCAGAAACAGTATCTGATAGATTTATGAGATGTACAGGAATACAGGAAATCAAGTTGAAATTTGTGCCATTTTAGGCTTCCAGTCTAGTGCAAACCATGAGTGGAAACCTGACTGAACCATGGGTGAGACCCACTAGTTGGATTTGTGTTGTTGCTTTGGGAACTGGGTCGTCATCCTCAAGGCCATGAATTGGTTCCTGTCTCACTGTTTTAATTTATTTAGGTTGACTGGATCTCTCAGACAGTTGGTGTCTCAGTCTGCCAGTGTGTCTGCTATGGTTGGTATAAGTAATATGGCGACCTCTTCCTGGCAGTCATAGTCGGGTCTTTAGACTGCGGCTTCCTGTTTGCTGGGTTCATGGTGGGTGCAGTGAAACGGAGAGTTCAGTAATCTCCTTCTGATCCATCGATTTCTCACGTGATCATACATATTGGAGATAAGATTAGCAGTGGAGAGGGAGAAACAGCAATTTGCTGTCATCGCTCTCGGTCTAGCTCACACCCTGCTTCCCCTCCCCCACCTCCTCTGTCCTTTTATACCCATCACATCCCCCGCCTCCTCTACTTCCACTCTCTCCACCAGTCTCGCAAATAGAGAATATCAAATAAACAAACGCTGAAATCAAACAGACGTTTTTCAAAACGGCCTGCATTCCCAAAGGTTAAACCTCCGATTCTCAGCCCCAAAGCCATTGCCATCAAATATGCAACAGTGGGGTTTATCCCAACCGCATTTCCCTGTGCTTGAACGTTAATATTTCATATTTCATTTCAATAATTCAGGCGCTTTTCGGCAAAATGATGTTTATTCAATTCGGCGAGAGATGAATCGTTACGGCAGAGTTAGGTTTAACGGCGTTTAATTAAATCCCAAGGTGCCTCTTCCTCTTCTGTTCTTCCTTTATCTGATTTATTTTATTTGTGTTTTATTACTGCCTACCTGTTCATTATATATATATATATATATATATATATATATATATATATATATATATATATATATATATATATATATATATATATCTTTATATATATATATATATCTATATATATATGTATATAAACACTGGTGGGGTATGCTTACACATTGTGTAAGCAATAACAAACCTTGCTTTGTAGCTACATAATAAATAGAAGCTTTATGATGATTGGCAAGCATCACCGATATCAATTGCTAGATATCCGTGGAGAGGAACCATACCCTATCTGCTGCTAGATATCAATTTTGGGTTTTTATTTATTTATTTATTTTACGGACGCATTTACGGTTTTTACATAAATTTTCGTTGATATTTTTTTTCACAGTTTACACATAAATTACTATTTTGAAATGCTATATATCGAATGAGGTTTTTTTTTTTTTACGGATGCGTTTATGGTTTGTTACGGAAATTTTTATTTATGGGCGTCTTTTCTTTTTTTTCATTTACGGACATTATTGTCATGTTTATTTCACAATTTACAGTTATAGAAATTACAATTTTCAAATGCTGAATATCAATTGAAGTTTTTTTTGTATTTTTTTTACGGATGCGTTTATGGTTTGTTTCGGAAATTTTCATTTACGGACGATTTTTCTTTTTTTCATTTACAGACATTATTGCCATGTTTATTTCAGTTTACAGTTATAGAAATTACAATTTTCAAATGCTGAATATCAATTGAGGTTTTTTTTTAAACGGACAGTCGGACACGTTCATGGTTTGTTACGGAAATTTTATTTTACGTACGTTTTTTCTCTTTTTTTTTTCATTTACGAGCATTACTGTCATGTTTATTTCACAGTTTGTAGCTGTAGAAATTACAATTTTCAAATGCTGAATATCAATCGAGGTTTTTTGGGGTTTTTTTAAAAACATATACGTTTGCGGTTTTCTTCCGTAAATTTTCATTGACGGACGCTTTCCAACAGTTCTGTGATTTTTCCCAGTGTACTGGCTTTGATGTCTGTCGGCACGCCAAATTTCAGCTTTCCACAACATCCGGAAGGTACCGAACATTAATATCAGTCAGTCTATCATTGGTTAGAAAGAGCTTTATATATTCGGTGACGAAACCCCCCTGGTAAGCTAATGTCAATTGTTTTTCTCAACCAAACTATTGTTTGACACACAGTTTCATATGTAATCATTCTTTTTAATCAAATGTCCTGTCCAAAGCACACCACTAATGAGCTGCCAAAGATCGCTCCCTGAAACATACCACCTGTGCTACTGGAACGCACCCAACTCCATGCTGTCACTTCGTACGCCGTCACGACGGGACACTCCGGACGTATAGGATGGAGTAAAAAAAACCAATGGAAGTGTAAACAGCAAGACAAAAAGGCAATCAACATCTCTTGGAGAGATTGAGAAGAGCAGACTAGACAGGAGAAGGTGACTTGTAAATATGGAGTAAGAGTCGAAAATGGCCAAAGCCGACACATTTATTTTTCACCGTTTTGTATGTGAGTCCCATTCCCGGCACAGCATGCTGGCACTCTGCTCCACAGGCTCGGTAATTCACGGGGCTTCACAAGGCACAAAGGTGTTCCACCATCCCACACACCTGCAACTCATCCATTGGTTTCATGTTCATTCGGCCTGTTCATTTTTTCCTCCTTCAATGCATACAACTGCTTGTGATTCATTGTACCATTCGTTTGTTTTTTGTTTTCTTCCTTGGTGCTCTGCGCGATTTTTCTATAATTTCTAATTTTTGTATTGACACTCCCAGCATTGCCCACCTGTGTTCCGGCGCACATCTTACAAAAGAAACTTTGCATCCTGCTTTTTATTGTGATTTAGATATTGGAGTCGTGAAAGATAAGGTATTACCAATGGAAATGGTGTTTGCTGCGTCCATTAACCGAGGCCTTATTTCACAGCAGCCATGTTTTGCAGGGCCTGGGAAGCATGTGGCGGCATCGGTCTCCGCACCCGTTCTCTGCACCTTTTTTTACCCGCACTCAATCCTACTGATTGATGCAAATTCTCTTTCGTTCCATGAGCTACACCCGATGGCACATTTCTCTTTTTTGCTTCGTATTGTGTTTTCTCACCTTCCTTTATCCTCACGTTCACTTCCTTTAACTAATGATATTATTATGCTCTTTCAGTTATATCTACCTGTAAGTTACCCCTTAAGGCAGTTAGCTGTAAAAATGAGGTGATTTTACGTGCAATGTGCTTATTCATGGATACGATCCTGCTGCATCGATTGTATGATAGTTTTTTTTAACTGAAATGATTTAATCAAATGCATGCACCCGTATTTCCTCTATTTATACTTGATGCGTCTACACCTGTGCTAGCATTATGGAAACAACATTCAGATGCAGGTAAAGGATGTTTAGATGAAGCTCCTCTGTTGTGGTCTTTCCTTCCGTGAGACTCACTCCTCTAAAGAAAAAAACAACAACAAAAAAATGCCCTCCAGAGCCAACCTCAGATTTGGCATCCTACATCGATCCAAGTTATTGCTTGGAAAATCAGAACTACTCAGTCCACAACGACTCAGTGGAGTATGTCTCCTCCATGGGCTGATGCTCCAGCATCTCGTCTGTCTACCCTAGATTATGTGGAATCTAAAGCTGTAAAAATGAGAGAGAGTTTGTTGCGTGGAAGGAAAAGACGTCCGAGGCATTCGGAATCCGAGTCAATCCTCTATTCCAGCTGCGACCACGGAGGTATATATAGAACCTGGAGAGCCAATGAGATGCGGCACAGCATGAGCAGCCGTGAAGCCGAGCGGCGGCCATATTGGCGGGCCGAATGTTTTGTCAACAAACCATTGCGCCCATCGGTGACTAATACTAGTAATAGACTCGACAGAAGAAGTAAAATTTTTAATTGTACGTAACAATGTAAGTAATAATGTACGTAATAATGTGAGTGAGGGGTGAGGCGTGTCGGTGGTGAGAGAGGGGGTGGCCCATGTCGGTGGTGAGAGAGGGGGTGGCCCGTGTCGGTGTTGAGGGACTCAGTGAGCCGTGTCAGTGTTGAGGGACTCAGTGAGCCGTGTCAGTGGCGAGAGGTGAGTGAGCCGTGTCGGTGGTGAGGGGTGAGTGAGCCGTGTCGGTGGTGAGGGGTGAGTGAGCCGTGTCGGTGGTGAGGGGTGAGTGAGCCGTGTCGGTGGTGAGGGGTGATTGAGCCGTGTCGGTGGTGAGGGGTGAGTGAGCCGTGTCGGTGGTGAGGGGTGAGTGAGCCGTGTCGGTGGTGAGGGGTGAGTGAGCCGTGTCGGTGGTGAGGGGTGAGTGAGTACACATATGTACACAAAAAATACTGTGACACTGCCAATTAGCCAAAGCCAGTGCCGGATTAACAATGATACGAATGGTACGTTCGTACAGGGCCCCCACAATTTGGACCCCCCCCACAAACATCTAATATTTTGTTTTAATGTTGGTGCATACGACAATAGAAGAATCTCGAGGTTTTCCCAAATGTGTCTGACGTTGATGATAAGTAACTGTAGAGAGGAGAGTTCATGCTCTAAGCGATCAGAGATGACAATGTATATATATCGCTCTACAATGTACGTAACAGCAACATTTCACTGTGCTAAGTTCTCCGATTTCAGTGCTGCTAAAACGAGAAGGGAGTGTTCATGAATTATGTAGTGGGTGGGGCGGTGAATTGGAAGTAGGTCAGCGTAAAAGTTTCGTGACCCCCCCCCCCTCCCCCATGTACCAAGGGCAAACTTTTTGTCCCCCACCCATCAGCAAAACCTTATTGCCCAACCCCCTCACCTAACTTAGTTAAGAGTATCCCTAACCTTTTCCCCTGACGACTTGTAAATAATACACTGTCTTCGTAATCTAATTTATCAATTATAATACATAAATAATCATTAAATACGTGTCAGACGGAGGACACGGCAGGAAAAGTTCGTTGCAAAACAATCACTAACTTCCCCAGTGACAAAAAGACGAACACACACACATGCTAACCTTTCTAGTGTTTCTGTTGTACAATAATCTGTTGTGCACAACATTATTCCACTTACCTATGAAATGATACATTGGAGCTCTTCCCTGTGGCATTTGTGCAACCAAATGGAGCACATTGAGGCCTATTTTCAGCGTGAGACTTATGCAGAGCTGTCTGTGTCAAAAAGTTCGAAGCAGCTGACAATCGGCCATCCGTCTCATTACTTCCGGCTGCTTCAAAAGAGAGGCTTCATTGGCTCTCCAGATTCTATTTATAACTCTGTGGCTGCACCAACCAAACCCTCATAACACTTCCGGTTGCATTCGGAATCCGAGTCAATCCTCTATTCCAGCTGAAACCAACCAAACCCGCATAACACTTCCGGTTGCATTCGGAATCCGAGTCAATCCTTTATTCCAGCTGTGACCAACCAAACCCTCCTAACACTTCTGGTTGCATTCGGAATCCGAGTCAATCCTTTATTCCAGCTGTGACCAACCAAACCCTCCTAACACTTCTGGTTGCATTTGGAATCCGAGTCAATCCTCTATTCCAGCTGAAACCAACCAAACCCGCATAACACTTCCGGTTGCATTCGGAATCCGAGTCAATCCTCTATTCCAGCTGAAACCAACCAAACCCTCGTAACACTTCCGGTTGCATTGGGAATCCGAGTCAATCCTTTATTCCACCTGCGACCAACTAAACCCTTGTAACACTCCGGTTGCATTTGCAATCCGAGTCAATCCTTTATTCCACCTGCGACCAACTAAACCCTCGTAACACTTCCGGTTGCATTGGGAATCCGAGTCAATCCTCTATTCCATCTGCGACCAACTAAACCCTCGTAACACTCCCGGTTGCATTGGGAAGCCGAGTCAATCCTTTATTCCAGCTGCGACCAACCAAACCCTCATAACACTTCTGGTTGCATTCGGAATCCAAGTCAATCCTTTATTCCAGCTGCGACCAACCAAACCCTCGTAACACTTCCGGTTGCATTCGGAATACGAGTCAATCCTTTATTCCAGCTGCGACCAACCAAACCCTCGTAACACTTCCGGTTGCATTCGGAATCCGAGTCAATCCTTTATTCCACCTGCGACCAACTAAACCCTCGTAACACTTCTGGTTGCATTGGGAATCCGAGTCAATCCTCTATTCCATCTGCGACCAACTAAACCCTCGTAACACTCCTGGTTGCATTGGGAATCCGAGTCAATCCTTTATTCCAGCTGCGACCAACCAAACCCTCGTAACACTTCTGGTTGCATTCGGAATCCGAGTCAATCCTTTATTCCAGCTGCGACCAACCAAACCCTCGTAACACTTCTGGTTGCATTCGGAATCCGAGTCAATCCTTTATTCCAGCTGCGACCAACCAAACCCTCGTAACACTTCCGGTTGCATTCGGAATCCGAGTCAATCCTTTATTCCAGCTGCGACCAACCAAACCCTCGAAACACTTCCGGTTGCATTCGGAATGCGAGTCAATCTTTTATTCCAGCTGCAACCAACCAAACCTTTGTAACACTTCCGGTTGCATTCGGAATCCGAGTCAATCTTTTATTCCAGCTGCGACCAGCCAAACCCTCGTAACCCTTCCGGTTGCATTTGGAATCTGTGTCAATCCTTTATTCCAGATACGACCAACCAAACCCTCGTAACACTTCCGGTTGCATTCGGAACCCGAGTCAATCGTTTATTCCAGCTGCGACCAATCAAACCCTCGTAACACTTCCGGTTGCATTTGGAATCCGAGTCGATCCTTTATTCCAGCTGCGACCAACCAAACCCTCATAACACTTCTGGTTGCATTCGGAATCTTCGTCAATCCTTTATTCCAGCACCAACCAAACCTTCGTAACACTTCCGGTTGCATTCGGAATCTGAGTCAATCCTTTATTCCAGCCCCAGCCAAACCCTCGTAACACTTCCTGTTGCATTCGGAATCCGAGTCAATCCTCTATTCCAGCTGCGACCAACCAAACCCTCGTAACACTTCCGGTTGCATTCGGAATCCGAGTCAATCCTTTATTCTAGCTGCGACCAACCAAACCCTCGTAACACTTCCGGTTGCATTCGGAATCCGAGTCAATCCTTTATTCCAGCTGCGACCAACCAAACCCTCGTAAAACCTCTGGTTGCATTCGGTACTGGAAAACCCTCTGTCAGCCCAAGCTCAATCATATTTACATACCAGCAGAAGTACCCAGCGTTGCCGGGCGGCGGAGGTGGGGGACTGGGAGGGGAGGGGGAGGAGGGGGTGAGGAGGAGGGGAGGGTAAGGGAGGGGGGGGGGAGGGGAGGGGGGGAAGGGAGGGGCAGAGGGGGTAGGGGGAGTCCGCATAGTCCGCAATGGCCGTACCAAGTCAGCTAATCGGCTTAGGGCTGAGTGGCAGCAACTGACAAATGTGCCTGTATCCAGAAGGCTAGTCAACCAACGACTGGTTCAAGCAGGCTATCGTGCCAGGTGTCCCCTGAGAAAGCCACGCCTGACCAGACAACACCGCCAGCGCCGATTGCAGTGGGCCAGAGAGCACCGTCAATGGCAGCCAGGACACTGGAATCACGTGATCTTCAGTGACGAGTCTAGATTTCTGGTCTATCGTCAAGATGGCCGCCTCTGAGTGCGCAGACAAGTGCATGAAGCCCACAACAAAGATTGTATAGTGCCAAGAGTCCAAGCTGGAGGTGGTGGGGTGACCGTTTGGGCTGCTTTTCATGCAGGGGGCAAAACTGACCTGGTTGTTCTGAATGGAAACCTGAACCAGTTCAAGTACAGGGCCATTCTGGAAGAAACATTGCTTCCATTTGCTCGTGCAGCCTTTCGAGGAAACTATGTCTTCCAAGATGACAATGCACGGCCTCATCGTGCTCGCATGGTCCAACACTTTCTTGCTGACCGTGGTGTCGAGCATATGGAGTGGCCTGCCATGTCCCCGGATATGAATCCGATAGAGAACTTGTTGGCAGAATTAACGCATCAAATCGACCACTTGGACCAGCAGCCGACCTCTGTGCATGAATTGCAGGAGGCTATTGTCACTGCATGGCAAGCGATTCCTGTCCAAACCTTGGCAAATCTCGTGAACAGCATGCCTCAACGTGTACGTGCTCTCCTGAATGCTCGTGGGGGTTACACGAAGTACTGAACTGTAATTTTACTGTCCGTAATCCCAGTCGTAATTTAACTTGTTTTTGTTAAAAAAATTTTTGGCTAATGTGTAAAATAAAGAGATACTTCTGGAAAACGTACAGAAGTTTAACATAGTACTGTCCATGAATTGAGTTCGATATCAGTTTTCATCACTTTCAAGGATCAATTTATTTGTTTCGAAATGTCAAATGTGGTTTTTGTTTCTTTTCAAGGTCACATTAACAAAATCTCGAATAATTTCAACATAATTCCAATGAACTTTTGGTTCTAAGACATCTTGAAAAGCAAGTTCACCCCCACAAAAAAAATATTCCATATTAAATGCCAAGTCTGTATATATATATATATATATATATATATATATATATATATATATATATATATATATATATATATATATATATATTTACATATATATATATATATTTATACATATATATATATATATATATATATATATATATATATATATATATATATATATATCTATCTATATATATAGATTATATTATGGAAGGCAAAATGATTCTGCTGCAAGTTCATAGAGCACCTTACCCCACATAGTCTTAAGAAAGAAGGACATGGGTGGGGTCTACGAGCAGCAACTTTGATTGGTGGAATGCACGATTCAAAATGTCCTAATATTTTTGTCTTAATCTTCAGGGTTTTTAATGTGTCAAAAAGGTGATTTATGTTCTCCAGTGTTCAAGTATTTAGTCTATTTATTAAAGTAGCGGCAGTTTTCTGTCTCTCAGCGACGCTACGTCATTACATCTGGGGAGGTGGGGGAGGGGGAGAGAGTTAGAGGTTGGGCAGGGGGGAGGGGAAGAGGGTAAGTGTGGGGAGCGTCAACACCTGCATGAAATTGTTAACACCCACATGAAAAACTCCATTGTAGCGACATTGCACGACGCTACCTTTAAGATCAATTATGCGCATGCTCAATCAACTTGATGGTGTGGATGCAGGAAGTTGAAAACTACTCGAGCATTTATGCTGATTGGTTGTTGCAACTGGATGAGGAGTGCCTGCCTTCTGTGGAAGGTAACCTTTATGATGACGTACTTGCATTGCCACCTGCTCTTTGTGTGAACTCGGACGATGACGTTTTCAACCATGTGTATGCCAGACTTGAAGAACCGTCCAAATCATACAAATTTTGAGTGGTTGGCTTCACGTGCGATGTTTAACCTCAACGAATAACATGGGTGATCTTCTCAACAAAAAGACCATTGACCACCTCCAAGGTTACACTTTCATCATCAAGTGTCGATTATTTGGCCGAACTAAACCTATCTGCTCTTATCCACCTTGAGTTTCTTATCTCAATAAATCCTACATGTCTGCCACTGCACAATATGTCACTGAAGGTTTACATTCCCATCCTACTGTTGATCCTCGCAATGGCCACAGCAACGGAACACGTTACATCTTAACCAACTCACTGATCGTCTTCTTGAGGTGCGGATGCTCGGTGGTGACTGTGCCTGGTCTATTCTCCTTATTCCTAGAATTCTTCTTTCTCGATCTGACACAGATATTCCTTTCCAACTCCGCCGATGACAGTTTCTGGTCAAGCCGGGCTTTGTGATGACTATCAACAAAAGCTAGGTCAGAGCCTGCTTTGGTTTGGAGTCCTGCTTCCCACCAGTGTTTTTACACACAGCAACGAGTAGAGTAGGAGACCTACTCGATCCTCGCATCTTTGCCAGCCAGAATGAATCCTGGATAAGGAGAGGGACTGAACATGCTGCAGGCTGACTGACCCACAACAACTAACCCGCAACGTTGTTTGTAGTGAGATTGTATAAACTCAGGGGCAAATCCAAAGTGAAATTTGGAGGGTTAGTTAATAGCTCCCAATAATAATAATAATTATTTTTTGTTTGGATACAAGGTCGAGGCTCGTGTAAGAGCCAACATTAATGCCAAAAAAAAAAACGGACATATAAGACGGGAGACAAGATGGGGAGAGCGGGAGACAAGATGGGGAGAGCGGGAGACAAGATGGGGAGAGAGAGGGAAACACACAAGTACAACATTTGGGAGCAGGGACATCCGGAGATCTGTGGGAGGGAGAGGGCTTTGGGGGGGGGGGGAGGCGTGGGAGGAGGGGCGGGGGGTGGGAGAGGTAAAAACACGTGGACACTGATAGGACTTCCAGGAAAGAAGTTGGTGTTTCAGAAAAGTGGATCTGGGGTGAATTAACGGGTTGTAATTAACGGAATGGGATTGAATGTTGCTTTTTTAACAAGCTTAAAATGGAATAACTTGGCTCAGTGAAGCCTGTTGTTGACTTCATGGTGAAGGTTGCTGGCTTGAGATCTTAGGGCCCTGAGTTTGAGCCCCTGTTGGGCTGTTGAAATAACACCATGTTGGTTGACTCAGACTGTTCACCTTCTGAGGTTGGCAAATTAAGTACGAGATGACTGGTTTTCGAGAGGTATTGCAACAGCGGCACAGCCACGCCCCCAAAAAATGATGCAACCAGCAGCTACAGGCTGCGGACGAACCACCATCCACCTCAGTAAACAAAACCCTTTATAGTTCATGACAACAAACGTAGGCGACACCTAAAATTGAATTACCAGAGGCCCCCATCCTCCCTTCCCTCTCTGTTGATCCTCCTCTGAAATAAAACGATTTTTTTATTTATTGATTATCACCATTGTTCACCATCACAAAGCATAAATGATGCCAATGGAAACAAAGACGATGCCGCAAGAATGCTAATTTGCAACGTTTGTTTTAGTGTGATGAAAAAACACGTTTTCTTTTTCCAGATCGGCTCTCTCAATCACCATCATTGACACTTTCATTTTGCAATTTATCATTTATTTTCACTTCAACGTCTGATCTCTGGGTACATAAAACAAATTCATAACATTCTTTTTTGGCAATAAGTGTGTGCATGACCAAAATTAACGCTTGGTTGTTAGCAGTAAACATAAACTTCTTCCAATCTCCCATCCTACTGTTGACCCTCGTAACACGAGGTCCATTCAGAAATGGTTTGTCGAGATCGGTGTGGAAGAACTTGACTGGCCTGCACAGGGCCCTGACCTCAACCCCATCGAACACCTTTGGGATGAATTGGAACGCCGACTGTGAGCCAGGCCTAATCACCCAACATCAGTGCCCGACCTCACTAATGTTATTTTAGTGGCTGAATGGAAGCAAATCCCCGCAGCAATTTTGCAACATCTAATGGAAACCCTTCCCAGAAGAGTGGAGGCTGTTAAAGCAGCAAAGGGGGGGGACCAACTCCATGTTAATGCCCATGATTTTGGAATGAGATGTTCGACGAGCACATACAGGTGTGATGTTCGGGTGTCCACATACTTTTGGCCATGTAGTATATATATATATATATATGTGTGTGTGTGTGTGTGTGCATATCAATCGTAAAGCGGAAGTGGATAGCATACTGGCCTACTTGAATCGCAAGATTCTGTTGAGCTTGAGTGGGTCCATCGTGGAAGGATTCAAACCCGCAACCTTTGGATGGGAGAATAATGCATTCACCACTGCGTTGTAATTTGAGAGACAGGTTAACGTGGGATTCCAACTATGTCCTCTGGGCCTGGAAATCTCCCAGAGCATTGTGCTTTGGAGGGGAGATTACAATCCTGATGGATGTTATTAAAGTTGAAGAAGCACTTTGCCTCGAGGTACGTCTGCATATTATATGACACAAGTAAGGCACAGAGAAAAGGAGAAAAAATAACTTTCAACATACTCATCCCACGTCGCCACAAAACTATTTTCCAAACTTCTCGTAGAGGAAGGTTGATTTAGCAAACCCATGTCGGTTTAATCCCCCGCTTCTCGAACGCCATCTGCCTGTCCTTATTTACAATCCTGAATGATTCCTGCAGGCATCATAATGTTCATGGCTTGCCTGAACAAGTTCTTTGTTTACTTTCTTCCAGTCTGTAGCATTTTCATTTTCATAAGGGTCCACGCACAAGGCACCGGCACTCTGCGTAAAATTGCTCCATCAACACCGAGGCTTGCATGGAGTGGGATTGCAATTAACTGGTTTCTAACGCAATTAACCGGACACTCGTTTGGGCGAAAATGTGAACTGAATATTTATTTTCAACAAAAATAAACAGATAAATAAATAAATAAATAAAGAAAGAAAATGGAAAAAACAAAAACGATAAACTCCTGTGTCATTTAAGGAGAAAAGTAAAAAAAATTCGCTCTTAACACAAATAATTGGCATAGATGTAAATGAAGGTGGACATTCCTTCATCCATAACCTATTATTAAATTATGTAATGTCTGAAAAGTCAATGTTAATTACTGCACTGTTTGTTCCAATACTGCTGGAATAAAGAAGATTTATAATGACGGTTATTGTAAAGCGGCGTCACTGCAAGTTATTGGTGAGTTAAAAATACACGCTTTATGTGCCACAACTGGACACGTCGTTTCTAATCGTTCATTCTTTCTCAGCACAGGCAGGTTGGTGCAGACATTTCTTTTCCACTTCTTCCTCTCCTCTGGTCTGGCTTCCCTTTCTCAACACTCTGGCCCTCCGAGACCATGTTCTTCCAGTAATCTCCTCCTGGTTAAATTCCCAAAATCCAGGCTTTCTGCTCACCTTCACTCGATTGTTCCGCTTTTTATCCCATTTGTGGAACTGCGTTTCAATCACGCTCGGCCTTCCAGGGATTCAAGCAAGCGGTGCACCACCATGTCATGGTCATTCACCATCCATACCTGCAATTTTTTCCTATCCCCGTTAACCCCGACGAGCCTAACCCTCTCACGTGCGGGTTACTGTGTTCTACCCCCTTCCATCTCTCCTCTTTTTACCCTGCACTCGTGAAGTGAAAAGCAGGGTTAGGGATTCGATTGCATACGTGTGGCATACGTGCGTGTGGCGTATGTACGTGTCGCGTACGTACGTGC
The DNA here is from genome assembly GCF_964187855.1 of Myxine glutinosa. Classification (NCBI taxonomy): domain Eukaryota; kingdom Metazoa; phylum Chordata; class Myxini; order Myxiniformes; family Myxinidae; genus Myxine; species Myxine glutinosa. The sequence goes on along the minus strand of NC_136270.1, from coordinate 16,077,862 downwards.
ATGCGTGTGTGCATTTCAAAAATCAATTTTCTCGGAAACTGTTGGTCTGATTGACACAAATTTAACCATAGGAGCACCTCTGCCTGTATAATTTTTTATTCATTAGTATGACGTCATAGGACACGTGGTACAGACGCCATATTGGAAAAATGTGTCACCTCTATATCTCCGAAACTGCTCAATGGAAAAAACTTAAACAAGGCTCATTGTCAAGGACTCCCCATGGGCAATAAGATATGTTAATGATGACGTCATTGGTGCCTTAATTATGACGTCATAATTTGACACGGACATCGCATAGGCTCATCAGTTTGAAATTTATTGAGCATGATCTACACAACAATTATATTGGACAATAGAAATCTATGATGTCATCACTCACGTGGTATGGTAGCCATATTGGATCAAAGAAAAAAAACGTTCAAAAAGAGAAGAGTTGGCTCACACCAAGTTGATTGCGCAGGTTAAGTATTCTATGAATACCATATAGTTTTTTTGTGTTCCTTAATTCCCTTGCTTAATTTGTCCAGCTGTTGCCGCGCATTGTTGGTCCTTAAGCCTCGACCTGGTATAAAAAGTATTAATCTAATATGTTTGCATAGAAGGGTGCAATGAAGGATTCTGATGTGGTGGTGGAGAATGGAAGGTGGTCGAGGTGGTCTGAAGGTAATTGAAAGTCATGCTAATTATCTTGCATTTACACGTTTCCAAGTGGGCTTTGTAATTATTGTGAGTGCAAAGTAATGCAACTCAAAACGATCTGTTTGAATATTCATTCTGTTGGTTACAAGACTGTATTTTCTCTCAGACCTCTATGAGCTTGTATGTTCTGCATGAAAAAAATATTTTTCCAAATGAACTTTCATTGCGACTGCTCCAGACACTGGAATAAAACAGCTCGTAAAATGACAAAAAAATAAAAAACTAGAAATGTGCAAAAGCTTGTTCTTTGAGCAAGACCTATTAATGAAAACCTCGCTAGTATTCGTCAAGGCATTCATCTATCTATAATTCCAGCAATCTCTGTGTGTGTGTCTGTGTGTGTGTGTGTGTGTCTGTGTGTGTGTTTGTTTGTCTGTGACCGCTGTTTCTCGACAACCACGGGTCCGATATACTTGAAACTTGCCAGGTATATTGCTGGGGACCCGAGGATGTGCCTTTTCAAGGTTTTAAATTAATCGCAGAAGTAGTTACCGAGCTATGTCCAAAAAACGATTCAACCAATCAGAGAGCAGCGAGCTATCACGTGTGCCGAACGTGGCGAACAGACTCTGCCTCGGATGGCACATTTGAGAGCGTATTCATTTATTTCCCGTCGGCAAACTATGTTGGCGCTATGTTGGCGTTAAACGATGTTTTAAAACTAATTAAAACTAATTTGCGATTCTTTCGCTTTCCTGCGATATGCGACCTTCCGGACAGTCAAATGGGGACGTCACTTCCGGACTTACGGATAGTCATAGTGACGCTGAACTGATGCTGAACGTGGCGAGCAGACGCTGCCTTGGACGGCACATTTGAGAGCGTATTCATTTATTTGACGTTGCAATCTGTGTTGATTGTTGTAAGGTACGATCGATTGTAGTACATACATATTTATATTTTGTACATATTCATTACGGGCACGTCACGGGTACGGGTACGGGTACGGTACGGGTACGGTACCGGGTACGGTACGGTTACGGGTACGCCACGTACGGGCACGTCCTAGTTACTTCAATTCGGGTTGAGATTTTCAAAGAAAAAGATTGTTTTTTGAAGTGATAAAGCCGCTTCAATATTTGGCTATGTTCTTCCTTCCAACCGTCCATCAAAAATGAGGAAGAAAAACCTTTCTAACCCACTGTAATTAATTCTAAAGGCTTCCAAAGTGTAATTCTAAAGGGTATTTCTAAAGGGTTCTAAATAGTTCTAAAGGATAATTCTAAAGGGTTCTAACTAGTTCTAAAGGATAATTCTAAATTGTTCTCGAGGGTAATTCTAAAGTGCTCTAAAGGGTAATTCTAATGGGTAATTCTAATGGGTAATTATAAAGGACATTTCTAAAGGGTTCTAAAGGGTCATTCTAAAGGGTTCTAAATGGTTCTAAAGGGTAAATATAATGGGTAATTCTAAAGGCCATTTCTAAAAGGTTCTAAAGGGTAATTCTAAAGAGTTCTAAATGGTTATTAAAGATAATTTAATGGTGTTCTAAGGGGTAATTCTAAAGGGTTCTAAATGGTTATTAAATGTAATTTTAAGGTGTTCTAAAGGTTAATTCTCAAGGGTATTTCTAAAGGGTTCTAACGGGAAGTTTTAAACGGTTCTAAATGGTTCTTAAAGTAATTTTTAAGGGGTTCTAAAGGGTAATTATAAGGGGGTTCTAAAGGGTTATTCTAATGGGTTTTGTTTGTGTCTGGGCTTTTAAAAAATTATTATTATTATTATTATTATTATTATTATTATTTTAATACTTGGGCCAAGGCTCATAGTCGAGTTCACACACACACACACACACACACACACACACACACACACACACACACACACACACACACACACACACACACCATTCAGGAAAATGAAACAGCACCAAAATACAGCCCCAACAAATGCAAATAAGACAAAATAAATATATAAAAAGAAATATCAAGAAATATACACCAACAACTGGGAGAATGACAGAAGAGCAGGTAAATACAAAAAATAATTGTACAGAGCAGGGATAGACAAAGAAGGTTCATTGGAATGGTTAAGAAGAGGTCAGCTCAACTGGGACAGAGAACGAATCATAATACATGCCCAAGAGATAAAGGACACTACACCAATGGATTTAAAAAGATGGTGGGACTGAGTCAGACAGATAAGTGTAGATTCTGCAAGACAGAAACAGAAAGCACTAGTCACCTGCTCTTGGGATGCAAAAAACTATTATCAGAACAACCTTACACACAACCACACAACAAAGTATGTAAAGTGATCCATTGGCATATCTGCAAAAGTTTAAACATCCAAGTACCAGAAAACTCATGGAAATATGAACCAAGAGCAATCATTGAAAATGAGGACATCATGCTCACGTGCGACCTGATGATTCCATCGAGCGTGAACAGAGAAAGTAAAGCCTTGCGTCCGGACATTGTACTCAGGAACAAAAAGGAAAAGACAGCATTGATGATGAGATATCAGTACCCAGCGATTTTGGCCTAAACGCAGAAATCAAGAAAATGACCAAATACCAGGACCTCAAAAATGAGGTAAAGAGATCTTGGAAGCTGAAGAGCATCGAAATTGTACTGGTGATAAATTGGAGCAACAGGAATGATGAAGAAGAACCTCACTGAGATTTTGAAAACCATCCCCGGGAATATTACCACAAATGAACTACAACTGGAGGCAATCCGGGGTTCGGTGACGATCCTGAAAAGAAGCCTTGGAACAAAACTCTGAATAAGGTGAACAGCTTGGTCCATGAACCGTGATCCCTTACCGAAGAGTACGTGGATACTTTGGGTCCTGGGAAGACTCCATTCCACCTCCTGAAACCCACAAATGGAGATAACAACTAACAACGACACACACACACAACACACACCACACACACACACACACACACACACACACACACACACACACACACACACACACACACACACACACACACACACACACACACACACACACACAAGGACATACTGATGAGACAAACAGCCACTGAGCATGGGGGAAGTTCCGTCACAACCGTCACTTACCGGGATACTCTGGGTTCCAGCGACGTCAAAACAATGGCGGCATTTTTCTCACCATACTCAACGGGGCATTTCCTCGAGAGGAATTTTCTCCTTCCGATGGATGCTACCTATGGGGATTGTCCATTCGCGTTCTATCCTTTTCAAGCAAGGTCTTTTTTAAAGGACGTACCATTTTTAAAGTGTTTGGTATAACTTGAACCGGTCCAAAGTGAATGTTTTTTTTTTTAGGAGATGCCATCTCCTTACTGGATGCCCTTCCGCCCTTTGCCAAGTGTTGTTTATGGTCCTGGCAGGGTGTCACAGTCACTATCACCACTAGCAAAGCCAGTGAAGGGTGTCTGTCGGTTCAGTAGCCAACAACCCGACCTTGCGGCAGGTAGCACTGGGTTACATGTTACCAGTGGCAGTCCCAAAAGACTGACCTGGCTGAAACTGAAAGACTGACCTGAAGCTTTACCTTCCTGTTTGACGATCCCTTCCGGGCCCATTCACCATGATCCCAGGATTCCCGATTCAATCCCACATATAGTTTTTTGATTGTGATTATTTATCATATAAAATCAATAATAATGATTTACCTGACAAGGAACTTTCACAGAAGAGACCATGAGACCCATCAACGCTTGCGCTGCTATTACCAACCTATGGTTGTTTGTGTTCTTTCATTTTTAAATGCTGAGCATGAAGCAAGTAAGCAGCACGGTTAACAGCAGTTTTATAACACGTTTATAAATAAAAAGTTTAAGTTTCATAAAAATTGTAAAAATTTTAGCACCGGTTTAATTAAAATGTCAAGCAGCAGTTTTCCCATTTAAAAAAAGTTTTTTTTTATACAAGATCGAGGCTCATGAAAGAGCGAACATTAATCACAAAAAGAAAACGGCACATAAAACATATAATAAGGGGCGCGGCAGACAAGATGGGGAGAGAGGGTAAAGCACACCAGCACAACATTTGAGAGCAGGGACATCGGGAGATCTGTGGGAGGAAAAGTTTTTGGTGTGGAATCTGTTGGAGGAAAAGAAAAAAGTTTTTGGTATAATTTGGCCGAGGTTTGATTCCGTCGACATCCCCGACCCAGAGAATACACTCTAAACATTACGCCGCCAAGTCTAGGCCAAAAAAAGTACAATGGTATCTCCTAAAGTTTTCATCCTGCTTGTGATTTTCAAGTACCAGCTCCATTATGGGGTTCGCATCATTGTTTAAAAATCCAAACAAAAAGCCGGGATGCATCCAATCAGAATGGGGCTTACGGAGTGTGTTTGAAGACAAACTTTTGGGGTTGGATATGTATAAAGATATATTCTTATGTCATGGCGTGTTCCCTCAATGTTATACCAACAATGTGCAAGTTTACAACAGTCAGCACACTGTGCTAGGGAGGGGGCAGCATGAAACAGACAGCTGGGGAAATAGATGCTCAAAAGGAAACACTTAATCTGAACTCTGAAAGGCAGAAATGCAGACGATGCCGGAATTTGTGCATTCAAACACAGCAAGCACACTCTCGGAAATTGCCTTTGATGTGCCTCCTCTTCTTCTTCTATTATGCCGCCTCTTCTTCTTCCTCTTACTCGAGCAACCACCTCCATTGTTCCGATTCTTCTATAAGCAGATTAATCCTGCCACGTTTCCCTCCACCAAGCATCAATATTTCAGTCATTTCAATTATCTAAGCAGTCATTGGCAAAATGATGTTTATTCAAATCTGTGAAGGATTAAACATTATGGCAGGGTACTGGGGTTAACACCGTTTGATTAAATCTGAAGGTGCTAAGGGGGTTATGAATGTTCAGGAGTTTTTTGTTGAAAGTGACGATGGGTTAATTATACTGTGTGCGTATGTATGTTTGTGTGTGAGTGTGTTTGTGTGTGTTTGTGTGAGTGTGTGTTTGTATATGTGTACGTGTTTGTATGTGTGTATGTGTGTTTGTGTGTGTTTGTATGTGTGCGTGTTTGTGTGCGTGTGTTTTTTATACTGTATGTGTGTTTTTGTATATATGTGTGTGTGTTTGTATGTTTGTATATGTGTGTGTGTGTGTGTGTATGTATGTATTTGTATGTGTGTGTGTGTTTGTGTGTATGTGTGTGTGTGTTTGTGTGTGTTTGTGTGTATGTGTGTGTGTGTTTGTGTGTGTGTTTGTGTGTGTGTGTTTGTATATGTGTGCCTGTGCGTGTGTTTCTATATGTGTGTGTGTGTGTGTGTATGCATATGTGTGTATGTGTAATGTGTATGTATGGGTGTGTATGTGTATGTATGTGCGTGTGTACATGTGTATGGGATGCCTGTGGTGTGGTGGGATATTCTTTGTTACCTTGCGGAGGGGATTTACACACAGTCACTAATAACCGCCAAACACAAAGGAACAAACAAAAGAAAATAATTAAATAATGCCACGACAACATCACCAATGTGCTCATTAAATTATCCTCGTGGTCGAAAGTGTGCGGTCACACCACAATTCGGATGTGTGAGCCGAAATACACAAACGCAGAGGACTACGGTGATGCTTACAATTTCATTAATGTGCATGTTCGTATGAGTGTGTGTGTGTGTGTGTTCGAATGAGTGTGTGTTCGTATGAGTGTGTGTTCGTATGAGTGTGTGTGTGTGTGTGTGTGTGTGTGTGTATATATATATATATGTATGTGTGTGTGTGTTTTTCTCTTTTCATGTATAATTTCTCTCTCTTAACTCCAATGTACGATTGTCGTATTTCTCATTTTCTTTGTTCTCTCTTGTTGTGTGTTTTCCCTCAAAAGATGCACTCACATTTGTTTATCCACACAGTGCAACTGTGGCCTTCATGAATTCATCAAATCTCACATCCACCCTATTGTCACGCTTGCACCTGTGCTCTGACTGACATGTCGTCCGTATATTGTTCGCACGTGCTCAGGTGCATTCTGTTCGTCTTATTTGTGCACTCTCTTTATTGCGACAAGGCTTTGGAATCTGTTAACCTTTTATCCAGTTGTTGACTTCTTATCAAGGACTTGTTGTTTGAAATATATGGCATGTCTCTCTAATTGCAAATAATAATTATGCAATGTCCTCTGGTTAGAAGTTCGTGTTCCCGTGTGTCTCTGTGTGTCTGTCTGTCTCTATCCATTTCTCTTTCTCTGAGTCCTTGTCCCTCCCTCCCTCTCCCTCCCTCATGCTCTTTCGCCGCCGCTTTCTCCCATTTCCCAATTCGTGTGACGCTAATTAAGTCGTCTGGAAACAGATCTGTCTGTCTTACCATGAATCATTGATGCTTGTGGCCCTTTCTTTCTTTTTTCCTTTTTCTCTCTTGCACCTTCTATCTCTCTCCTCATTTCTTAATTGGTCAAAATCACAATAATCAACGTCGCTGTGATCACGTTTCTTTATTGGAAATAAGTAAATGGGGCATATCCGTTATTATGGTGTTTGTAGCTGTTGCAAACAGCATGCTGGAGAGAAATGTTGGACCACAAGCTAACCGCTCGCTCTGCATAGTGAGTTTGCTTTGTGGGTACACGTGCACAAGTGATGGCCTGGAAAGCCATTGAAGTACAATGTCTTCGTAAGATTGCAAAGCAGTACTCTGAGCCGAGTTTATTGTAATTGTCTACATTGTCTATCAAGAAGATGCCCAAGCCAGGTAGGACTTACAGCGGAAACCAAACGCATCAGAAGTCTGTTCAACACCATCATCCCTCGGGTGTTGAACTTGCACCGACTCTCCTATGTTGCCAAATGTCCATATACCGTATATACGTAGGTACACACGTATGTACACATATATGTACACACATATGTACACACATACGTATACACATATGTACATACATACGTACACACATATGTACACACACACGTACACACATATGTACACACACACGTACACACATATGTACATACATACGTACACACATATGTACACACACACACGTGCACACATATGTGCATACATACGTACACACATATACGTAGCTCCACACATACGTACTCACATATACGTAGCTCCACACATACGTACACACATATACGTAGCTCCACACATACGTACACACATATACGTAGCTCCACACATACGTACACACATATACGTAGCTCCACACATACGTACACACATATACGTAGCTCCCACACATACGTACACACATATACGTAGCTCTACACATACGTACACACATATACGTAGCTCTACACATACGTACACACATATGTACCCCACCCCTCTCATGCCGCCACCACCCCCAGCTTTTTCAAAGAAAGATGCATGAATGTACCTTCAATGTATTGCAACCTCATTTATATGATCTTTTAACACGTTTATTTTTCCTTCCCAGGCTTTATTGTGAACCTTCCATTCACGAGACAAAATATAAGTACGTTGGAATAATTGGAATTCCAACGCACCTATGTTTTTGTCTCACGAATGGAAGGTGTACAATCATGCTGGCCATGTATTCGATTTTGATGATTTTTCATGCCCTTTTACACCCCTGTATTTCCCATCCGACCACATTTCAAAACACGGTTTTGAATGCCTGTGTACAGCTCCCCCCCCCCCCCCCCCCCTTCCCAAACTCCTCTCGCACCCCCATCACTCACACGATCCACAACAGTCCACTGTTTGATCCTCAATGTTTGATCCCAAACTCCAGTACTTTTAGCTAGTGCAAGTTCACAATAATACATCATAATGAACACACACCTGGTTCTGCATCTGCACATTCCTCAATCCCCTTAGGTACTCAGTCTCCTTCAAAATGAGAGCAATGCGACTCTTTCGCTAATATGCCTCTGAGTAGTCTCTGCCCGTGACAATAGGTAGATACCCTCATTCACTGTCCAAAAAATAAACAAGTTTATTTTAAATCCCTTCAGTTGTTTTGAAGTATTATATTTTTACCACAGAGCAGGTTTCACATCAATTAGTGAAGCATTTTCAGAGAAGAGATTTAAAGACATATCGGCTCCAAAGCTAATATGGCTGACAAATCACGTGACATATGGCATCAGAAATGTAGACTCTGCATATGTATGGCTAGGGGATCACGTTTGTGAAGTCTCGTGTTGATCGGATCAGGTCCGTCATTCTAACCAGGATGGCTGCCACACCACGTGATTAACAACATCATCATTTTCAAACTATATACAACAATGGTGTTAGATGACATTTGTAAAATTTCGCATCGATAGGGTGAGCGGTTTAAGAGATATAATTATTTAATATTTTCCCTCAATCCAATATGGCTGCCAAATCATGTGACCCATGATGTCATAAATTTAATATTTCAATACAAATGGGTCAGAGATCATGTGCATGCAATTTCAGATTTTTAAGATAAGCCATTCGATTAAACCATTTATGGCTGGTATACCACTTCACCGATGATGACATCATTATCATGCTTTGGTTCCCCATTGAGAGTACTTGACAGTGCCAAGTTTCAAATTTTTCCATTCAGTGTTTTCCAAGAAATATATATTTAATTATTTGCATTTAATCCAAGATAGCTGCCATACCACATGACCTATGACGTCACAATTATCACAAAAACATTGTGCATGGGTGTCACTCCTACCCTGAAAGTTTTGTCTCAATCAGACATGTGGTTGCTGAGAAAAACGAGGTTTAGCCTGTACAGACGGACGGACGGTGTGTACATGTGTGTACAACCCGAAAACATAATGCCTCCGGCCACCTTCGGAGGCATAATAATTGTTATTTTTTTATTTTCCCAAAAATTCTTATCTACTTTGAACTCGACATAATTTTTTTTATTTTTTAATGTCCCGAAGATTCTTATCTACTTTGAACTCGACATGAAAATTGTATTTTTTAATGTCCCAAAAATTCTTATCTACTTTGAACTCGACATAATTTTTTTATTTTTTAATGTCCCAAAAATTCTTATCTACTTTGAAATCGACATAATTTTTTTTATTTTTTAATGTCCCTAAATTCTTATCTACTTTGAACTCGACATAATTTTTTTTGTTTTTTAATGTCCTGAAGATTCTTATCTACTTTGAACTCGACATAAAAATTTTATTTTTTAATGTCCCAAAAATTCTTATCTACTTTGAACTCGACATCAAATTAATTTTTTGAATGTCCCAAAAATTCTTATCTACTTTGAACTCGACATAAAAAATTTTTTTTTAATGTCCCAAAAATTATTACCTACTTTGAACTCGACATAAACATTTTTATTTTTTAATGTCCCAAAAATTATTATCTACGTTGAACGACATATTTTTTTAAATTTTTTAATGTCCCGAAGATTCTTATCTACTTTGAAATTGGCATTAATTTTTTTATTTTTTAATGTCCCAAAATTATTATCTACTTTGAACTCGACATAAAATTTTTATTTTTTAATGTCCTGAAGATTCTTATCTACTTTGAAATCGACATAATTTTTTTTTATTTTTTCATGTCCCAAAAATTCTTATCTATTTTGAACTCGAAATAATAATTTTTATTTTTTAATGTCCCAAAGATTCTTATCTACTTTGAACTCGACATCAAATTAATTTTTTTAATGTCCCAAAAATTCTTATCTACTTTGAACTCGACATAAAATTTTTATTTTTCAATGTCCCAAAAATTCTTATCTACTTTGAACTCGACATAAATTTTTTTATTTTTTAATGTCCCAGAAATTCTTATCTACTTTGAACTCGACATAAAATTTTTATTTTTCAATGTCCCAAAAATTCTTATCTACTTTGAACTCGACATAAATTTTTTTATTTTTTAATGTCCCAGAAATTCTTATCGACTTTGAACTCGACATCAAATTAATTGTTTTAATGTCCCAAAAATTCTTATCTACTTTGAACTCGACATAATTTTTTTTTTAATGTCCCAAAAATTCTTATCTACTTTGAACTCGACATAAACATTTTTATTTTTTAATGTCACAAAAATTATTATCTACGTTGAACTCGACATAATTTTTTTTCTTTTTTAATGTCCCAAAAATTCTTATCTACTTTGAACCAAACATATTTATATACTTTAAATTAAAATATTGTCCTCGTTTCACCTTTTCCTGCTGTTTATGCCAAACCCATCCCATTATTTAAGTCTCATAATAAATACTTTATGTGCGGGCGGTACAGCCATTCCATAACGTGGTAACCAAAAAAGACACACGATTATAAATGCCTTCATATGAATAAATAAAGTATGTGGTCGACACTGTCCATTTGGATCCGCACACTCCAAAAACTCCAGTCGCTCTGATTTCGCCATCCCGAGGCACATCGCGGTTTGTTTTAATTATTTATCAAGAAACTTCTCGAATCGTTGTCAGTCTTGTTTATAAGCCACGTGTCATCTTGTTCCTGGGATTGTAGAAAACGTTCACTGCACAGTCCTTCACTTCTGGGCTCCAATCGAATGCGCAAAAAAATCCCAAAATAATGACGTTGTGTGGTGAGAGTTAAGTACCTGTGAATGATCTCTCATCATTCATTTCCCATTGGAAACGTATGGGGAATGCGGATGGAAAGGAAGATTTATTAAGCCTTGAGGGTGTACGAATTGGAGGTTGTTTTCGTTTGTGTGCAGGACATGACTGCGCATTGGCATCGGTTCTTGCAGCGGTGCCGTTGATGCGGTGATCCCCCTGATGCGGTGCCCCCCTGTGGGATAGAGCAAGGGTGCTGGTGATAGCTCGCTTACTCTTTACGAGGATAACTTGCGATCTTTAGCGTGCAATGCTGACAGTGCGGGCACCCAAGGGATGGCACACACACTGGTGAATCGCCATGCCTGCGAAGCTTCAGGACAGTTTATAGCTGGGTCAGGATTCGAACCCAGGCACGAGGGCTCGCAGCTCAGAGGTGAGGGTGCATACCTCCATGCCATCCTGCCAGCCCATTTGGCAGAGTGAATTTGAGTAAAAGTAAACTTTTTGAATGCAGTAAAGGAGAGCTTGGGGAGCGGGTAATGGCTATGGGAAAATGATATGGGTTATCTGCTAATGGAATATGGGATAAGATTCCAGGCTTTTATAACTGATATTTTACAGGAGATAAATTTATTTCGTTTTAATGTATTTTTATTTTCATTACCTCCGCCACCAAAGGTGGATGGAGGTTATGTTTTCACCCCTGTCTGTCCGTTTGTCTGTCTGTCTGTCCGTTTGTGAACAAAATATCTCAAAAGGTTGTGAACGGATTCGGACGAAATTTTGCAGAGAGGTAGCGTATGTGACATGGACGAAATTATTAGATTTTGGTGAAGATCCGGATTCGGATTCGGTTAGTAGAATTTTTAAAGTGATTCTTCACCATTGGGAAATTGGGCCAAAAACGTTGCATAGCAGGATATCTCAAAAGGTTGTGGACGGATTTGGACGAAACTTGGTGGATTGGTTTGGTGTCTGACAAGGACGATTCGATTCGATTTTGGTAAAGATCTGAATATGGATTCGATTATGAGAATTATATAATTTTTAAAGTGATTCTTCACCATTGGGGGATAGGGCCAAAACGATACATAGCAGGATATCTCAAAAAGTTATGGATGGATTTGGACGAAACTTGTTGGACAGGTTGTGTGTGTAACAAGGAAGAATCGATTCAATTCTGGTGAAGAGCCGGATCCGGATCCAGCTAGTAGAATTTTAAAAGTGTTTCTTCACCATTGAATGATATGCCCAACCAGGCGGAGGTATGCTCTCTACTGAGTGCCCTTCTAGTTTATTTATTTATTAATTAATTCATCTAGTTTTTTTTTTTTTTTTTTTTTTTGTTGTTGTATACAAGATCGAGGCTCGTGAAAGAGCGAACATTAATCACACAGAAAGACAAACCGACACATAAAACATATAACATCGGGAGCGGTAGACAAGATGGGGCAAGAGGGGGAGGAACACAAACACAACATTTGAGAGCAGGGACCGAGAGACATGGAGACATCGAGAGATCTGAGAGAGGGCGAGGGCTTTGGGGGGGGGGGCATGGGAAGGGGGTGGTGGGAGAGGTATAAAACATATCGACACTGCCAGGACTTCCAGGAAAGAAGTTGGAATTTCAAACAAGGTGGATCTGGGGTGAATTAGCAGGGGTAGAAAAGATCAAGGTTTTGGATGGGGGAAGATAAGAGATGGTGGTGAACAGCTGTTTTAAAGACCTGGAGGGAGGAGTGGGATTGAAGGGAGTGAGGGAGTTTGTTCCAGAGGCGGGAGAAAAGAGGAATGAAAGAGTGAAGGTGAGCAGAGAGCCGAGATTTCGGCAGTTTAACCATCAGAGGGTTGCTGGCAGATCTTGTGCGACCTGTAGGAATATTTGGGGGACAGAGCACAGAGAGAGCTGGGGGTGCAAGGCCGGAGAGGAGTCGGTAGAAGACAGAAAGACCACCTACCTGCCTGCGGTGAGTGAGTGAAAGGCCCTCAGAGATAGCTTCATCGCGGGAGATTCCAATAATTCTGAAAGCTTTGGTTTCAACAGCGTGAAGCCGAGCTAGGTGTGAGGCAGGAGCACCGGCCCATAGGGGAGAACAGTATTCCATTGAGCTGCGGATGAAAGCCTTGTATGTGGTGAGGAGCTCAGGTGTGCCGAGGAAGGACTTCGCACGACGGAGGATGCCCAGTCGGCGACTGGCTTTGGAGGCCAGCTTGGAAATGTGGTTTTCCCAAGAAAGATCATGGCAGATAGTGAGACCCAAAAGCTTGAGCGACAGAACTTCTTGGAGAGGATTGTTGAGAAAGTAGATGGGAGGGTTGTCCAGTCGATCTTTTCGGAGAGACATAGTAAGAGTGTGAGATTTGTCAGGATTGAAAGACATGTTCCACTTGTTTGACCAGTCTGTGATTTTGTCCAAGTCTTCAGAGAGTGAGGAGGCTGCAGACTGCCGATCTGAGGGAAGAGGAATGGAGCGGCAGAGAGTGGAGTCATCAGCAAAGAGATAGAGAGGATTTTCAAGAGAGTCAGAGAGATCATTGATGAAGACCAGAAAAAGCACGGGGCCCAGAACACTGCCTTGGGGAACTCCAGCCTGAACAGGAAGAGGAGATGAGAGAAACCCATTCAGGGCCACACGTTGACGACGACGAGTTGAAGTGATCCATAGCCCATGCAAACACGTTAGGCGACATCGATGTATTTTCCCATGAATTGCAAGGACGTTGCTCGACGTTGAACAAATCAACATAGCACAAGGACCTGACATCCCAGCATTGTGAGTTGCATGCTCAGATGGGAATGCCAGACATGACGTGTAACTCATTAGTACCTCAGTGGAAAATGTATTATTGATGATTGCGCTTTGTGCATTTCTGCTTCAGTTGTTCTTTTGATATAGATGGTGTCGCTATTAATGCATTTTTATTTTTGAGCAATCAAAGCCTCTCATTACCCCTCGCCCCAAATTTATTTGCTTTTTCATCGTGCTAACTCCCCCCTTCCCCCCCAAGCCTGATCCTTCCCCGTCCCCTTTTACCCAAACTAAACACAGGTCTGCACTTGTGTTCTGCATGTCAATTGTCTTCCATTTGGGTATTCCAACGTTCTGTTCTGCTGCGTGTCACCTGCTCTGATCTCGTAGTGTGTTTATTGTGAAGAATTGGCAGTAAAATAGTGTTTAATCTTGCACAAAAAAACACGAGGAACTTCAATGCTGGAGGACGCCATTAGGCCCATCAAGTCTGCTTGCAATGCTGCCAACACTCATGCAACCCTCTATTCCTGTTTAAACCCAAACACTGTCTGCACTGCCACCATCTTTCCAGATAGACCAATCCTGCACGCATTAACTAGAGAGCTCATCGAACACCTTACCCTGCACAGTCTTGAGAAACAAGGACATGCGTGGTGTCTGCGTGCGGAAAATTTGTTTGATCAGATGAGGTAAAATGCCGTAATAATTTGTCCAACTACTGCTAATCGCCAGGGTTTGAAAGTGCCAAGAAGGCGATTTGTGTCCTCCAGTGTTGTTAATTCCATTGAAATAAAAGAGAGATTTTAAAGGTTGAAGAAAAAAAGCTTTCGGAAGTTTACCGCAGTTGATGCAGCGTCTTTTACAGCACCTTATTGAACATGTTACATTAGTTATTCGTGCCTGTTGTTTGTGTCCTTTGTGATATCCTTAAAAACAGTAAGTTTCCTGTTTGGAATGATTTTCAATTTTGTCTGACTGCCAGACAGGTAGACAGAGTCAAAAAAAAAACCTTACTCTCTCTGCGTATGCGTGATCAGGATGGATTCAGAGCCAAAGTACTGTTAAACTGCAGGTACGTTTTCCGATTAAGGTCCTGATGCGTGTTCAAAATATAACATTCAATTGATACAGGTTGTTCTTCAAACATAAAGTGACGTTTGTAGACAGACAGACAGACAGACGAAGTGAACCAATTGCTTAACCGCAATTTCACTTCGTACCTGCGTAGTAACTATTCTCGTAACTACTAAAACACCCCTACCTTAATGTTGTCCCAACTCCAAAAGCTCTTCCTGCCAAAACCTTTGGGTTAGTGCAATACTAAAGGATGATGGGCTAGCATGATGAATTTTGTGACCCAGACGTAATATAGTATTGTAATGGGGTTCTGGACCTTTCAACATTATATGTTCACATGTTTTTGTTCATAGCACCTCATCACCTCATCACGGTCGTTTGATGAATGAACAGGCCGGAACAAGCCATTACACCCACCGATGTCTCAACGTGATATTTCAAATAAAAATGTAACATTTAGTTTGCAAGTTTTCCCTGACTGCCTCGATTTGCCTCCGACTAATAGAACAAGTGAAATGGTGTATTCGCTCCATGATAGCTTCGAGACAAGGCATCAGCATGTTTGCAGATGATCCAGCGATGCAAGTTTTATTACCATCACTCCAGTCGATCTGTGGATTTAGTAGGAAAAGACATTAGTTTACTCAGGGGAAAACAAGAGTTTGTTCATTATTTGCGAACATACACACACACACACACACACACACACACACACACACACACACACACACACACACACACACACACACACACACACACACACACACACACACACACTTAGTCGAGCAATTACTTGCTGCAAAGCAGTTAGCAATTGAATGCAGTTATCCACATTTATCTTATGGAGTATTGAATTGATGTTTTTTAGAATATTCTTTTTTTAAAGAATATTCAAAAATATTTCATATATATAAAAAAAAAAAATGCAATTTTTAAATGTAAAAATTAAAAAAAAAAAATTTTTTATGAATATTTTAAAAATATTCATTTTTTAGAATATTCTTTTTCATGAATGCAGATAAAGAAATCTGTTTTTGCTATTTCCTTGCTCAGTGGCTTGCTATGTGTGAAGGCCGCAGCTAATGGGCTACGTAGTCTTCTGCTCATTACCACAGTGGACAAGGTTTTGAGGTCAGTGCTAAGTGACTTAGCCTGTGAAAAACTGACTGATTTACTTGTGACTCATCCAGCCTACATAGTGAGTGTGTTCAACTGATCTTGTGAGTCACCACATCCTGCGGCTGGAATTTAAATGGCTTGTTTTGGCTGTGGCGATCATGTACACGTGCGGTCCTGGTTTGTTATTCTGAATTTGTAGAATTGATCAGTCATTTTGTAGACCCACAGGATGGTTAGTTGCCTAGTGGAGGTTCGATGCCAGACGCTGTCGGATTGGTGCTTCGCAGACAGGGCTTTATATCAAAAATGGCACCGTCCTTTCGATGGACATTAATCAAGATGTCCTGTCTTGCTAGCATTGGTTGTTGGACGTTGAAGATCCCACAGTTTCTTTCTCGAAGAGGAGGGGAGTTATGCCTTGCACGCTGAAACAAATGTCAAGTTTTTCCTCTTTCAGTCAAACGCCAGGCTTGGCCATCCAGTTTGTGAAAGATTAGTCCAAAAGGATTTCCAGTGGGAATACAATTTTATAATATACGGGTGGAAATGCAATGTCTTCTTCCAAGTGGTCTTCAAGCAAAGGTTTCCTTTAGAATCATAATACCTCTGAGACAGATTTTCTACCCAGATATTTCCTTTGATTATGGATTTATTTGCCCAAAATAATTTGTCCAGATAAGTGCGTTTTGGTTGGCGTGTGTGTTTGCAGAGATCCCAAGTAACGAAGCCGATCGGGAAGGCTTGGACATGTATCATATGTGCCAGATAAGGATTGTAGCATGAAACGGCTCACAAAGCTTTTAATGAAGCCGAAAATACTTGGAAAACATACCTGCGAGAAAGGGGCGTGCCTCTGCACAACAAAATATTTGGAAATACATTCTGCTCAACTCATCCAAAATGTTGATATCCTGCAGCCCGTATTGCAAAAACTCCCGATCATGAGGGCCGTGAAAGGCCCAAAGGTTCGTAGACGAGTGTGTCGATGCATAGGGTTTAAAATGATGATATTTACTATTAATCATGTTTGGGAGGAGATGGTGGGGGGCAAAAGGGATAGGAATGGAGTTGTGTGGACTATGATCGTCGTTATTAATACTAGGGCATGCCCGTACTATATCTATATCTAAAATTATATCCCCCCCTCTATTTACATGAAATGGTTTGGTTCATGAAATGTTTTGGTCCATTCGCAACGCCAAAGCGAACGGCGAACGCTTTACATGAAATGGTTTGGTCCATGAAATGTGTTGGTCCATTCGCAACGCCAAAGCGAACGGCGAACGGCTTGCGAGTACAGTGACAATCCCCCCCCCCCCCTCTATTTAGATGAAATGGTTTTTATTAGTTTTAAAACATAGTTTAACGCCAACATAGCGGCAACATAGTTTGCAAACGTGAAATAAATGAATACGCTCTCAAATGTGCCATCCGAGGCAGAGTGTGTTCGCCACGTTCGGCACACGCGATAGCTCGCTGCTCTCTGATTGGTCGAATCGTTTTTTGGACATAGCTCGGTAAGTAATTGTCCGATTAATATGAAACCTTGAAAAGGCACATCCTCGGGTCCCCAGCAATATACCTGGCAAGTTTAAAGTATATCGGACCCGTGGTTGTCGAGAAACAGCGGTCACAGACAAACAAACGTACAAACAAACAAACACACAGAGATTACTGGAATTATAGATAGACTAGGGCATGCCCGTACTATATATAAGCTAGGACGTGCCCGTACGTGGGTGCCCGTTCCTTGCCAAAAAAAAAAAAAAAAAAAAATTTGTGTAGGGGTGTGTGTGTGTAAACATCCTAGGGCATGCCCGTACGTGGGTGCAAAAAAACATGCGTGCAAACAACAACAACAAAAAAAAACTTTGAAACCACGTGGCAGTAACGACCACAGAACCCCCCCCCCCCCTCTATTTACATGAATGGTTTGGTCCATTCGCAACGACCACAGAACCCCCCCCTCTATTTACATGCAATGGTTTGGTCCATTCGCAACGCCAAAGCGAACGGCGAACGGCTAAATCGCCATAGCTCGGTAAGTACTTGTCCGATTAATTTCAAACCTTGAAAAGGCACATCCTCGGGTCCCCAGCAATATACCTGGCGAGTTGCAAGTATATCGGACCCGTGGTTGTCGAGAAACAGCGGTCACAGACAAACAAACAAACGTACAAACGTACAAACAAACACACAGAGATTACTGGAATTATAGATAGATATATATATATATTTGGTTCTGGCACCACAAGATAAATTATACTAGATTTTTGCATCTATTCATGAAAGGAAAGATGTCCGTTTATGTGTGTGTGAATGTATTTATGTTATCACCAATGCCATCGCTAGCTAATGGTACAAACCCGACTCCTCTCGTCCACAGATATATGTTGTATTTCCAATATTTCCGTGAACCAGATTTCCATTCCAGAACACAACAAGTATGGTTAGCCATTTTGAGATTGCCATTCTTTTGTCTAAATGCTGAAAATTATGTTAAAATATTATTGAATCACAGATTTCGTGCTAGCAACGGCAGGTTCACAATGCCCCGTGAGCCGAACTGAGTCACTGAAAACGCACACGCAGCGCATGCGCAAAAGGCCTCACTTAGCATTCATATGTCATTTTAAAAGTGTGCGTATTGCTTACAGGTTTCTCTTTCTCTTTCTCTTCTCTTTCTCTTCTCTTTCTCTTCTCTTTCTCTTTCTCTTTCTCTTTCTCTTTCTCTTTCTCTTTCTCTTTCTCTCTCTCTCTCTCTCTCTCTCTCTCTCTCCTCTTTTCCTGTTCGTTCATTCTCTTGTTTGTTTTGTCCATGTTTTCCTGCACTGTAGGTTAGTTACCTTTTTACCATCTGTCACCTCACTCTTCCATATAATCAGGTGGTGATCAAGAAGATTATGGAAATAAAAATGGTTAAAATATTAATTTACCAATTCCATTTAAATGTATAATCTCAACTTCCGGTCAGTCAATTGAATGTGGAATCCCTTTGAAATGTGTGAGTATTCTCTCCTTTATTTTACTCACGTTGTGGGGTTTCCCCTAGGTAACGGTTGTGGCCCAAGTCTTTCTAGAACCGGCGACCAAGCCTGATGTTCGACTGAAGGTTATTTGTGCAGGAATTTCTATTCTGTTAAGGATGTTGGTGATAATTTTCCTCCTCTTTGTAAATAATGCCGTGGGATCTTTGACGTCCACCAGTGTTGTCAGACGGGTCCTCCAGCTTGATGTCCTTCCAATGGATGGCACACACATTGATGTGCCTCGCACTACATGGAAAAGACCAGGTTTGCAGTTCATAACCGGGTCCAGATTCAATCCCAGGCCAGACAGCTCAGAGGAGAGTGCACATACATCTAAAGCTCTCCCACCAACCCTGAAACGTGCAAGTTTGTTACATGGGGAAAATAGCCTTCTTTTAACCCCAGATTTATGGTGTTGATGGAAAAGATGATTACATTTCTAAATAGAGTGTTAATGATTGGAATTATGAGTATAATGAAATTCGGTGTTTCTTCGAACGATAACAGACAATTTACGCTTCAATTGCCATTTTTATTGAGCTGCTTGCTTGGGTTCTAGTTGGTGCATAGACTAAGCATGGTGTTGCCTTATCAGTTAAGGTGGCTGGCTTAAGATCTTAGTGTCTTGAGTTTGAGTCCCTGTTGTGCCGTCGAAATAACACCAGGTGGGTGTACCAGCTTATTGTAAAAGGGGCACCGCATCAGCAGCACTGCGGTATTATTCAAACAATGATTCCAACCACAGGCTGCACAAGAAACAACAACAAGTGCATAGTCTGCTAACCACCAATGGTGTGGATATTATAGTTACTGAAACTATAGATATTATAGATATGCACAGCAGGAGATGGGGTTTTGTAATCACGTGTGTGTGTGTGTGTGTGTGTGTGTGTGTGTGTGTGTGTGTGTGTGTGTGTGTGTGTGTGTGTGTGTGTGTGTGTGTGTGTGTGTGTGTGTGTAGGCAGTAACTTTTTTACCATTTGAATTTTGTCATCAAATTTTCAACAAAGCTTTATTATGATAATATGGAGAAGACAAATTAATAATTGTGTCAAAAGGTCAAAGGGTTAAAGGTCAGCATCAACTAAAATCATAAATTTTCATCCAATTGACCTGAAATTTCAATTTACCATTTGGGTTTTGTCAAATTCTCAACAAAGCTTTATTATGAAAATATGGAGAAGGCAAATTACTATTTTGCTCAAAAGGTCAAACGTCAGCGTCACATGAAATCGTCAATTTTCATCCCATTGACCTGAAATGTTAAGAATTTGCATATTAGGTCACTGAATTGGTTCACCAATCAAAAGCAGCAAGTCGATTGTTTTTATTTTTTAGATCAAAAGGTCAAAGGTCAAGGTTGCGTAAAATCACCATTTTCACCCGATTGACCTGAAATTTAAAGAATCTGATTATTCGGTCACTGAATTGGTTCACCAATCAAAAGCAACAGGTCGAATGTTTTTTTTTTTAAAGATCAAAAGGTCAAAGGTCAAGTTTGCATAAAATCATCAATTTTCATCCGATTGACCTGAAATATAAAGAATTTGCATATTTTATCACTGAATTGGTTCACTAATCAAAACATAGGAGTTGATTGTTTTTTTAGATGTAATGCTCAAAGGTCAAGGCTCCATAAAAGCATCAATTTCCATTTCATATTTTTTTGTTAAACTGTTTTGTTATTTTGAGCATACAGAAGAAGACGAAGACGTCTGAATACAAATGGATGTGGATGGGCTTTGCATTTTCAGATGCCTTCTGGTTAAGGTTATTTGCCTGTACAAAGACCAAATCTCCATCAGGCTCAGGTGTCTATGGTTCAGTCCAAGACCGTGGTTGTGTAAAAATTTATTTGCTCAAATCTGCCCTCAGCTTGTAATCTCTTAACAATCCCATGAACTATCTCCACGACCCCTCTGCATACATCACACCCTGCACCTTCCCTCCCTACCCCAGTAGGGTTAGATTACATTGGCAGTGTATTTATCCAAGGCAGCAGATTATTGTAATGCCCTGTTCTTTTGCCTGATGAAATTGCTGCGGGTTTGCAAATGAGGAGCAACCCCAGCAGGGAAAAATATTCAAAACATTCATTAGGAGTTAAATGCTAACTGCTTATAATTTAATATTCATATATTTACGGAGGCAGAATGTTAACATCTGCAGAGTCGTTATCCCACCCACTGGCCTAAGCGCACTGCAGACAGAATGAACGAGTGTGAGTGCAAAGCGAAAATGAGCGAAAATTAAACATTTAAAGTGCTTGTATAAAGTTTCCCTTCGAGGATTCCATGCTGAGATGGTTATCTGCTGCGAAGATTTGTATTTTTTTTTCTGCTTCGTCGGAGTGCTCCTTTCGTTGTCATGTCATCATGTCCAGTAATGTATGCACATTGCTTGTCACTACCTATGGCATCACTATACCTGATAACGAAGGGTCTGGTCTCATTCGCTACCATCGTTGGGTCCAAGAAATGACTTCACCCGGTGCTCAAAATGGCGAAATGATTTTGCCCTTTTCTTCTGTTCTGCCAGCTTGGGATCCTAGGATCCTGAGTTCGAATCCCGGTCGATCGCTGAATTAACATCAGGGGGGTTGACTCAGCCTGTCATCCTTCCGAGGTCGGCAAATTGAGTACCAGGTCACTGGTAATTCCCTGTTTGTCGCAAGAGGTGACTAACAGGTTTGGTGGCAGGAAGGGCATCCGGCCGTAAAACATTGCTTCAAAAAGGGGATCACGGTTCCCGAAAAAGGCCAACCCCCCACCCTGTGGGGAAAAATGGCCTCTAAAGGTGGTTCTTCTGTTTTTGAAACAACGTGTCATCCACGCGCGGTGGTGTAAAGATGCGCTCTTCGTGACAGAGCCTGGTGTTGGCCGAGCGGTTAGAGTGCCGGCTTGGGATCTGAGGATCTTGGGTTCGAATCACGGTCGATTGCTGAGTTAATGCCAGGGGGGTTGACTCAGCCTGTCATCCTTCCGAGGTCGGCAAATTGAGTACCAGTTCACTGGTTAATCCCCTGTGTGTCGCAGGAGGCGACTAACAGGGTTGGCGGCAGGAAGGGCATCTGGCCATAAAACATTGCTTCAAAAAAGGGGATCATGGTGCCTGAAAAATTGATTTTAAAAGATTTTTGATTTTTGGATTTGAAAACATTTGATTTGAGAAAATTTGAAAAGATTGATTTTTAAATCAATCCTGACTGAGTCATACCAAATACTTTAAAGATGGTATGTGCTGCTCTACTTTCTTACTTGATGCTCAGCATTTAAAAAGGACAGAACACACTAATAAGCAACTGTAGGTTGGCAACCATTGCACAGGCTTGATTGGCTTAATGGCCTCCTCTTATGTTTAAATTCCTTTGAAGGGAACTCGTATTATGCCATATATGTTCTAGCAGGGGTACCCAATGTTGTCTGTTGCTGTTCTAATCCTGTTAGCATTTTGAAGAAATTGATTTTTATGCCTCCGCCCCCCGAATGTGGCCGGAGGCATTATTCTTTCGGGTTGTCCGTCCGTACATCCGTACGTCCGTCTGTACGGGATAAACCTCGTTTTTCTCAGCAACCATATGTCTGATTGAGACGAGACTTTCAGGGTAGGAATGACACCCATGCAGAATGTTTTTATGATAATCGTGATGTCATAGGTCATGTGGTATGGCAGCCATCTTGGATAGAAAAACGAACCTTATCCGATCAATACGAAACTTCACAAACGTGATTCCCTACCTATACATATGCAGAGTGTACATTTTTAAAGGTCATATGTCATGTGGTATTAGCCACATGACATATGACCTTAAAAAAGAGTGTACATCTGCAGAGTGTACATCCTTAGGCAGCCGTATTAGCTTGAAAGCCAATATTTAAAAAATTCCCTTCTCTGAAACAGCTTCACCGATCGATGTGAAACCTGTCATGGCTGGTGAAAATGTGATTCTTGAAAACAACTGAAGGGATTTAAATCAAACTTGTTTATTTTTAGGACAGTGAACGAGGCCATCTACCTGTTGTGGGACTATGTGGAGGCATATTGGTGACACAGTCACATTGTTTTAGTTTTCTATTTTTGATGTGGGCCCAAAACACTTCCCGACACCTACTAAGGAATGGGATAGGGGATTATTTAATAATACCTTTCACATAGCTGCGAAGGCTTCAGCACAAAAGAGTGAGGAAAAAAAAATCAAATGTATTTTCCAAATTGCAAATTTTATTTTGCCTAAAACGCTCTAAGACACTCACCGATGAACCTCTGAAAGTTTGACGAAGATCTCTGAGAAAAAAAGCTGACACACAAACACGCACTTGGCAGGACTGAGTCAATCGGACGTGTAGGTTCTGCAGTGTAGAAACAGAAAACACTATCCACCTCCTATCGGGATGTACAAACTCATGTCAGAACAGCTAACCTAGTACACAAAGGCACAACAGGATTTGTAAAGTAATCCACACAAAGGCACAACAGGATTTGAAGAGTAATCCACTGGCACATCTGCAAAAACATCAATACTCATGGAATGAAAAACTCATGAAAACTCAGAAAACTCATGGAAAACATGAACCAACAGCGATCACTGAAAACAAGGAAGTAATGATCATGTACGACCTGATGATCCCATCTAGCATGATCATAGAAAAGAAAGCATTGTGACCGGATATCGTTCTTAGGTATAAAATTTAAAGAAGGCATTGCTAATATTGAGGTAGCAGTTCTCAGTGATTTTGGCCTAAATAAAGCATAAATCAAGGAAATGACCAAATGCCAACACCTCAATAAAGAAGTGAAAGGATATGGAAGGTGAAGAGCACCAAAATTGTACCAGTGATAATTGGAGCTACAGGAATAATAAAGAAGAACCTTACGGAGATATTAAAAACCATCCCTTATAATATTACTACAAATGAACTGCAGTTGGAAGCTGTCCGGGGCTTGGTGATGATCCTCAAAAGAGCAAAACTTTTGGGAAAAAGAAAACTTCACAACTTGGTTCATGAATCGTGACCCTCACCCCACCCTCTCGCCTTTCCGAAACGGAGGTGGATACTTCGAGACGTGGGAGGATTCTGTTCCACCTTCTGAAACCCGCATATGGACATAACTAGCGACACACACATGCACACACACGCACCTCTTATAGATGTTACATTATATTAGTAAATCAGCTTGTACGTTGCTTCTGCTCGGCCTAAGAGGATTCGGCCCAGTTCAATTGTCGTTGCGTCTTCACGTCTTCTTGGCTACTTGGAATAGACATGGCCTATGTAGTGGCAACACCGCACAATTTCCTCCTTACTTAATCTAGTGGTGAGGGAATAGGCCATAGAATGGATTTTTTTTGATTTTCCATTGTTGACTCAAATGCACATTTTATAATTGTGGTAATAAGTCGTAAACATCTTGAGGATTAACCGAAAAATAAAGAAAAGGAAACAGAGAGATGGTGGGTGGCCTCTGTTTTTCACCGACCGTTCTTCGGTCTTGCCCCCTCTGCCCTCTCAGCCCTCCGACTCTACCTATTTCAGTCTCACTCTTTCCCTGCAGAAATTTAAACAGGAGGTGTACCACCACCTCATGTCATCTCCCATCCTTACCCACAATATTTTCTACCCTCATGAACCCTTCTCAACCATATTCTCTTATTTTGACCGTTTATACCGTGTTTCCTCCACACCCCTACTCTCCTCTTTTCATGTTCATTTCATTCCCCTGCTTGGTTTGTCCACATGTCTCCATCTCTTCACCCTCGGTCACCTCTCTCTTCCTTGAGCCTCGGTCTTGTGTAAGAGACTGTTGGACCCTTCATCTATAATCTAGGCCCACTGAAAGTCATTGTATTTTCGAAAACCAGGACATCGATCAGTCAGAATCATGTTTGTCTGATTGTCTCTCATCGGGTATGGAAAAATATTTCACTTTGAAACATATTCGACCAGTAATTGTAATGCCATAATATGTGTGATTTATTTATCAGAACCTTCTTTGGATCTCACAGATCACAGTAAGCTTCCTGTGTTCAGAGGATGCAATATGGAGCCACTGCATTGACCTTTCTATGATTTGTACATTTGGCCGTGAGTCCGGTGAATTCTCGCTTGGCCGAACTGGCTCAGCTTCTGTGTTGTAATTAGGTGTTCATAAGTTCAAATCCTCACTCCACCAAGTAGTTAATGGCAAAATCACTCGGTGTGTTCATCCCTGTCGGCGTGCTTTGGCAGCACCCTGCGAAGGAGTGACGGCCTGTCCGGGGTTAATCCTGAGCCATGAAAACGTTAAGCAGCTCGTCGTGGGCATCGTGACCCTCCCAGCCCCGCATGTGGGGATGGGATGCGGATCCACGTTTTAGTTTCAGTCACCATTGTGCGTGGAAGCCACTATGGATTGGCATTCCTGATTCTCTGACTCGTGCGTTTGACCCATTGGTGACAGTCACCTGCGTTGAGCTTTTGAGGGACTCGTCGGAAAATGAGAGCTTGCACATCAGCAGTTTGCGACGGATGATGTACGACACACTTCTGCACGACACGCCTTGTACTGCAGAAAATTCCATAATTTTGACCTACCCATCTTTCGTCCCCGCTGGGGTGACCTTGGCAATTTTTTTTTTTGTGGAGTAAGAATGTCTTGAGAGGTAACCCTGACCATGGATCATCCCCAGACAAGTCACATTTGCACACGAGCCTCCATAGCACAAGCCGTGCCACCTTCGCCCCTTACGTGGCAGCCATTTATTCGTGGATTGTCTTCGGCATCTATTTATTTACCAACCAAGGCCTCAAGGGATGAATGATGATTCATATGTTCATACCTGACATTGAAAAGCTGAAACATAAAATATATCAACTTTAATTATGAACGAGACTGTAAACAAATAAGATTTGTCTTCTGAACTGAATGGCGTAAATCGAGATTGGCCGTTTCAAAAATGATGTGAAAAAAAACAACTCATTGACTGCACTTTGAACCTTTACTTCTTAAGCACATCATCCTTTTGCGAAAAGCTTTTCTCTGCCGTCCTTGTTAGCTGTAATCTCCCGAGGTGGGTGTTTGAAGGTGGAATGTGACCCTAATAGGGCCTTCTAGTATCCATATTCATTTGGGTTTTGTTTGAACCTCATCGCATAGTTTTATTTCGCCATTTGCTGATACGCAAATGATATGCATTTGCATATCCAAGTCATTCCTTTGCTGTTTGTTTCAGATGTACTTTTACGCTACATTCATTCCACGTGTCTCTAATTTGGGTTTCATGAGTTAATTTTTTTTATTTTTGGCATGTTTCTAGGTATCTGTTTTTGGGGGATATATTCTGTTGAGTTAGTGTTTAAACATTACTGTTGCATGGACTGTAAATGGGGCAATGCAGAGTTTGTTTGACCTCAACATTACTTCCATTTTTTTTTGATGTTCTGGTTCTTTGCTCATTTTATTTGTCTACGTCATTGTTCAAATTGGGTCATCGAGTCCTGATATTGAATATATTTCTCCTCTCGGTGTTCATTGCCCGTGTGTTCAATGCTCGGTGGCTATGTGTGGTTCATAAAGGTTGTTTACTGGCCTAATCCCATGATTAAAACAAAAAAAGGATATATAGAGGCTCAAGGAGAAGCTGACATACAAATACTGAGCTTAGGGAACGTGACGTAACTTCCTGGCGCACTCTGGGTACCGGCAATGCCATCTTGACTTTACAATGTGACATCACTTTCCGGAATTAGCAGGATGATTTATATTTTATTTGCAAAGAAACCCGAGGCTTTTGGAAGAGCTTACGCATAACCGATCAACAGAGTAAGAAAACGGTGGAAAGCAGGCAAACACATCCACAGCAAAGGAATTAGAGCTGAGGAGCAGAATGAGAGAGTAAGGAGGGGGTGGGGTGGGTATGACAGTGATGAACTAGCAGGATAGAAGCTCAAACAACAAGAAGGGGAGAGGGAAGGAGGTGGTGCTGAAATAACAGGAAAGAAAAACGAAAAGGAAGATCTGAGATCAGGCCGTTGGAGAAAAGGAAGGATTTTATGTTGACTGCGATGATTGATTCCTTGACATTGTTTATAAATGGAAGTAATCTAATGGGTTTGTAGTGAAGAGGATCTGTTTTTGCACCATGTTTGTATATTGCAGTGATGTTGGCTGACAAAGTAGACTGAAGGTGACCTCGAGCAAATGATAAGTTGAACAGAGGAAAAAGAAGATGTAGAGGAGTGGCAGAGGAGGTTTCTCAGACAGGTGTACTGATGCCGTTCTGGCATGTCACAGATTCAGTGTCAAGTATTGCCATAAACTACTTCACCTTCTCAGGTAAGACACAGTGTCAAGCAGCAGTTGGGTGCAAATGACTATGGTAGGAACAAGGAGTAAGAGGTGAGACATCTTTGCATGAAAAGATCAAGGAGAAATCTCTCACTCTCCCCCTTTATCGACATGGATGTCAAAACATGGGGTTTATTGCGCTGTATCCTCCAAATGCTGAGCATCGAGAGAGAAATCTGCACGCATCATTTACCATCATTTGCTCTGTAGTTGTTATCACCAGTGGGCAATCCTCAGCTTAGGTACAGCTACAGTGGTAGGTGGACAATGTACTGCGGCACATTCTTTGAAATGCATTGCATATCTTTTGTTATTTTTGAAAGAAATTTTATTGATCACAACATATACTGTACTCCATATCATAAGATAATGGAAGATGCTTTGGAAAACTGGCTATCAACAAAGGTGTGCTATCTCCGCTGTATATATATATATATATATATATATATAAATATATATATATATATATATATATATATCGGAGATAGCTGTATAGTATATATATATATATATGTATATATATATATATACATATATATATATATATATCGGAGATAGCTGTATAGTATATATATATATATATATGTATATATATATATATATATATATATATATATATATATATATATATATATATATATATATATATATATATATATATATCGGAGATAGCTGTATAGTATATATATATATATATATATATATATATATATATATATATATATATATATATATATATATATCGGAGATAGCTGTATAGTATATATATATATATATATATATATATATATATATATATATATATATATATATATATATATATATATATATTGTTGTGGATATGAGGATTGTGTTTTTTTTATGGTATAAGTACATTGTAAAATATCACTCTCTGTCCTCCAGTTGTGTATAAAGGTCAAAGTGCGTCCCATAGTTATGTCATATACAATCACGTTTAGCCAATCATAGATTCCCTGCTTGTTGGTAGTTATTTCCTTATTCTATGTAGGTTAAGGCTGTGTCTTCCATTAATTGACACTCCATTGCACCGAATTCAAATAGATAGATCCCCTTTTATTCCCAAAGCCTCGATTGCCAACTGCATTCGCGGCAGCTGCTGGGCGGTTTTCACCGCGACTCCATTAGCCACGAGGTGGGCTCGGAGAAGAAGGGGGAGGAGCCGCCGAATCCAGGGCGTGGCCCGCCCATCGTCATCAAAATGGTGGAGCCAGCGAGCCCTGACCAGCCAACCAGAGCTGGGGAAGTACCATCACGGGCGTGGCGCGGGTGGATCTAAAAGCGCGTTATATAAGCGCGCGCAGAAGCCTTTGAGTTGAGTGATGAGTTCTGGGTTCTGAGTACTAAGAGGTCCCAAGAAAGAGTTGCGCCAGAGACGGAGAGAGAGGAAGGGACCCCCACAAAGGGTTGCGCCAGTTAAGCAGAAGAGTCCACCAGAGTCAAAGGTGGTTGCGTCAAAGTTCTGAGTTCTAAGGAGCAGCTTTGGAGAGCACACGGTGCACAGGAGGAGCTTCGCCGCGCAGTTTGGAACCGCGGCGGTTTGGCGATCGCAGCTCGAATATTGACGGCGGCTGTCCACTTCCAGCCCGACCGATCCCCGCTGAACCTTCCTCTCCCGCCAAGCCATCCACCTCCAGCGATCCATTCCTGCCTTCATTTCCCCATTCGTGTGAGTCTGCCTTTTGTTTGTTCTGTCCTGGGTATTAATTAAGACTGTAATAGATAAGCTAGAATTTTCACTGTGTCCTTCTGGTCCGTCCCTCTTTCTGCATTATTTTATTATCCTTCCTTCTTCCTTGGTTTCTTTTGGTCCTGTAAATAGTAATAAATCATATTAGTATTTCAAACCTTTTTGCCTTCGTCTTCCTCTTCTTCACATCCGTGTCGTCTTTGTCTTTTCCCTCATTGAATATCTGTGACACGATTTGGCCAACGTTTCAGGATCGGGTTAGTCTTGTTAACGGTTTGGGCCGCGGCTGCCATCCGCTCGGCAAATTAACATCCCAGCCGCGGTCACGAACGAAGCTGCTCACCGGCCTTTTCGGAGGTCGCGGTGCAGCTTCAGGGACCACGTCGGTCAGCAATAATCGAGGGGACTAATCCCCCCTCAAAGGGGAACCATAGGCCGACGTTGGGTTCCGTAACAATTGGTGCCAGGAGCGAGATACGGACCTGAAGCGCTTAGTGCGCTCAAATTACGAGTGGGCCGAAATTGTGTTTTATAAAATCTTAAATTTGAAAAGCGTGCCATGGATGGTCAAGATGATCGGATGCCGGTGGGGGAAATAGAAGAGGGGTTAGGGGTAACCCAGGACCAGGGTGAATAAATGGAGGAGAGAAATGATGATGTGGTTGAGGAGGTTTCAGGCGCGCAAGATGGCGCCCTCGCACACGAGGTTTCAAGCGCACAAAATGGCGCCGAGCGTGGTAGCCGCGCCCGCTGCACCAATGGGGGTGGTCCAAATGCAGGCCCTCATGGAGCAATTTATGGCGCAAATGCAGGCGTCCCTCAACCTGCAGAGGGACGAGACGAGGACTCAGGGTGAGCAAATGGAAAACAGAAGGAGGGCTGACAGTGAGCAATTAAGAGAGGGGTTGAACAGTAAATTTGAGGGGTTAGACAACGGGATAAAAGAGGTAAAGAATGGGTTAACGGGGGTGGAAAATACAATGGCTGCCCAGGAGAATCAGTTAGAGGGGGTGAAAAACGGGTTAATGGGGTTAGAAAATAGGATGGAAGACAAATTGCGGGAAATAGGGGAGCAATCCACCCGGGAAATCGAACAGATGGGGAACCAGATAGAGGAGGTGAAAATCGGGTTAGAAAGTAAACTGGATGCTCAGAGGGATGAATTGGGACAGATGAGGGTGGCATCTACAAAAGAGATGGAGGAGATGAAAGAGGAGATACGACGAGTTGTAAGTGAGGAGGTCTCGGGGGTACGCGAGGAGGTAAAGCGAGGTGAGAAGCATATGGAGAAAGAGGTGAGGGATAATACGGCTAGGTTACAGGGGGGAATAGAAGATCTGACGGAGGAGGTGGAACAGCTGACGGAGGGACAGACGGAGTTAGTGGAGCAGGTTCAAAGGAACACTGCAGTACTAGGAGGGTTAAAGGCGACACAAAAAGAAATAAAAAATGACTTGATAGCGACACAGAGGCAATGTCAGATGGTACGTGAGGGACTGACAATGAGGTTGGACGAGGTGACAGAGGTAATGGAGACAAAGGACCGGCAGGTGAGGATGCGCATAGAGACGGTCACGGTAGCCTTAGAGGACGAACTTGAGGAGACGCACCGGGAAATAAAGGAGGTGAAGCAAAAGTTAAAGGAGGTGTTAGAGGGGGTGAGTGAAATTAAGAAGAGACGGACAGAAACTAAGAGAGAAATACAGGAGGAGGTGATGGAATTAGTACAAGGTCGGTGCTCAACTCATAATGTGATGCTCACTAACCAAATAAAGAGTTTGCAGGTGGCAGAGGAGGTGCGGAGACGAGGTGCCAAGGTGAGTGGTGATATACGAGGAAATGTATGTGATGTGAGGGGAGCTTCAGTCGGCTTGGGGGTTGTTGTGGACCCGGGTGTTCGTGAGAGGCCGTTGGTGAAGTGTGCGACAGGTCTGGTGTGCGAAGGAAGAGGTGTGCGAGAATGTCCGACCATGGGGTGTGTGAGGAAAAAGTGCGCGCCGACCAGTGAGTGTGCTGTCGAGAGTGAGTCGGTAGTAGCGCGTGTGCGAGGGAGCACATGGAAGCGCGTAGTGAGAAGTGTTACGGAGGAAGTAACGAAAGAGTGTGCGCAAGAGGATTTTTTTTTTATATATTTTTTTATTTTTTTGTATACAAGATCGAGGCTCGTGAAAGAGCGAACATTAATCACACAGAAAGACAAACCGACACATAAAACATATAACATCGGGAGCGGTAGACAAGATGGGGAGAGAGGGGGAAGGACACAAACACAACATTTGAGAGCAGGGACCGAGAGACATGGAGACATCGAGAGATCTGAGAGAGGGCGAGGGCTTTGGGGGGGGGGGGCATGGGAAGGGGGCGGTGGGAGAGGTATAAAACATATGGACACTGCCAGGACTTCCAGGAAAGAAGTTGGAATTTCAAACAAGGTGGATCTGGGGTGAATTAGCGGGGGTAGAAAAGATCAAGGTTTTGGATGGGGGAAGATAAGAGATGGTGGTGAACAGCTGTTTTAAAGACCTGGAGGGAGGAGTGGGATTGAAGGGAGTGAGGGAGTTTGTTCCAGAGGCGGGAGAAAAGAGGAATGAAAGAGTGAAGGTGAGCAGAGAGCCGAGATTTCAGCAGTTTAACCATCAGAGGGTTGCTGGCAGATCTTGTGCGACCTGTAGGAATATTTGGGGGACAGAGCACAGAGAGAGCTGGGGGTGCAAGGCCGGAGAGGAGTCGGTAGAAGACAGAAAGACCACCTACCTGCCTGCGGTGGGTGAGTGAAAGGCCCTCAGAGATAGCTTCATCGCGGGAGATTCCAATAATTCTGAAAGCTTTGGTTTCAACAGCGTGAAGCCGAGCTAGGTGTGAGGCAGGAGCACCGGCCCATAGGGGAGAACAGTATTCCATTGAGCTGCGGATGAAAGCCTTGTATGTGGTGAGGAGCTCAGGTGTGCCGAGGAAGGACTTCGCACGACGGAGGATGCCCAGTCGGCGACTGGCTTTGGAGGCCAGCTTGGAAATGTGGTTTTCCCAAGAAAGATCATGGCAGATAGTGAGACCCAAAATCTTGAGCGACAGAACTTCTTGGAGAGGATTGTTGAGAAAGTAGATGGGAGGGTTGTCCAGTCGATCTTTTCGGAGAGACATAGTAAGAGTGTGAGATTTGTCAGGATTGAAAGACATGTTCCACTTGTTTGACCAGTCTGTGATTTTGTCCAGGTCTTCAGAGAGTGAGGAGGCAGCAGACTGCCGATCTGAGGGAAGATGAATGGAGCGGCAGAGAGTGGAGTCATCAGCAAAGAGATAGAGAGGATTTTCGAGAGAGTCAGAGAGATCATTGATGAAGACCAGAAAAAGCACGGGGCCCAGAACACTGCCTTGGGGAACTCCAGCCTGAACAGGAAGAGGAGATGAGAGAAACCCATTCAGGGCCACACGTTGACGACGACTAGAGAGGAGGTCCGCCAGCCATGCGTGGAGATTTCCATGGATACCAAAGGAGGAGAGTTTGGTGAGCAGAGCGGGGTGCCAGACCGTGTCGAAGGCACGTGATATGTCGAGGGAGACAGCTCTAATTTCCTGTTTGGCATTGAGGACCTCCATCCATTGTTGAGACAGCAGAAGCAGCATGTCCAGAGTAGAGTGACCTGGTCTGAAACCAAATTGATGATCAGAGATCAAGCCATTGGAGAAGAGGAAAGATTTCATATCCGAAGCAATGATGGATTCCATGACTTTGCTGATAATTGGGAGAAGGCTGATTGGTCTGTAGTTGCTAGGATCTGTTTTTGCACCTTTTTTGTGCAAAGCGGTGATGTTGGCTGATTTCCAAGCAGATGGCAGTTGACCTTGAGCAAAAGAGAGGGTGAAGAGAACAGAGAGAGGGTGAGATAGAGCAGCAGAGCAGGATTTTAGGACCCGTGGGCTGATGCCGTCGGGTCCAGTTGCAGAATCAGAGTCGAGGGTTGACAGAAACTTTTCCACCTTGTCAGGAGGAAAGGACACGGAGTCCAGGAGCAGCAGGGTACGACTGGGTATGGTGGGTACAGAGAGGGATGGGTTTGGGACACAAGATTTAGAGGCAAACACAGAGTTGAGGCATTCAGCTTTTTCACGTGCGGAGTCAGCTGTGTAGCCGTTTGAGGTAAGGGAGGGGATGGAGGGGGAACAAACACCAGAAACGGATTTGACCAGACGCCACCAGGATTTGGAAGAGGGAGACAGATAAGAGAGTTCGGTCTTGAGAACGGAGAGATATTGTTTCCTGGCTCTCCTGAGGGTGGACACACACTTGTTTCGGGCTTTGTGAAAGGAAATGAGATTTCCTTCCGTTGGATTTGCTTTCCAGGAGACGAAGGCAAGTTGTTTCTGGGCAACAGCCTCACCACAAGATTCCGTGTACCATGGACGGGAGGAAGGGTATGACAACTGAAGACGAGATGGGATAAATCTGTGCATGAGAGAGAGCAATTTACTTTGGAAGAATTCCCAGGATGAGTTGATGTCAGAGGTGGTAGAGATGGGAGACCAGTCCAGATGATTGATGGCTGCTTGAAGACCGTGCCAGTTGGCCTGAGTGAAATGCCAGACTCGTCGACGCTGAGCAGGCTCCCTGAGGATGGTCAGAGAGATGTCCACTTTAACAAGGACATGATCAGATGATCCGATCGGAGCAGAAGAAGAGCAGCAGACATTTTCAGGGAAGTTAGTCATAACCAAGTCCAGAAGAGAAGATGTTCCGTTGACTGAGATCCGGGTCGGGAAATTGACAGATTGTGTCAGTCCCAGTGAGTCGCAGAAGTCCTTTGCTGAAGAGCCATGGCTGGTGAGAGAGGTACCCACACCCAGCCAACTGGCATGGTGACAATTGAAATCACCACATATGAGGAAGAGAGAGTTGGGATGAGTAGATAGAAGTTGGTCCATATCATCAGACAGCGAGATGTAGATGGAGTCATCACTGTTTGGTGGACGGTACAACACACATATGAACAAGAGGTGGGAGCGAAGGGGAAGCCGTAGCCAGAGGTATTCCTGGGGGTGAGGTGGAGAGAGTGCAGTGCAGGGCGAGTGAGGAAGAGAGTTTTTGATAAAGATAGCAACCCCGCCTCCAGGACGAGGCTCAGGTCTATCATACCGGAGGAGGGAGTAGCCCGGGAGAGATACTATGGAATCAGAGACATCATAAAGGAGGAAAGTTTCTGTTAAGCAGATCACGTCTGGTTTGACAGAAGCAACCTGTATGGAGAGATCAGTTAAGTTTGAACGAAGGCCCCGGATGTTTGAGGTCCATACCGTTAATGAAGAGGAAGGGGGAGCATCAGATACAGAACAGGGGGGAGGAGGGGTAGGGTAAGATGTGGAAGAGGTGGAAGAGATAGGGAGAGCTGTTGAAGGTGTGTCAGAGATTTCAGAATAGCTCTGAGAAAGGGAAGGATGGGGCGGACAAAAGGTTTGATGGTGATTGGGTGAGCCACAATGAGGTGTTATTTGAGGAGGGGGAAGAGCGAGGCAGAAGGTTGGGGGAGATGGAGGTGAGAGTTTGAAGGGGGAAGAAGCGGGGAGGACGCTTTGAGGAGGGGGAGTGAGAGGGGGGAAATTGAGAAGCAATGAGGGTGGGGAGATTTGAAGGGGAGGGGTGAGGGGGGAGTTTGGGAGGGAAGGGACAAGGGGAGGGATTTGAAAGGGATGGGATATGGGGGAGATTTGGAGGGGAGGGGTGAGGCAGGAGTCTAGGAGGGGAGGGGCGAGGGGGCGTCTTGGCGGGGAGGGGTGAGGGGGTAGTTTAGGAGGGAGGGGGCAAGGGGGGAGATTTGAAAGGGATGGGTGATGGGGAAGATTTGGAGGGGAGGGGTGATGGGGAAGATTTGGAGGGGAGGGGTTATGGGGAAGATTTGGAGGGGAGGGGTGAGATTGGATTTTTGAAAGTGTACGATTTATGGGAAACGAACATTTATTGCAAAATGAGTTTCTTGTGACCTTCGAGTTAAAAATACGTTTAAGGACGCTGGATGGAGGATGGAGTGCAGGAGAGTTTAGGGAATGTAGAAAAAAGGCACTATAGGAGATGGATATTTTTTTTGGGATGAATTGATTTGGTGAGCAAGTCGAAAGCAGCCTTTTAAAGAAGAAGAAGAAAAAGGTGTTATAAAATATGACGGAATACATAACTTGAGGGGAAAGTGTAAACATTGAAGGTTAATGAGTGAAAACTATCTGGGGAAATGGGGGAGAAACACGTGGTCGAAGAACGAACGAACGAATAAGAATGAATAAACGAATGAGAACAGAGAAGGAAATGTTTTTTTTTTTTTTTTTTTTTTTTGAGTTGAGATTTACACAAGGAAGTAGGCTATGGGTGAAAAGCCTGGGAATACAGAGAACGAAAGTTATTGGATCACAAACGACGGACCGCTGAGAGAAAAACAAAGCCTCAAGGTTGTACAGTGCACACTGTACAAGGCCTCAAGACACGACACGGCAAACAGACGATAAATTTATGAAAGATAAACACCGAGAAACAACCAAAGTTGCACACAATAACTTCACACACCGAAAGATAAATACAGTTTCGACAAAATACAATTGTGAACAGACTTAACTTCGAAAAACGTGGAGACCGTGTGGAGCTTCGAAAATCCCTCCCACCGTCTCCGAGATCTCGCGAGATCTCTCGCGAGATGCGCGAGAAAGGTGTGTAACGGACAGGTGCATGGGGAAAGAGTGCGCTGTCAAGAGTAAGGGGGAATGCACGCCTGTGTTGAGTGTTACAGAGGATGTAACGGGAGAGTGTGCGCAAGAGTGTGCGCGAGAAAGGTGTGTAACGGACGGGTGCATGAGGAAAGAGTGCGCTGTCAAGAGTAAGGGTGAGTGCGTGACCGAGAGTGGAGGTGAAAGTAGTGAGAGTGACACGGAGCGTGAGTTGGTTGTGACAGGTTAGCGAGGATGTACACCTGGCATGGAAGGATGCACACCTGGAATGGTAGAGCGTGTGTGGGAATGCACACTTGAGTTGGTCGTGAGGCACGTTGTTGGGTGTGCGAGTGAAAGCACACCTGTGATTGTCACAGAGGAGGTGACCGAGGAAGGGGCGTGAAGAGGTGTGTTGGTGAGGTGTGCGAACAACGAATGTGTGCCAAAGTGTTCGGTGGTCAGGTGTGTGACCAAGTCTGTGAGTGGAATGAGTGTACCTGGGTGTGTCAGAGAAGGTGCAATGACCAAGAGCAGGGAGACGGCTGGATGTATGAGCAAGAAAGGGGTAGCGTATGCGTGTAAGCATGCAGGTGAGGCATCGACGGTAACCGGGTTAGCGGTTAGAGCGACTTATAGCCGAATCGGGCCCTCGGTGCGTGCCGGGCTTCGCGTGCCACGAGAACCAGCGGGGATCCGAAGCACGGCGGGTTCGAAAGGACCGCCGTACATGATCCACGCTGGGCCGCGCTGGGAACGGCCGCGTCCGTGCTCCGCTAGGCGGAACGGGCAGCCCGATAGGAAGGGTCGTCATGGCGACCACTTTTTGTTGAGACGTGCCGGCAGGTCGAGATCGGGACATTGGATGGCTCCGTGCCGAGATGGTGCGTGGGATCTCGGCCTGGGTAAGCCCCCGTCCCTGCCCCGAATGCGGGACGTATCCAGCCGCTGGCACAAAACAACCCGCATTCATTGCTCGGCTGTACGAAGCCAAGCTTTCGAAGTGAATTGGCGCACCGAGAGGATCTAATAAGTAGACGGGTGATGAGGTTAGTGTTTTGGACCCAAAATTAGAAAAAGGCAAAATTTGATGATTGGAATAGAATTGGCAGTAATTGGCAAATTTTGGATTGGTTGGATTTGGTGAGCAAAATTGATAGTAGGACCTCCCCGATGTGGTGGGATGGGCAATCTGCCATCCCTCACGGGGGCGGGGGGGGGGGGGGGGGCAAAGGAGCACTAGGTTTATGGGGTTGATGGCAATGAAAACTAGCCCGGGAGGGTTAGGATATTGTGTGTAGGGCCCTAGAAGATGACATTAGGTAACGTGAAGATTAGTTAGTGACAATGACACCTGTAGTGGGGACGCAGGTAGAGTAGAGTGGATGATAATGACGTGGGAGCGCAATAGTTTAAAGGGGCGACTGGGAAGCGCAAGTTTCAGAGGGGAGTAGTTAGCTGAGATGATGCCGTGTGTGTGAGGATTGAACAGGTGTGATGGAACAGGTGAGGATTGCACAGGTGTGCAACTGAACAGGTGAATGGAGCAGTGTATGAGTGAGTGAAGGTGATGGTGTATTGTGATGACCAAATGGTCCAGGAAGAAAGGAGGGTGCAGGTGGCACCAGGTATGATTGCACAGGTGTGCAACGACAGGTGAATGGAGGACAGGTGTATGGAATAAATGGTATGAAGTATTGGAATGGATGGTCGTGGAGTGAGTATGGTGGAAATTGTGGAGTGGAGTGGATGGTGCGAAGGTGTGAATGGGGGAAGAGTGGACCCCCATCACGGATACCCGGGGCGGGTAGCGTAAGTGTTAGGTAGAGGGTACAGGTAAATTGTGGTTGGATATTGGCATCTGTGGTGCGGTTGGAAGAATGATGTTTGGATGGGTGCATTAGTGTTGTGGAAATGGCTGGGCGTGTAGCCTGTTCGTGTGTGTAGTTGGTTTGGGCACTCCACCACTGTGAGGATGTCGGCCAGGTGAGGCCGCAGGTGGGCTCTGGGAGCCGGTAGAGTTGTTGTGGATGGCGCCTGAGGATCCGGAGGACGGACCCGGGTAGCCCAGTGCCAGAGGGCACCGAGTGGGGTGACAGAGCCAGGAGGGGCCTTCCCCAGCTAGATAGGGTAGGGTGAGGAGCTAGGTAAGCTCGGGTGGCAACTGCAGTGGTGGAGGTGTGCAGGTGGGTAGACCTGCTGGGAGAGCTACACGTCGCAGCCCAGAAATTGTGCGAGGGCACCGGGAGATGAATCGGGGGAGTGAGACCCCAAATTGAGAAGCACCACAGTTTGGTCAATGGGAATTGGTTTTTAGAACCCATAGTGTAAGTTGGCCAATGGATTGGCAGGGAGAGACCCCGGGTAGTGTAAAGTGTGTTAATGTCATTTAGAGGATAGTTAGGATTGGAGTCTCCTCGCACCATCTGCATCCACTCACCTGAGGTGACAGGTACTCCACACCATGCCATGTTTTGATTATTTTTTACTGTGCAAATGTTTGGAATGTGAGACGCATCATGACGTGGGTGTGACATTGTGCTTGATGTTCCATCTCTTCCTCCTTATGAGGATTGATGATGAATTGGGTGATGGCAAATTTTGAAGTAGAGGGATTGGAGACGAATTTGGTGTAGAAGGGAAAGATGGGGAAGACAAGACGTAGTGACGAATTTGTAAAGGTGTAAATTGTTGTAAATATGGGGTAAGGGCAAGGGTAGTGTAGGTGACAGGGGGGGTGACGTACGGTAGGGACGAGTTTTTCTCACTTCGCTCTCCGTACGCACTTCACCCTGCATTGCCTTTATTGACGTGTACCCTTGTGACCTTACCCCTCGCTCATTTGTCTTCCCCCCTTTTGTCTCCCACTTGAGGACCTGTGCGCCATTGGGTGCCGAGGGGAGCGTGCGTGAGGTGGCCATTGTGCGCACGAGATTCTCAGAACCAGCATGCATTGCGTTGATGTACCACTTTATGGACCGCTGTTCTGCGGCCAAGTACCACTTGATGGACCCCCGGGGTCTGGGGCAGGGCACCTCTGTTGGAGACCGGCCATAGTGGCCAGGGAATCTTGCTTGCGGACCTCGGTAAGGGGGCACCTATGCCAAACAGGTGGACCACCCTTAGTTGGCCCCTGAGGCCCTAAATAAAAATGAACACAAGTTGTGCTTTTTATTATTTCCAAGTAGGCCGCATGAAGCCAGAAGACGTCGGGAAGAACATCGGCCCAGCAGAGAAAGAGAAGACCACCACCAGTTGTTTGTTGTGTTTATTATGAACAGTGGTGACTGTGCACCGAGTGGTGCTTTTGGTGCTTTGGTGGTGCTTTTGGTGCTTGGTGGTGCTTTGTGGTGCTTTTGGTGCTTGGTGGTGCTTTTGGTGCTTTTGGGTGCTTTGGTGGTATTGGTACTGGTGCATCGATGCAATGCGTGCTGTCTCCTCCCTCCCAACAGGAATTTCTTTTTCTTGTTCCCTAAAAAGAAAAAAAAACACAGGTCCTGGGTTGCGTTGTAAATAAGAAATAACGTCACTGTAAATAATGCTCCCCACCATTAATGTATAGTTTGAAAACAATTCCGTAATTCGGTTATCCTGTGGGCGCAAATCTGTTAGACAGGGTGCAATGCAGCAGGGGGACATATTTATTTGTGTTTTAAGATTGTCACACTCAGGGTCAGGTTAATTGTAGAGGGAATTACACCTACGTGTCACACTAAGTTAAAGTTTTGTAGGCCCGAGACGGGCCTGAAGAAAGGAGGGTGCAGTGTAACGAACTTGAGAAGTGTAACGGTTTTGAGAAGTGTAACAATTTTGAGAAAGTGTAACGAATGTGAAAAGTATGGTTTTGTTGTGTGTAACACCCTCGTAATGTAAATAATGGTCGCAGCCCGTCCTCCTAGTTAATTCCATGAAACTTACACACAGGCCACGATATATCTTTTTAAATAGCTTATTTCCTTATTCTATGTAGGCTACATATGTGTTTCCCACTAGATTGACTCTGCATTGTATCAAACGAAATAAGCGTAGGCCCCTTTCAATTTCCCCAATCATCTCCGCTCTCCAAAGTTCCTTTCAAAAGCGGTGCGAGTGGTGTTCAATCC
This sequence comes from Myxine glutinosa, assembly GCF_964187855.1. Taxonomy (NCBI): domain Eukaryota; kingdom Metazoa; phylum Chordata; class Myxini; order Myxiniformes; family Myxinidae; genus Myxine; species Myxine glutinosa. The sequence continues at coordinate 16,037,932 of NC_136270.1, read as the reverse complement.
CGCAAGCCGCCATTGCCCATGTGCTAATCTCGGAGAAGAGGGGGGTAGGAGCCGCCAACTCGCAGGCGTGGCACGTCGTAATGATCAAAGGAGGAATCGGACAGCCCTAACAGCCAACCAGCACCGCGGTGAGCGACCCGGTAGGCGTGCCCTCGCAGCCGGCGGCTTGATTCTGACCCGAGTAATAAAAGCGACTGGAAGGGACTGCTTCACGAGAGAGAGATGAGAGGAGAGATGAGCTGTGAGATGAGCTGTGAGCTGTGAGATGAGAGCTGAGAGACGCTCCAAACCAAAAAGGAGAGGTACTTGGAGATGAAACAAGCTTTGGAGAGACACGCTGAGAGGAGGGAGATGGCTCCACCAGAAGGAGAGGAGCAGGTGTGACCGAGCCAGCGCGTGACGTCCACAGCATCAGCAGCGTCGACGCGACCGAGGGTTTTCCCGCCAAAAATGAGCTGCGACCTCCAGCCCTGCCGGTTGCAGGGACCTGACCCTGCCTCCCTCTCCAGCAACCCACCTCCGCCATTCCTGCCTGCAATTTCCCCCGTGTAAGTGTGAACGTCGTCTGTCCTAATCGTTGTCCTGGGGTTAAGTAAATTGACTAGTATAAGCTAACGATTCACTGTGTGACTGCTTCTTCCATCCATTGCTTGTAAATAACTTTGATCGCTCCTTCTTTTTGCTTGTGTGTATAATAAATCCTGTTATTCCTCCGTACTCTGTCTTCTTCTCTCTTCCTCTTTACATTCGGTCGCTTTAGAGGTTTCCCGATTGAATACCTGTGGCGCGATTGGTCAACGTTGGGGGAGTCGGGCTAATCGGGGATCCTGTAACGGTCGCGGTTGACCATCCGCTCGGCCCAAAGTAACATCTTGTCCGCGACCCGTAACAATATATATATATATATATATATATATATATATATATATATATATATATATATATATACTGTATATATATATATATATATATATATATATATATATATATATATATATATATATATATATATATATATATATATATATATATATATATATATATATATATATATATTTGTGCAGCGTCTGTCCTGTCCTGTGTTGTCAGTGAACTACTTTCTCAAAGTTTTGTGAAATAGTACCAAACTTCTGGAATGCACATATCTCTCCCGTGGGTATGTCCTAATAGACAGGTCCATGCCAGGCAGAAATGGCGCCGTTTTCCAGTCAAGGTTTTCTCAGTGGATTTATATACTTTTGATCATACTCTGTCGAATAAGCTTGTGGGCCACCCTGAAATTTGCCTCAAATCCAAGATGGCCACCAGAATAGCTAAAATAGTATTTCTGAGAGTTGCTTTTACCCATAGATGATTTTTTTTCAACTGATTGTGGCCTATTATGATAAAGAAAGATAACTCAGTCATAACTCAGCCATAAAAATTAACAATCGGTACTTTATTAACAAAATGGCCGCCGGGCAACTTCCGTATTACGGAAACTGCTATAACTTCAGTTCCGAGTGTGATATGATTATAATTTTGGTGTCCAGTCATATGTTTTTGGGGTCAAGGAATCCATATTTGTACTTTTTATTTCAGTGAAATCATTGGTTCATAAAGAAATCTAAGATGGCTGCCAATACTGGCCACCGATGTGGCAGATTCAGTCATGTCTTGTGCTCCATAATATATATTACAATACATTTTGATTCAATTTCTTGGTTTCCAAAGTCTGGTTATCCATTTAGTTGGTTTATCATGACACTAGCTCAATAGATCATCCCCTAAATCATGGATGAACAATAAATCCAAGATGGCTGCCGCTGAACGGCTCCTAGTCAGTTTTGCTTCGTCTACCAAACTACACAGGTTTATAAAATGTATCTGAATTCCCATTCAATATGATCCCCGGCTTTGGTTATGCTTTGGGAAAAATATGTTGTTCAAAAGGCACATAATCCTCAGTTACTAAGATCAAGATCAAGATCACTCTCTTCACTCTGAAAGTCTGAATAAAGTCCACAGGTATCCGAAGAAAGTTGTTCCATGGTGCTCTCCGAATTTTCCCCATCTCCTTGGTACTCTTCATCAACTTCAGATTCTTCTGCTCTTTCTTCTGCCCCACCGATACCTATAAAAAATGTGAATGGATATAGTCGGGATTCAAAACAGTAAATCATATAAAAATAACAAAATTACGATTGCATTTTGGACTTATCTACCTTGCTTTTCTCTTTCTCTACAGTGAACTTCACTGTCTTGTACATGTTTTCTGCTTGTATTCCTGTGTCTCTTCTTCCTTGAAGGCTGGCTTCTCTCTTCTACTGCATCTTCTAAATCTGCATCATACTCCGCGAGACCTGTAAGTGGAAGGTTACACATATTTAATCTGGATGAATGCACTGCCAGTGGGAATACATTGGAGGAACTTTATGACAGGAACGAAAAGCAATGATCAAAGTAATGATATATTTTTAGTATACTTACTTTGAATTTGTCTTTTCTTGCTCTTTTTCTTGGAGAGGCTTGGAGGGAGTTGCGGGCAGGTAAACCATATTGGCCTGATACCATCATCTGTATTTTCCCATCCTCTGTCAGTGATAGAAGGATACTCAATGTTTTGCTTGAGACACTGGTACCACACCCATGCCTGAAGGTCACTCCTCTTGAGGTGTTCATTGGTGCTACTCTCGTCTGGAAGGATGCTGGAACTAGATTTCACCTTTTGAGTGTTGTACGTTCGGATCCTTGTTTCAACAAAGCTTTATTGTTCACTTCCAGAATACATGCAGGTTCTGAAGAAGCATTTAGCACTGGAAGCATCTTGAAAAGATTGATTTGATCTGCCCAGCTGAGAGAGTAGATGGGATTTCTCTTGTTTCAACATCTTCTTCAATGGCTTGATTTTGCCGATGCGAAATGGGAATGATGTCGTGTCACATCCAGTAATGCTATGATATGCTGGGAGAGTTTGACACACTTCATCTCCAAAATGAGTCGTTAGTTTCTTGACACTGACGTACCGATGGTCAATCTTCATGAACCAGTCTTGTGGTGGTTTGCAGACAGAATAGGCATAGCTCAAGAGGATCAGTACATCTGTATCTGAAGCCTTAATCACAACCGGACCTTCGCACTTGCTTGCATGAAGAACAAGCCTGGTGTCAGCCTCATGATGGTTGCAGGATTCAAGTTGTTCAAACTTAGTTTGCGTGATCAACCATGTATTCTGTTCCTCTGTCACGGTGAGTGGAATTCTGAGTTTCGATCTGACTGAATCACTTTTGAAGTAAGTGACCATAAATTTAATCAGCTCAGTCTTGTTTTCAGCATTATGCAGAAATGCGTCCCAATCTTTGCCTCTGGGCATACTCTGCTCGGGGCTTGTGATGTGGGTTCTTCTACCAGAGATCCCTCGGCGTCGTTGGGTTAACTCCTTTGTAGTGGACGTACAGTAGGAATCAAATATGATCCCAAGCTGTTTTGGGTTTGACTGGCTTGGTGGCATGCAGAATTTCAATAGGGCATCAGTGTATTCTCCCCAAGTCTGTTGAGCCGGGATTGACTTTACAGCTGCCATTCCGTCAATCAGCCAGTTGCTTCTATTTGGCGGTTCCTCTGTAGTTGATGAAGATTCCTCAATAAGGTAGTTCCTCAGCGCTGCTTTAGAACCTTGTCGAATGTCTCGTTCTGGTGTGGCAAGGGCAAGTGGAATAGTTGTCAGGGGGTGTGAATGTGCCTCTTCAGGGGTAGTTGCCTTTCCTACCAACACACCAAATGCTTGTCGATCCTCCTTGAGAACGTTCACTGCCTTTGGATTTTTCTTGACCTTCTCCATGCCCGTTTTGATCTTGAGATTCACAATCCTGTCAAAAATGTTCATTCTGCCTTCTCCAGTAGCCTTGAGTCTAAGGTTAACAAAGTCTTGGAATTGTTTCTCTCCTGCTTCGGTTGATGACAACAATCCACTGACAATACCTTGGTTAATTTCCACTCCAGTTTTCATGTGACGCGCAGAACCAATCAGAAAAGGGTCAAAGTACTTATCCAATTGGATGACTAGGTTGCGAACCATGTTGTCATGCTGCCTCCGTGCCCCTATTGTTGTTTCCTTGTGAGTTGAAGAGGTCAGGATATGCAACCTTTCCTTCAATCTTCCTCTGAGCTTTGCCATTAAGTGACTCGTTTTTATGAACGCATCTGTTGTCTGCTTGCTGGTACTGTAACCGCCTTGCATTGGACCACCCCGGACTTTAACCTCTCTGTTGATTGTGGTCTCAGTGATCAAGTCCCCATGGATCGTAGAAAAGGGCTCGCCAGTCATCGACCCTCCGAATCCATTTTGCAACAGATCATCCCAGGCATCTTTGTGATTCACCTTCAGATTTTGGAGATTGACGTGTTGGAATGTCAGGTACCTAGCATAGTTGATGTGCCCGAAAGCAAAGCACTTTGGAAGAAGCGTTCTCTCTGCTGCCAGGTGTGTCGATGTGTCGACATGTGTCGATGTGTCGATTCCCAAACAAGTGGAAGTCGATGGCGTCACCAAATTTCTCAGTCAGTCGTTTTTTCAACATGCAGGTTTTTGAAATCGGAGGGTCCTCAAGTTCATTGTCTTCACTGATCTCCTTTATGTCCTCAATCAATTCTCTCAGGAAATACGCCTTTTGATCCTTGACTACCATGCGGTGAAACAGTTTGAAAAAGCTGTCCATAACCTCGGTAGCTAATCTATCCTTCTCTGCTGCATCCGCTGACAGCAACTTTCTATCATATGCATAGGTAAAATTGTCATAACAACTTTTATGATAGTACACATCAACTGCAAACATGTCATATGATGCTCCACTCAGAATAACATCGAGTCGCTTCGCTGCATCATGGAACTTATCTCCTTCATCTTTGATTTTCATGTCCTTTGAACGTTCTACTTTACTGACAGCATTCTTCTCGGAGCATCTACCAAGACCACCACTATTGTACGGTTTACTGTCATCTTTCGTATCCACGTTGCACACGAAACAGATTTGCTTTTTCTCAAGTGACCCCCTGCGTATCCTATACGCGGGAGCAGCAACTGGTTCATTCGACTCATGAATATTCTCTGAACTGGAAACGGGAAGTTTGCGAGACTGGGCTTCCTTTCGGGCAATTCTGTTCCGAAATGTGATTCTACAGTTCTCATGAATCTTGACATCATGGCCTGCACTAGATAGTCTCACAGCGGCTGATTGAAATTCAGCATATGGTGCCTGAGTACACAGACTCTTGTCAACTTTAACCCATCTTCCCGCTAATTCTTGAATAGACTGCAATCCCTCCTCAGTCATATTATAAGCTGACTCAACGTCCTTAATAGTTTCATTACAGAGGCAGCACAACGGTTTGTCGCCCCTTGCTAAACTCAAAATCGGCGTGGATGCCATTGTGCAACCCTTTTCTCCTGTGCCAAAAAAGTTTTGTCTTTATGTAGTAATTTTATGAGGATTCACTGTATCTGCTAAGCCAGGATTCATGGAATCATTTCTTTGCGTCCGCATTCATGGAATCATTTCTTTGCATCCGGATTCAAGGAATCTGAAATGGAAACCAAGAAATTGAATCAAAATGTATTGTAATATATATTTCACTGAAATAAAAAGTACAAATATGGATTCCTTGACCCCAAAAACATATGACTGGACACCAAAATTATAATCATATCACACTCGGAACTGAAGTTATAGCAGTTTCCGTAATACGGAAGTTGCCCGGCGGCCATTTTGTTAATAAAGTACCGATTGTTAATTTTTATGGCTGAGTTATGACTGAGTTATCTTTCTTTATCATAATAGGCCACAATCAGTTGAAAAAAAATCATCTATGGGTAAAAGCAACTCTCAGAAATACTATTTTAGCTATTCTGGTGGCCATCTTGGATTTGAGGCAAATTTCAGGGTGGCCCACAAGCTTATTCGACAGAGTATGATCAAAAGTATATAAATCCACTGAGAAAACCTTGACTGGAAAACGGCGCCATTTCTGCCTGGCATGGACCTGTCTATAAGGGTATTTTCTTTGAAAAATATTCCAATTTTTTATTTTGGAATTTTTTTGGGGAATTTTTTTTTTCAACTTCAAATAAGCCCGTTCCTCAGTATCGACGCTTGGTGCGGCGAGCGCAGCGAACCGAGCCAAGCTAGTATATATATATATATGTTCAAAACACACCTGGTCACAAGTGTGCCGCACTGACCGGGTCCTCAGTCGAGGTCCTCAGCATCATCCCGTTTCGGCCGTTCAACCTCGATACGGTCAGCTAAGGTGGGCCAGCAGGGGCACATCCACATGCAGCAATGACACCTGGATGCGTACATACCCCCACCCCCAGCCAGTGTGAACACAGACTACAACAACAACAACACCTCCGCATCCAGAATCCACCCCACCAAACAAACACGGTGGAACACTCAAACACCCACCTTTATACCCTTCACCACTCACCAACAAAACACACCAGATCATTCATACACATACATACACACCCATACACACACATACACACACACACAACACCAACCAACCAACGTCCTACCCTTACAACATACACCACTCAACATACAAAAACACACACTCACACACAAAAAACACATACTCACATTCACTCACATACATACAACATACAAAAACACAAAAACACAAAAACACACACACACTCATATATATATATATATATATATATATATATATATATATATATATATATACAGTGGAACCTTGACTTACGAGTGCCCCAACTTACGAGTTTTTCGAGATACGAGCCGTCGCTCCGGCATTTTATTGCTTTGAGATGCGAGCCGAGATCCGAGTTACGAGCTTTCGCCACCCGGTCACGTGGTTATCTTGCCGTTCAAGTACGTATCTCTGTCGTATAGCGCTGCATTTTTTTTTCCGCATTTTGGTTATTTCGAGTTCACGCCGTCAGGTGGGTTGTTCTGGTCACGTGGTTATCTTGCCGTGCACGTACAGTACGTATCTCTGTCGTACAGCGCTGCATTTTTTTTCTTCGTATTTTGGTTATTTCGAGTTTACGCCGCCAGGTAGGTTCTGGTCACGGGGTTATCTTGCCGTTCAAGTACAGTACGTATCTCTGTCGTACAGCGCTGCATTTTTTTTTTTTTGCATTTTGGTTATTTCGAGTTTACGCCGCCAGGTAGGTTCTGGTCACGTGGTTATCTTGCCGTTCAAGTACAGTACGTATCTCTGTCGTATAGCGCTGCATTTTAGTTTTCGCATTTTGGTTATTTCGAGTTTACGCCGCCAGGTAGGTTCTGGTCACGTGGTTATCTTGCCGTTCAAGTACAGTACGTATCTCTGTCGTATAGCGATGCATTTTAGTTTTAGCATTTTGGTTATTTCGGAAAATTTCATGTTCATGTCGAACATTTCATGTTCATGTTCATGTTTTCATGTTCATGCCATGCCAGGCCACAACTTGTTCAGAGTGCCGGCGATAGCTCGCCTTCTCTTTGTGGAAAACACGGTGAGATCCTTAACATCCAACAACTAATGGGACGCAAACGGGGCGCCCAGTTTAGCGGTACACACATTGATGAATCACCCTGCCTGTGATTCACCCATGACAGGTTATAGCTGGGTCGGGATTCAAACCCAGGCTGGACAGTTTAGACTTTAGAGTCAAGTGTGCGTACCTCCAGTCCAGGCCATCCTGCCAACTTGTATGCTGCATACAGGTGAAATATAAAGCGCGAGATATTTTTATATATACTGTATATTTAAAAAAAAATTGGTGTGGTTTTTGGCGGGCTGGAACGGATTAATAGCATTTCAATGCATTTCAATGGGGAAATTTGATTTGAGATACGAGCAATTTGAGTTACGAGCTCGGTCACGGAACGAATTAAACTCGTAAGTCAAGGTTCCACTGTATGTATATATATATATATATATATATATATATATATATATATATATATATATATATATATATATATATATATATATATATATATATATATACATATGTCGGAATGGGACTTAGAACTTGGGACTCAGAGGACTCAGAGAAAGGAGCAACGGATATATTTATTAGAACTCGTTTACACAAGCTTGCGGAAAACACAATGTCGCTTGAAGCTCACGAAATGACCAACACTACAACAAGGTGCTCTGAAGTAATTCGATTTAAACTTGCTATATATAAAGAATATTAGGGTGTGGCTTTAGCTCACAAGATACAGAGAAAGAATGGGCTCATTGGTCCCCCCACCATTAGTCCCATCCTGTTGTTCAGTTAGTTAAAGGAAGTTCATCCAAGGCCACTCATGGGTTAGCTCAGATAAGGAGATGGTCAGCAATATGTGGCAACATGTTTACAACTTTCTGTATAGAGACTTGGGTTGGGGAAGTACAAAGGGAGTGGACACTCATAAATGTGTCAACCTACAGGATATTGGCAAAGTCTTGTGGGAGGCTGAGAGATAGCAGCTGCAACCAAGGCCACAAAAGGGGAACAAGAGATTATGCCAATACAGGGCAAGAGCTCACAAGCACAGAACTCCTTATTAGGGTATTACACATCCTCAATGCACAAGAAAGGACTAAGTATTTTAAAAGAATACAGCAATCAGTCAAAACAAAACATATAATTGGTTATGCTTGGTAATTGGTAGAGCAGCAAGAATTAACAAAGGGGGAGGGGAATAACAGTTCCCCACATACCGCCGTTTTGGATCTAAGATACAACGTTATCTACGAGCCAATCAAAGGCCTTTATTTCAAACAAAGCAGAAACAAAACAAATCAGGAAAGTCATTCAACATATCACGCGAAGGCAGCCCAGTGAGCAGGTAGTGCCCAAAGCACTCCACATCGCACCCAGCAGGATGATTCGCGTCTGTATGTGAGTATGCAATGTAAGTCCGTAAAGACAGGGTGGTCAAATGGCATGTAAAATCCTCCGAGAGTATTGAAATAGACTGTAAAAGGTTCACTAAACATACCACGCGAATGCAGCCCAGTGAGCATGTCCCGCACCCAAAGTACCACACATCGCACTCAGCAGGATGATCCGCGGGTATGTGGGTGTATGTGGGTGTATGTGGGTGTATGATGTAAGTCAGGTGTAGATGGGTGTATGATGTGAGACCGTAGAGGCATGAAGATCGAATAGCGTGTCAGATCCACAACGAAGACCTCTGGTTCAGCCGGGGTCCACACCCAGGAGGATCTCCCGACCCACCCTTGGTCCACAGAGGTGCGGCCAGGACTCCCCCCCCCCGACAGGAGCTCGCCCAAGCTTCCCCAGGTGAAATCCTTGTAGATCTTCAGCGCTCAATCGATATTCATGTTCATGAGGTCTCTTATATGCTGGTGATCTGGGGAAGACACAACGTCATCAGTATCAGGTGGCTTAAACCTATGGCCAAAAAACAAAGCATAACGGTCCAAAGGAGGGAGAGAAACTTCCTTTGGGTCAAAGTCGAAGTCGTCCGAGGCGATGCGGCTTCCACCGCCGTTATCCATGGACGAATCTTCAAGACAATCAGATTCGGAACTCAGAGTATCTCCAATGTTGAGTTCCTCACCATCCAGGCTCGGGTTTGCAGTTGGGTCCAAATCCAGGATTGGGTCAGTGACGTTTGACTCACTGTGAGCTTGTGAGACATAAAGGTGAGCTCGTGAAACATAAAGAGGCAAAGCCTGCATTGAGACATAAACATCAGTCGAGGACCCTTGCAAGTGGCCCACATCATCATCGGAATCATCATCAGTAACATTATTCTCAGGTGGCTTAGGCCTGCGGCGTAGACGGCCAGCAACAGTCATAGCCTTACACATCGAGAAAAAACGAGAGGTCTCCCTTAGGTACTCGTTGGCGTCTGCATGCGACATGTTGGGGTCCAGAGTAATCGGCGTCCTGGCAGCCTGAAATGCTCTGAGGTCCGCAACTGTGTAATCAAAATCATTATCGGTAACATCAACAACGGAAGAACAATCTTCAGAAGCGGAGATCTCATTGTCGCGGCCCAGTGACTCGTTCGGGTCGTCGTTCCAGGATCCGCGATCTGCAGTCACGTCGACGGCCGGAGTGTCATCTGGATCCATGGTCAGCTTGTCGGTCATCACCATGGCCTTTTCTGGTGTCGTCTTCAGTGTCCATCCTGTGGTAAACTTTCTCACACACGCAAGGACTAAAGCCTTGATTAGTACACAACAAACCACGATTCCAAGGACTATTGCCAAGGCGGTCAATATCCACTTTACTATCGTACCTGTCCATCCTTTGAACCAGTCAGTAAGCCACTGGTGGGAGGCTTCCCGATCCATTCGATCCTTTGTCAATATATGAGCACTTTCTCTTAACCTTATAATAGCAGCACTGACCCCTTGTGAAGGATCAGGAATAAAAGTACAACGTTTACCCTTAGTTATCCCACATACCCCTCCTCGTTCTGCCAGTAGCATATCTAATGCAACCCTATTTTGCATAACCATTGTACGCAGGTGGACAACCGTGTCCAACATTTCGTCATGTGCTGTAGCGGTGTCGTTGGCCACCCTTTCTAAGATTAACGCAATTTTGTCAATGCGGTAACTGTTCATGACCGTCCCAGCCCATGGGAAGAAGAAACTAACGGCTTTCTCCCAATCAGCGCCGTGTAAGGTGGTGGTGTCGTCTTCGTGCCAATAGGTGCTTCGTTGTGTCCTTATGAGTGCAGTGGTATTATGCAAGTGTTGTCGCATTTCCATCTCTGGGAAAACTGATCCTAAATAGCAAATTCCTCCCCAATTATCAGGTAAATACGGGTAAGCTTTATTCCCGCATACAAACATGGTCCCGTGCGGAGCCACTAAATGGGTGGTCATGCAAGTGAGAAGGCCTGGGATAGTGTTTGTCCCGTTCTCCCCTCTCCATGCCAACTGGAGGTGTGTGAGGTTATGTAAGGGCGAGCTTGTAACATTCACTAACAACCTGTGTTTCCCTTTCCTAGGGTCCGCGGGGAGGGTATCTCTACACACGGATTTGCCTACCATTACTTGACCCTTTCCTTCTAAGCAGAGGGCCCCCCTTGCCGGCTTGACCCAAACCGGCGCCGGACGTTCCTCAAAGTGTCGGGACTGGATGGGGGGGGGGGGGGGGGGGAGTACTGAAAAACTCGTCTACACGCGGTTCCGTCAGAACCTTGGCTTGTCAGGGTTATACTAATGCATTTGGTGTCTAGTGGCTTCGAGCACAAATCATTGAGTGATAGGGGTAACACTACCATTGGTATTCCTGCTGTGCTGGTGCGGGGAAGGTGCATACACATCCAACACCGTGTCCTATTCTGTACTGTGGCCAAAAGGCCGTGCGACCTTCCAGTATGTGTTCTCCTCTGGCTCCCTTCTTACTTCCTGGGCAGGAGGGGGTTTAATGACGTAGGCGGCGCAACTAGGCCGGAATTGGTGTTGGGTATCTCCCATCTTTTTGTTCCTTCTAATCAGCGTGCGTGGGGGCCATATTCCACATTCAAGTATTATCGTGGTGTGTGGGCCGACGAGGGCATGCGACAGTAGTAGAGTAGTATTGTCGATGCCCGTGCCCCATTGATATCCTGCGGCGGCGTGACTATTCACGGTCCCAGTAAACTTTCCATTTTTCACTTTTCTAATTTTAGTTAGGACTATGCGTGGGGTTGTCATGCGTGCCTGTGGTGTCCCATTGTGTACCACCATGGCTTCCATCCATCTTACAGATAACCACTTGAAATGTGTCTCCAACTCACAGCAATGTACTACTATCCCCTGTCCCCGGGGAGCCGTTATGTATTTGACGGGGTAAAGTTTAAATAACGTGTAGTTGTCGTGTCCTGGGTATTTGGGGAGATCCTCTCTCAGTGGGTTAAACTGCAGAAGCCTATCTTTGGCAGGGTTTGTTAGGCCGCTGCCCAGAATTCCCATCATCATGACCATCATCGCCGCCCTTAGGAGACTGTAGTGCCCTAAACGGTGCATTGTCTTCAGCAGTGTGAGGTGCGGTGTCTTGTGTGGCTTGTGGTGCGGGAATGGACAACTTACAATGGGTGGCGTGGATCCACGAAGGTTTACCCTCGCAGAAGACTGCCGTCAGTGTGACCAGTAGTACCTGGAATGGTCCCTTCCACCGTGGCTCCAAAGCAGCTTTGCAGGTGAAGTGCTTTACGAGCACCCAGTCGCCGGCTTGGAAGTCGTGGATGGCGTGGCCTATTGGTTCAGGCAGCGCCTCTCGTACTCGAGCATGGATGCTGCGTGCCACATTGGACAAGCCTATGCAAAATCTCAAAAGCATGTCATCCATCACCGGCAAAGCAAGGGTGGACATGTCCGTTGGTGCTGAAACGGGCAAGCTCATAGGTCGTCCCATTAATATTTCGTGGGGGGAAAGGCCCGTAGTGCGACCCGGGGTGGAACGGATGCTCATCAATGCAAGCGGGAGAGCCCCCGGCCACTTCAAGCCTGTGTCTGCGCAAAGTTTCGCTAGTTTATTCTTTAAAGTCTTATTCGTTCGTTCCACAAGTCCCGATGACTGTGGGTGGTAAACGCAATGGAAGGACTGTTTAACGCCCAACGCCTTCAGGATGCCCGTGACCACCTGCGCCGTGAAATGGCCCCCTTGATCAGACGAAATTATCTGGGGAATGCCAAATCGGCACATAAAATCCCGCACGAGGCGCTTCACTACTGTCGGGGCATCGGACTTGACGCATGGGTAGGCTTCGACCCATTTGGTGAATGTATCTACGATTACCAACACGTAGCGAAATGACATGCTTGGTTCCAATTCCGTGAAATCGAACTCGATATTTGCGAACGGCCCACTTGGCGGTGGCCGTCCCCCGTCATGTGCATGTCTCGGCGGCGCCCCTCTATTGTGTTGCTGGCAGACCACGCACGATCAGCACACTTCGGATACAATCCGTGACAGTCCTGGTGCTGCCCAAGTGTAGTTTATCTGTCCCATCACCCCCCTCTGGCACACATGACCATTTTGATGTGCCATGCGTGCCAGCCAAGGCAGTAAGGCCTGGGGTGCTATAGGTTTTTCGTCAAGGGTCCACATTTCCCCTGGCCCAGGGCGTATCGCCCCTCGTTTGAGCCAGTCCTCGTGTTCGGCCGTCGGCGCAGTGCTTTGCAAATTTATGATATCGTCCTTAGTTGGTGTGGCGGGTGGACCCACAGTTGGTATGTCAGCAATTTGTGCAGATGTTGCCTTTGCTCGTGTCACCATCGGCATGTTGCGTTCTATCTGTTGGTTGGCGGCCTTTCCTGCCACCTCGTCCCTTGTTGGTGATATTGACCGCTATTGTTGGCCGATATTGTTGGCGTTGGTGAGGGGGGTGATATTGTCCATTGTTGTCTTATCTCGTCCATGTTAATTCGTCCATGGTCTTGGTCGGTACAACCGTCGCAGTCGTTGCCTTCATGGTGGACCCACTCTCCGTTGGGGGATTGGCCCCTATAGAAAGGCCAACCCCCCCTCCAGGGGTCCTCATGACCCCGGACGGGCCCCCACTTCTGGCACTGATCGCGTATGTGGCTCTGACTCCGATCCCCCTTTTTATTTTGATTAAGTTGAGCCCGTTTCTCCTGGACATACATTTGCAATATTTCCTCCTTAATATCCTTCTTCTCCTCTAAGGAGGAGCCCGGGCATTGTTCCAGCTTGTCGCATAAATCGTTGGTTGTCATTCCCTTCCAGCCAAAAAGGACGGACTGTACCTGTTTCTTTAATGCCGGCCGAAGCCCCTCGATTAGATATTGGTTTACCAATGGTTGGGGTAGCCCTATCAGCTGCATCGGACCCAGTCCTCCCCAGCGCGCGATGGCCTTTTCCAACCTTTCCCGGTAATCTCCAATTGATTCTCCTGTCTTTTGTTTTATGGCCCCGATTTTTCCCCAATCTGGACCTCCTGCTGGCAACAGCGCCAGCTCGATGGATTCTAGCAGCCGGACCTTCAGTTGCTCCCATTGTACTGGTGTTATCTGGCCCGCTCCTGCTGCCCTTGGATCCTCAATCGGCCACTGTGCTCTTTGTCTAGCCCTTTCCCATACCTTGGATGGGAGCACGGATACTCCCATATGGGTTATGTCTCGATAGTCGCACTCGCCAACTAAAAACCAATTCGACATGGTTGGCACTATCTGTCATGGGTCCTCGATAAGCAAATGTTGAATCCTTTCCCGCATTACTGTTAAAGCGGATTCTTTCCATGGTACCCTTTCTCGAACCCCCTGACCTTGAGCATTAACTCCAATAACTTGTAAGGGGCATAATGTTTTCCTTCCTGTTATTTCCTGACATTCCAATGGGGTAGTTTGTGAGGTCTCGTTCCCATTACAGCCTACCAGTGAGGGGTATAACCCGTCCTGTCCTATCGGTGGTGGGAACCCTGCAATATCGGTCCCGTTATTTATCCCGTTAGCCCCGAGCTGTGCAAACGGATTTCCCTGGCTCGGATGGTTCTGGGGGGTAACGACCTTCGTGCCGTGGGGTATCGGCCCCGGGGGTACCTGGGGCGCGATGGTAGCGGGGTTGCAGGGTGGTGGTGGCGGGAGCGCAGAAAGGATAGGTGGCGCCTGAAACCCCGGGACAGGGCTTAGGTCTGGGGCTGGGGAGGGTAGATTGGTTACTACCTCCCCTACCGCGGGGTCTGGATTTTCAACGAGCGGCATCAGTTGCGCGTTGGCCTGCCTCTCTATTTCTTTAACCGCTTCATCCTGCATTTTATTCGCCTGTTTCCTCAGGCCCTTGAGTTTTGATACCTCACCGGCCAGGCTGGCCTGTATCGACCTTGCGTGTCGCTTCATCGCTTCTTCCTTCCACCAACCAAAGACTTTCCAATAGTCAGGCGGGAAGTGTTTCGTGTCCTGTTCTAACTTTTCTAATGCCCCATACAACGCGTCCAATTTTTCCAGCACAAAAGACCCTCCTTCGGGCCACGGTTCACCTAGATCCTTAGTCAGCGCAACCCATGACTTCCCTGGTCTCGCAGCGTCATAGCCATACCTCCGAAACATGAAAAATGCTGGGGTATTTCTGAGAGGTTCACCTGCCTTTACAGTCTTATTACCCATCCTAGGAAAATTTAGTTTACCGACGTAGCCTTGTACCCGTGAGGTTCGCCCGCCTCGCGAGGTACGGCCGTCAACCTAACTCCTGAGAGGCTCGCCCGCCTTCACAGCTGTCTAACCTATCCTTACTTTACTTTCCTGGCGTCCTACGCCCTTCTAATACTTCTAACCTTACTTATGATTCCAATGTCTCCCGGGTAGGCCTCGGATTGGGACGCCGCCCTTATCCTTACCCTCACAACCCAGAGATCTATTACCCCTTACCCTCGGGCGCCCAACGTGGGGCACTTTCCTTTACGTAACGTTACCCTGACGAGTCCATAAACAGTCAGTTGCTCCGAGACCCAAGCGGTCCGTATTTAAATTTAGGTTCGTGGATCAGGTTCGAGCAGGGAACGGAACAAACGGCACCCGAGCAAGAGAGTGGGTT